>NC_074691.1:35139383-35249383 GCF_029448725.1 Salvelinus fontinalis
GATCAGATAAGGACATGTTCATGCTTCATGTTTGGGGGCAGCCCCAGATTTAGCTAACATTGTTTTGGTGAATCTGTTGTTTTGGTGAATGGTGAATCGGTCGTTTGAACCAATCAATGAATTAATGAATAGAATAGCCAATCCCAATGGAAATGATTCACATGCTACAGCAGGAAACCCCTGCTATCAACACAGTGTAAAGCAGATAAAAGATAATCACATTGATCATTCGTTGTGATTCACACATTTGTCATACTAAACAATAAAGGACAATCGAAAGGTAGCGGACTGTATAATAACTGTGAGTGTATCTCCTACACATTCATCATCACTGCAGACACCTCCCTGTAAAGACAAGATACCCAACACAACCTCATGGGCCTCCCCAATGATAGTAACACACTGTGGTAAAAATCAATATAATTTAGCCGCTGAACAACAAAGCTGAGCACAGTTAGTTTTAAATTATTCCACATCATTAAGTTGCTCTGCGAGCATTAATACTCAGAGCAATGCCATTTGAGATTGAGTAACGGTCGTCACTAGTTAACACAGCCAAAAAGTCATAATTATGTCTAAAACCCACCTATTTCTACAATTTATCTTCCTAAAATTTCATTTGAAACCTTGTCTAAACTTTAACCCTAACCACACTGCTATTCTTATGCCTAACCCTAACCACATTTTGTCTTCATTAATCTTTACAATATAGCCATTTTGACTTTGTGGCTGTGGCAACTAGTGACAACCATGAGTTATGGTTGCTGGAGCTAAAGGATCTTTACTGCTAACTCTCTTGCTTACCCCTCTATACTGACTGAGAGAACATGCCCCCTAGTGGCCACAGCTGGTACTACCTCATGTGTCACTGACAGACAATCTATATCCAGTTGTCAAAGCAGTCTCCCTCCCTGCCATAGGAGGTTGGTGGCACCTTCATTTGGGAGGATGGGCTCGTGGTAATGGCTGGAGTGGAATTAGTGGAACGGTATCAAATACATCAAACACATGGTTTCCAGGTGTTTGATGCCATTCCATTTGCTCCGTTTCAGCCATTATTATGAGCCTTTCTCCCCTCAGCAGCCTCCACTGTTCCCTGCCTACCACATTCATACACGTTCACTTAGTCCTGTGAAGGCATTCTCCCTGCCTACCACATTCATACACATTGACTTAGTCCTGTGAAGGCATTCTCCCTGCCTACCACATTCATACACACTGACTTAGTCCTGTGAATGCATTCTCCCTGCCTACCACATTCATACACGTTCACTTAGTCCTGTGAAGGCATTCTACCTGCCTACCACATTCATACACATTGACTTAGTCCTGTGAAGGCATTCTCCCTGTCTACCACATTCATACACGTTGACTTAGTCCTGTGAAGGCATTCTCCCTGCCTACCACATTCATACATGTTCACTTTGTCTTGTGAGGGTAATAGGGGGTGTTGAAAAGTGTGCGCTTTCCTCTCTGATGGGATTTCCACAAAAAGCTAATTTCCTGGATGGCTGCTTACTCTCTCTGTTACATTAGAAAGTGCACTTTGATTCTTTAAAAAAACACCAGCAGTGCCTATTCTCCACTGCAATCTAATCAGCAGTGTTACTATGTCCCTGACCACTGTGTTATCGTAACTAATGTTTCTGAGGGGGTGGCTCTGCACAAAGACCATCATTTAGCTCCTGTGGTTAGCAAAGAATCCCATCCCTCATAGCACCCAACAACCCAAAACCTGACAGACAGGGCAGCGTTTGTCAGAACCAACCCAGTGTGTCGTAATGGTACAAATTCCTATATACAGTACTTAAAATTAAGAATCTGACCATTTTTTTTCCAATTTTCGCCTAAAATGACATACCCAAATCTAACTGCCTGTAGCTCAGGCCCTGATTCAAAGATATACATATTCTTGGTACCATTTGAAAGGAAACACTTTGACATTTGTGGAAATGTGAAAGGAATGTAGGAGAATATAACACAATATATGTGGTAAAAGATAATACAAAGAAAAAAACAACCGTTCTTTTGTATTTTTTTGTATCATCATCCTTGAAATGCAAGAGAAAGGCCATACTGTATTATTCCAGCCCAGGTGCAATTTAGATTTTGGCCATTAGATTGAAGCAGTGTGTGTGCAACGTTTCAGACTGGTCCAATGACCCATTGCATTTCTGTTCAAAATGTTGTATCAAGACTCCCCAAATGTGCCTAATTTGTTTATTAATACCTTATCAAGTTCATAATTGTGCACTCTCCTCAAACAATAGCGTGGTATTATTTCACTGTAATAGCAACTGTAAATTGAACAGTGCAGTTAGATTAACAATAATTTAAGCTTTCTGCCAATATCAGATATGTCTATGTCCTGGGAAAATGTCTTGTTACAACTCATGCTAATTGCATTAGCCTACGTTAGCTCAACCGTCCCATAGAAGGGACACCGATCCTCAAGTTAAGCAAAAAACACTTACTTTAATTTAAACCTACCGATTAGAAAACCATTTGTATTCCTTCTAACTAAGAGTAAAAAAGATAGCAGATAGAATTCCACATTACTGTCCACAGTATAAATTACATGGCAGACAGAACTTGGAAATATCTATGGTACAGTATATTTTTTTCTCAAACAACTGGTGTGGGAGCATCCTGTTAGAAGCATCACGTGTGGCAGAACTCGGTGCTGGGAACGTTGCTGCTCTTGCAGTAGGCTAAGCTATTGTTACTGAGGTGGCAGTCTCTGAAGCCGATGCCTCCATTGGGTGTGTAGATGGGCTGAATCCTGTAATCCCCTTTCAAAAGTTGCTCATTGTTCAGGGAAACTATCTGAAAGCTGGTCTCAGTCATTTCCAGTATAGAGTTATCCTTTTTGGTCCCCGCCTCGCAGTAGTCGTCTTTTCTCCTGCCACGGTTGTATTTCCACTTGGACGATTCAGAGCGGCTCTTCTTTTGCATGTGCCAACAAAACAGGCTCAGCAGCATTACCAGGATGACAAGGACTGCCCCGCCTATCACCCCGGCCAAAATGAGAGTGGAGTTGGTGTCCTGTTGAGCTTCCTCCGACCCTGTGGCTTTGTTGTTGTTGGAGCTGGATGAGGTCGACTTGGTTCTGGCGTCTGAGCATATTGTATCCTCCCCTGGGCGGTAGGAGTTGAGGGTGTCCAGCACATAAACACAGACCCGGTACACCGACCTGGGCTCCAGGTTGGTCAAGCTAAGCTTCCGCCTTTCCCCACTCACCGTCCTTTCGCGGCTGACGTCGCTCATCAGGCTCTGGCCCATCTTGACCCAGGTCACCTTGTAGGCTGTGACGGTGAAGTAGGAAGCCCAGCTTACCTCGATGCAGGAGGCATTGACCACATGGAAGGATATCCGTAGGGGGTCCTCATATGGGGGCAGTGGGCCAGCGGGGTGGGGAGGCAGGGCAGGGGGAGGGGAGGGTGATGTTGGATAGGAGGAGGTTGTGGAGGTGGGAATAGAGCTGGTCATGGAGGAGGTAATGAGGGTGGTGGTGGGGAGTTGGGGGTGCGGGGGTGTGGAGCGCAGGGTAGGCCAGAAGTCGGGCTGGAGGTCCGTCCCAGCTGGGCACTGGATAGAATCCAGGGTGAGTTCTCTGATTGCCATGCCGCGCACCCTCGCTGGGCTCTGGCACATTGAACCGCGCACGTTGATGGAGCTTGGCAGTGACTTGAGCCACACCACCACCCATTTGACGGTGCAATCGCAGCGCCACGGGTTGTTCCGAACAGTGAGCTGTCTGAGGCTGACGAGGCCGTCAAAGACCCCCTGTGTCAGCGTCTGCAGCTGGTTATTGGAGATATCCAGTCTCTCGAGCCTCTGGAGGCCGGTGAAGGCTGTCACTGGGATCTGGTCCATCTGATTATCCTGCAGGCTGAGCTTGACCAGGGACTGCGTCGGGAGGAGGGGCGGGGGGAACGTCAGAGAGTTACGGGCCAGCGCCAGCTCCCGGAGGTTGGACAGCTCCTGGAACGTCCCCGGGGCCACGCCCTCGTCTGTCAACAAGTTGCCATCCAACAGGAGGCGCTGTAGCCGCGTCACGTTCTGGAACGCCTCCTCAGCGATGACGGCGATACGATTCTCATCTAATCGCAGCTCTGTGAGGTCCTCTGGGAGACCAATGGGGACACTGCTCAGGTGGTTCTTGGTGAGGAAGAGCAGCTTGAGGCTGACAGCATCCCGGAACGCCCCCTCCTCCACCCCAACCGTAGAGATGGAGTTATCGTCCAGGTGGAGCTCCTCTAGGCGGGGAAGTTGGGCCAAGGCAGCCCTGGAGATGGTCTGGATGTTGTTCTCTTGCAGGTGGAGCACCCGGATATTCTTAGGCAGGTTGATGGGGAACTCGTCCAACTGGTTGCCGTAGAGATACACTGTCTCCACGGACGCCACGTTGTGTAGTTCCCATGGGAACCCTGCATTGTTGATCTGGTTGTTGTGGAGGTAGAGGATCTTGTAGCCCTCTGTCACCCCCAGAGGCACAGACGTCAGGCTCCGCTCGTTGCAGTAAACAAAGGTTTTGTCGCAGCGGCACTCTTCTGGGCACGAGGTCGCAGGGCAGCTGAAGTGCACATTGAGGCTCAGGATGACTGTCAACCAGAAACGCAGAAATGAACCCCAATCTTTATTACACAGCCCAGCCTGAAACTCCATAGTGTAAAATCAGAAGGAGGGGAATGTCCTTGGGTTGGAGAAATGAAAAAGCAATGCACCAACAAAAAAAAAGAACAAAAAAATGTGAAAAGTATTGAAAGTATTGAAGTAAATCCACCAAAAGAACCAACAAAAAACAGTCCACTGAAAGAGTTTGATAATGCTGAGTTCACCTCTTCTTCACGGGGCGGTAGAACACGAAGCTGTAGGGTTAGGCTTAATCCCCCTGTAATTGATTAGTCCTCAACTTTAAGAGAGACAGCGGTCTCATTAGGAAGAGCAGGTCCTCTAAGTGAAGTTGACTCTGACTCCATTCATGCTGAGATATCAGACCAGAGCACTCTCTGCTCGTCCTCACAGGACAGGACGCAGCCTGGGCCAATTTAGTGCAGAATCGCAGCCGAAAGCCGATGTGTTTGTGGCCTCCTCCTCTCCTCTCCTCGCCACCCACCCGTCACTGTCACACACTGCTGGTCCCCGCCTGGGGCAGCTTCCAGGGGGGGTGACATTTGGATCCAGAGACCTGTTCCACAAGACAAAAGAAAGGCAAGATTAGTGGCGGGATTTAGGGCAGGGGTGGTCTGTTTCTCTCTGTGAGAAAAAAAGAGCTCTGTCACAACTCACATGCACACACAGGCTGAAAAAATACACACATACTGTAGATCCATAGAGACACACTCTGTTTATGGCCAGATAGCATCTCTCTCTCTCTCTCTCTCCCCCTCTCTCTCAGGCACATACTTAACCCTCACACAGATCCACACAGTCTCACACTTTCACACTCCTTTGAAATGTATGCACAGGCTATTTCTATCGAAATTTCAAACCATCTGATAAAAATGCAGGAGAGTTCTAGAACATCCGGTTTAGCAGACATAAAGGGGGCTTTCATTCCTTCCTCTCAGTCAAAGAGAGAGGAGAGAATATAGTAGATGCCAGGACAGCATGCACATTCTTAGATTTCCACAGCAACAAGTCAATGCCTCAGTGCTAAATAACATGCTAATAAACACATTGCAAATATTTTGAACCGTATGAAACATAAATGAGATATAGCAGAGACATGAAAGGAAAAAATACAGATGCATAGGGCAGCTCGTGTGAAAACAGTCTTTACTTCTTCTTTTGTCACGATCGTGTACTGGAGAGAATGAGGACCAAGGCGCAGCTGGATAAGAATACATCTTCTCTTTTAATGAAACGAACGAAGATGAACATGGAACGAAAAAACACTATTACAAACAAACAAAACAACAAAACGACCGTGAAGCTACAAACGTTGTGCATAGACAGACAGGCTACAAACGTTCTGACATAGACAATTACCCACAACCAATGAGAGTCTATGGCTACCCTAAATAAGGCTCCCAATCAGAGACAACCGAAATCAGCTGTCTCTAATTGGGAACTCATTCAGGTAACCATAGACTCTCCTAGAATACTAACCACCATAGACAATGCTAAACATCTACACTCAACACAAAACCATACACTACACCCATTAACCCCTTTACCAAATAAACACCCAAAACAACAAAACATAAACATTCCCCATGTCACACCCTGACCTAACTAAAATAATAAAGAAAACAAAGAATAATAAGGCCAGGGCGTGACATAACCCCCCCCTTGAGGCGTGAACTCCGGGCGCACCATACACAGTCTAGGGGAGGGTCTGGGTGGGCTCCCCTCCACGGTGGCGGCTCCGGCTCTGGTCGTAGTCCCCTCGTCACCACAGTACCTAACCACCTCCTAGGCTTTCTCCAAACGACCCCCCTCCACATTAACCCCATTGCATTCAGGGGCAGTTCCGGACTAAGGGGCAGTACCAGGGTAAGAGGCAGTACCAGGGTCAGGGGCAGTACTAGGGTCAGGGACAGTACCAGGGTCAGGGGCAGTACCAGGGTAAGGGGCAGCACCAGGGTAAGGGGCAGCTCCGGACTGAGTAATGGCAGCTCCGGACTGAGTAATGGCAGCTCCGGACTGAGGGACTGCAGCTCCGGACTGAGGGACTGCAGCTCCGGACTGAGGGACTGCAGCTCCGGACTGAGGGACGGCCCATGGCTGGCTGACAGATCTGGCTGCTCATGGCTGGCTAACGGATCTGGCTGCTCATGGCTGGCTAACTGATCTGGCTGCTCATGGCTGGCTGACGGATCTGGCTGCTCATGGCTGGCTGACGGATCTGGCTGCTCATGGCTGGCTGACGGATCTGGCTGCTCATGGCTAGCTGACGGATCTGGCTGCTCATGGCTAGCTGACGGATCTGGCTGCTCATGGCTGGCTGACGGATCTGGCTGCTCATGGCTGGCTGACGGATCTGGCTGCTCATGGCTAGCTGACGGATCTGGCTGCTCATGGCTAGCTGACGGATCTGGCTGCTCATGGCTAGCTGACGGATCTGGCTGCTCATGGCTAGCTGACGGATCTGGCTGCTCATGGCTAGCTGACGGATCTGGCTGCTCATGGCTAGCTGACGGATCTGGCTGCTCATGGCTAGCTGACGGATCTGGCTGCTCATGGCTAGCTGACGGATCTGGCTGCTCATGGCTGGCTGACGGATCTGGCTGCTCATGGCTGGCTGACGGATCTGGCTGCTCATGGCTGGCTGACGGATCTGGCTGCTCATGGCTAGCTGACGGATCTGGCTGCTCATGGCTGGCTGACGGATCTGGCTGCTCATGGCTGGCTGACTGATCTGGCTGCTCCTGTCTGGTTGGCGGCTCTGGCAGATCCTGTCTGGTTGGCGGCTCTGGCAGATCCTGTCTGGTTGGCGGCTCTGGCAGATCCTGTCTGACGGACGGCTCTAGCGGCTCCTGTCTGGCTGGCGGCTCTAGCGGCTCCTGTCTGGCGGACGGCTCAGTGGGCTCATGGCAGACGGGCGGCTTTGCAGGCTCATGGCAGACGGGCGGCTTTGCAGGCTCATTGCAGACGGATGGCTCAGATGGCGCTGGGGAGACGGATGGCTCAGATGGCGCTGGGGAGACGGATGGCTCAGATGGCGCTTGGCAAACAGGCAGTTCAGTCATTGCAGTGCAGACGGCAGACTCCTGCCGGCTGAGGCGCACTGTAGGCCTGGTGCGTGGTGCCGGGACTGGTGGCACCGGGCTGGGGACACGCATCTCAGGGCTAGTGCGGGGAGCAGCAACAGGACGCACAGGACTCTGGGGACACACAGGAGGCTTGGTGCGTGGTTTAGACACTGGTGGTAAAGGGCTGGAGACACGCACCATATAACTAGTGCGTGGAGGAGGCACTGGTGGTACTGGGTTGGGGCGGGGAGGTGGCGCCGGAAATACCGGACCGTGCAGGCGTACTGGCTCCCTTGAACGCCGAGCCTGCCCAACCTTACCTGGTTCTATGCTCCCCGTCGCCTGACCAGTGCGGGGAGGTGGAATAACCCGCACCGGCCTATGTAGGCGAACCGGGGACACCATGCGTAAGGCTGGTGCCATGTACGCCGGCCCGAGGAGACGCACTGGTGACCAGATGCGTTGGGCCGGCTTCATGACATATGGCTCAACGCTCAGTCTAGCCCGGCCGATACGTGGAGCTGAAATGTACCTAACCGGGCTATGCACGCGTACAGGAGACACCGTGCGCTCTACTGCGTAACACGGTGTCTGCCCGTACTCTCGCTCTCCACGGTAAGTACAGGGAGTAGGCGCAGGTTTCCTACCTGACTTCGCCACACTCCCTTTAAGGCCCCCCCCAAGAAATTTTTGGGGTGTACTCACGGGTTTCCAGCCTTGTCTCCGTGCTGCCTCCTCATATCGCCTCCTCTCGGCTTTGGCTGCCTCCAGCTCTTCACGAAGGAGGCGATATTCTCCAGGTTGATCCCAATGTCCATCTCTTTCTAATTCGTCCTCCCAACTCCAGAGATCCTGTGTAGGTAGGTCCTGTTGCCGCCTTCCATGCCGCTTGGTCCTATGGTGGGTAATTCTGTCACGATCGTGTACTGGAGAGAATGAGGACCAAGGCGCAGCTGGATAAGAATACATCTTCTCTTTTAATGAAACGAACGAAGATGAACATGGAACGAAAAAACACTATTACAAACAAACAAAACAACAAAACGACCGTGAAGCTACAAACGTTGTGCATAGACAGACAGGCTACAAACGTTCTGACATAGACAATTACCCACAACCAATGAGAGTCTATGGCTACCCTAAATAAGGCTCCCAATCAGAGACAACCGAAATCAGCTGTCTCTAATTGGGAACTCATTCAGGTAACCATAGACTCTCCTAGAATACTAACCACCATAGACAATGCTAAACATCTACACTCAACACAAAACCATACACTACACCCATTAACCCCTTTACCAAATAAACACCCAAAACAACAAAACATAAACATTCCCCATGTCACACCCTGACCTAACTAAAATAATAAAGAAAACAAAGAATAATAAGGCCAGGGCGTGACATCTTTGTCTTTGTTAGAGCAGTGTTTTGAAGTCAGAGCTGGTTGTTGTGCTTTCAGTAAACAGAGATAGGTGTTGTTTCTCCTCTAAAGGTTCCCCTTACATATTACAAACAACCAACCATCTCCAGCACACAGACATGAAATAAGGAACTGCAAAATGAAATATAAGGGGAGTGTGTGTGTGTGTGTGTGTGTGTGTGTGTGTGTGTGTGTGTGTGTGTGTGTGTGTGTGTGTGTGTGTGTGTGTGTGTGTGTGTGTGTGTGTGTGTGTGTGTGTGCGTGTGCGTGTGCGTGTGTGTGTTGCGTGTGCGTGTGCGTGTGCGTGTGTGTGTTGTGTGTTGCGTGTGTGTGTGAGTGGGATTTTATACCAACCCCAGAGTGACAAACACAGCCTGTCAAATGAAATGGGATTGGAAAAGAATTTAGCTCCTCCACTTGCGATAAATGATCGATACTGGACCATTTCTTAACATGGTTTAGAGGTTTAGAGTGGGCACAAGGCCACCCGGCTACAGTATGGGCCTCAGCACAAGGCCACCCGGTTACAGTATGGCCCTCAGCACAAGGCCACCCGGTTACAGTATGGGCCTCAGCACAGGGCCACCCGGCTTCAGTATGGGCCTCAGCACAAGGCCACCCGGCTTCAGTATGGGCCTCAGCACAGGGCCACCCGGCTTCAGTATGGGCCTCAGCACAAGGCCACCCGGCTACAGTATGGGCCTCAGCACAAGGCCACCCGGTTACAGTATGGCCCTCAGCACAAGGCCACCCGGTTACAGTATGGCCCTCAGCACAAGGCCACCCGGCTACAGTATGGGCCTCAGCACAGGGCCACCCGGTTACAGTATGGCCCTCAGCACAAGGCCACCCGGCTACAGTATGGGCCTCAGCACAAGGCCACCCGGTTACAGTATGGGCCTCAGCACAGGGCCACCCGGCTTCAGTATGGGCCTCAGCACAAGGCCACCCGGCTACAGTATGGGCCTAAGCACAAGGCCACCCGGTTACAGTATGGGCCTCAGCACAGGGCCACCCGGCTTCAGTATGGGCCTCAGCACAAGGCCACCCGGCTTCAGTATGGGCCTCAGCACAAGGCCACCCGGCTTCAGTATGGGCCTCAGCACAAGGCCACCCGGTTACAGTATGGGCCTCAGCACAAGGCCACCCGGTTAAAGTATGGGCCTCAGCACAAGGCCACCCGGCTACAGTATGGGCCTAAGCACAAGGCCACCCGGTTAAAGTATGGGCCTCAGCACAAGGCCACCCGGCTACAGTATGGGCCTAAGCACAAGGCCACCCGGTTACAGTATGGGCCTCAGCACAAGGCCACCCGGCTACAGTATGGGCCTCAGCACAAGGCCACCCGGTTACAGTATGGGCCTCAGCACAAGGCCACCCGGTTACAGTATGGGCCTCAGCACAAGGCCACCCGGTTACAGTACAGCAGGTAGGCCATCCAGGGTGGTAGCTAACCTAGCGCTTAGAATGTTGGACCTTTAAACGAAAGGCCGGTAGTTCGATTCCACAAGCAGACAAGGTGAAAATATGTTGATGTGCCCTTGAGCAAGGCACTTAACCCTAATTGTTCCAAGGTTTCTGTTGATAATGGCAGACCCTGGCAGTGACCCCACTCTCTGAAGGTGTCTCAGGGAGAGTTGGGATATGAAAAAATGTACGAATTTCCAATTAATGCACACTTTTATGTGTGAAAAGGGACAAATATAAGCAGACACCAAATTATTATTACAGTAGGGCCTCAGCTCCCCGCATCCCAGTATTCAAGTTTATTGCCTATTACACATTTCCTCCCCGTCAGTGCTTTTAACTTAACAGGAGCACCACCCTGTGTCAATGCTGAATAGACCCATACCTTTAATACAAAACAGGTTTGATGGGCTGCCTTTTCAATAGGGGATTGGGTAACATAGCCAAGGAGGAATGTGCATATGGATAGAATAAAGTTATCTGTATTGTTCGGTTGCTCTGTAGACTGATGAGATGGGGCACTGCTCCTTATAAAGATGGAACAAACAATATGAAATACATCTGCGATCTACTTTTCGAAATTGAAAAGGGCTAAATTTAATCAAATAAGCTTCAGGGGAAATAAGCAGCAACCACATGCGGCAATACATTTGCTGCCACGGCAACAGTACCTAAAATGATTATAGCTGCATAAATAACGACATTGGACATTGGAAGGAACTGTGGAGGAAAAAAATAAACCTTTAGAAGCAAGGCTGAAGAACACGTCCAATACACACACAATAAAGTTGGCATTTCCATGTATCCAAATACAAAATGTATTGCATAGAGAGAGAAATGTGCATTCGGACCAATTAACTCAGAGGGCAAGTTGTGAGGCAACTGCCAATGTGTCTGTGTGAACAGATAGAACAACGTTCCTCGGCTGAGGGAGCACAGTTCTCGCCAGATGAATTAAGTGATATCGCGGCCAGGTTCAATCCGATTAGGATTGGATTAACTGACAATAACGCTATTAAAAGTTTAAAACGGATCGGCTATTTAAAAGGCGATAAAACTCGGATCAGGTATACTTCAAAGGCAGCTCCGTGAGTGGTGTTCATTTGAATGAATTATTACAAAGGGACATTGAGAGCCGTAACCGAGCATTGAAATTTCAAGTGCAAACGGAGGCTTCGTTTTTCTCTGAAGGAAAAAAAACTAAAGCCGTGCGCTTTGTAGCACATTGATCTTTGACATGATGAAAAAACGAATTAACGAATTAATAAATTGTGCCATCTATAAACAAATAGTTGTAAAAACTATTGACAAGTTGACCACATTTCGTTTATAGATGGCAGTAGATTGTAAAGATAATGTAATATATTAGGAAACGGCGTGCTTTGAATAAAAATAATACCATAGCGCTTGAGTTTTAATACCTTCATAATGTATGAACCAAATCCAGTTCAATCTACTCATATAGCCTATAAAACGAGAACTCCACAAAAAACGATTGAAACACCTTCTAGTAAACTAGAGTTGTTAATTCAGCTCGCCATTATAGAAACCCAACTGCTGTGAAGAAAAAATTGCCTTTACGGTGCTATAAAACATTTGGACTACTGTAGCCTACCTTAGATGAGGCTTTGTCCGTATCCATTGTATGTCCCTTAATCATGTTAAACTTTTTTCTTTATTGCTTTGCCTTGACCCAGCGCCATTCGGTATTGTTTGTGCGAATCGGTTCCGAGCGCACTGCCACCCTTAGGTATTCCGGACAGCATGCTGCCTGAGTTCGGGAAACAGTTTTCTGATCTGTCCGCAATTTTCTCCTATTCCGCGTCAGGCAGCTCAACAACCTACACTCACCTCAGCGCTTCTCAAAACCTTGGGCAAGGCATTAGAGCGGGAGAGCAGGACTTGAGGCAGCAGAGGCAGAACCGACTTCTTCCGTAGGAGTCCCCCGAAACAGCGAACACGCACTTTTCTAGGAATCTGGCTGATCCCCCAATCATGACGGCTTGCGTTCGGATTGTTTTGGGGACGATAAAAACTTGCCTTTCATGCTTGGAATACCAGAGGTATTTTGCTAAGATAAATTCAGTTGATAGTGATGTGTGTGCACCGCTCACCTCTCTCTCTCTCTCTGCTCTCTCTCTCTGCTCGCTCTCTCTCTCCGTCTGTCTCTTATCTCGCTCTCTCATCGTCACTCAGGTCCCTCCTACCATACTGGGCCTACCCTCCCGTGAATAAAGAATGCATCTCCCGGAGCAGCTCGGAGAGAGATGGCTAGGAGCCACAGCTCCTCCCAACACTGACGCCCTCATACCTCTCATTTTACATGGTAAATTCAACTTTCTTGTTTTTCTGGACTAGCCTAATTTATATGTATCTTAGTTAACTATATATTTTCCGTAAACACTAAGTTCATTAGGAATGGTCCTAAACGATTGATCTGGATAAAGTACATGTCCAGACCATTCTCACTTGACATTCTATTCAGGCTCTATTGGAAGGCACATCTCTATGCATAATTCGGTTGGCATTCATTATGATCTCTCCGTCCTTTCCATGATTTGAGCCTTTCAGACACATGCACTGACAAGCACAGTAACTTCCTCTGAATATTCAGCCTCTTTCTAAGTACTGATTCAGCATTAAACAATTGCTTTTCGCACTCACTCTCTCGCTCGCTCTCTCTCACTCTCACACTCACACTCTCCCTTTCTCTCACACTCACACTCTCCCTTTCTCTCACACACACACTCTCCCTTTCTCTCACACACACACTCACACTCTCCCTTTCTCTCACACACACACTCTCCCTTTCTCTCACACACACACTCTCCCTTTCTCTCACACACACACTCTCCCTTTCTCTCACACACACACTCTCCCTTTCTCTCACACACACACTCTCCCTTTCTCTCACACACACACTCTCCCTTTCTCTCACACACACACTCTCCCTTTCTCTCTCTCACACACACACACACACACACACACACACACACACACACACACACACACACACACACACACACACACACACACACACACACACACACACACACACACACACACACACACACACACACACACACACACACACACACACAAAAGAGGTATGGCGTGAGGGAGCTCAATATGAGATCTTTTGGTCCAGGATTCTGTAGGGAAGAGTGGATTAAGTTGAGCCATTTTTTACAATCAGCATCACTCCATCAAGGGAAATATAGTATTATTTCTAACAAAGACATCAGGATGTGTATACCTGGAAATAATCAGAAATCATGTAAATATGACAGATTTGAAAACATAACTTGTGCAAATATAGTGGTCTCTTGGCACGATTTACAGGGTAAATGATGGGGTAAATTGAGCTGCAGGACAAAGTAAGTTAAGCCGCCTACAAATGTCTTAACTGAATTTATTATTACCACTACCTTTTTAAAACCTATGTTTATTTCCCAAACACATTTCAACACACTCACAATAGCTTTTTGGTATTTTAATAATTTTAAGCATCTTTTAACACAGGCTTAACACCTAACAAACACTTTGTCCATTTTTAAACACTTTTAACATGGGCCAGGCCCTGTTGTTACCTCCTATCCCATTGATAATGCCTTGCATAATAAATAAACACTTACATTTGCTCAACTTGCCATTGGCTCAAATATTGGCTCAACTTACCCCATGGTCATCATCTCAATTTATCTCAAGGAAAACATTTTGACTATATTAGCCCACACAGCTACAAGGATGCACTTTCATGCTAGGTTTATGACCTCATATTGAAGCTTATAGAGACCCCCACTGATCATTTAATTTGGTTTAGATACAAGCATCATGAAACCTCTAACACAATAAATGTATTTGACTAGGTGGAAATCAGTTTTTTGAACTTAACTTGCTTACCATTTTTTCCATGTGGTTTCTTACTTCACAGATACCCTCTTCCTAAATATTTGGTCAAATTATAAATGTTGTGTACCGTTTCCTATAAACACAGGTGGCTCAATTTACCACTTTGACTCAATTTGCCCCACTCTCCCCCATTGGATAATGAGAAGTTTTATTTTAGCAGGAGGCCTTTCCATATTCTTACTTGCATACATTATTATTCCACAATTCCTGTGTGTGTGTGTGTGTGTGTGTGTGTGTATGTGTGTGTGTGTGTGTGTGTGTGTGTGTGTGTGTGTGTGTGTGTGTGTGTGTGTGTGTGTGTGTGTGTGTGTGTGTGTGTGTGTGTGTGTGTGTGTGTGTGTGTGTGTGTGTGTGTGTGTGTGTGTGTGTGTGTGTGTGTGTGTGTCACGGTAGCAGAAGCAGCATGTGCTGCAGTCCTGTGTTGAAATGTAATAGACGTCACACTAACAGGTCAGCAGCTGCTAGATTATCTTTGATCACAGAGTTGGTGCCAATCAATGATTGATTAAATTAACCCTTTGAAACACAAGACACAGTTGCTACATGCCAAGGTGAGTTGTCTCTACCTCCAAGCTATTGGAAAATAAAGATGATATGTAGACTGTCAGGGAAAAAAAGTCAACTCTGAGCCAGCACATGGCGATTCCATTCCTCTATTTTATCAACCCTCCATGAGACGATTTTGTGAGTTTCATTCTGCCTTTCATGTTTAATTTTGTCTGCCACAGCCCAAAGATTGACTGCCTTGCCATGTACAGTCCACACAATTTAATGTATCCATAAATCACAAAGCTGTACACAGGATGAATTATATATTGGACATAAAGAATGCAGGCTGAAATAGCCTATTTTACGGACGGACATGTTTTGCAACATAATTCCAATACATGGAATCTTTATACATTATACACAGTTATAAAATGTTTCTCTATTAGAAATGACAAACATTTTAAGGTTGTTGGATATGCAGGACATTTTATTAAAATATCCTATGCTTGTGTAGGCCAGGGTTTATATCAGTTTACTTTTAGCTATGGTAATCGAGCTACTAGGCCCATCTCTGGGTTTGAGATATAGGATTTCTTTGTGAAATGTGATGTTCCAATCATTATACCTTTCAAAGTTTAATTCTACAAGTAAACATGTATAATCTGTGTTTCCCTCAGTGGAAGTCTCCTAAACCCTAAGTATCTCCATTCACCCGGGCACCTTTTTGTGTAGGTATATTGAAGATGGGTCAGGAGGTCAAGGGTACCTACACTCTTTGTTCTTTAAAGGGTAAATAATCATTGAGCTGGCCTGCGTAGATGCTCTACCTTAACTGCTGACGTTATGTCTCACTTCTGTTGAACTCTTCTAAACTTTCCCATCATTCTTATATCAGACGTGACCCTAACACACTTACTAATATCAAGCTACAAGTCATGAAAAGGCTAATCACGAACTTCCTGATAATTGACTGAAGGTTTCTGTTCCACCCGTAATGCAGCCTTACAGGACAGAATGCAGCAGATAGACCTGTATGGCAGAGGGTACACTTATTACTATGAAATGATTAACGTGAAACCAGTCCAGTTATTGGACGAAATGGCCTTCTATGAAGACCTGACTCATGAGTTATTGTAGTAATAACTCTAGAAGACTACAATTAGAATAATATAGTAGTAATACATTTATAAATCTGAAGGTATGAATTCTTATAACAAAAACCATATTAGGCAGAAAACAAACTCTCTGACAAAAGTTTATCCCCTCCTCCTTTATTTAAAAAAAAGTATAGAAAATGTCTGTCTTCAGCACCATCATCCATCTCTCAGCGCTAGAATAGAGGCTAAATGGGTTGTGGATTGTTTTGACCGGACTGTATAATTTACGGTATCTTGCTGAAATGGTAGAAACACTCAACACTGGCCCAAGTGGAGATGAAAGTTCAGTCTAGGATTGCAAAATTTGAGTAACTTTCCAAAAAGCCACAGGTTTTCCAGAAATCCCAGTAGAAATATTCACAAAATCATTAGGGAATATGCAGGAAAACCGGAATCCTCCAACCAGGATTTCTGAAAAAAAATCTGGGAATTTTGGGAAAGCTACCGGAATGCTGCAAGCCTAGTCCAGTCCCATTGCTCCTTCAGGGCCGTTTGACCAGGAGCAGAACATTTGTACTCAGATACACACTTATTCTTTCCCCCTATGTCCATACATTCTTAAGTCCCTGTAGACATCCTTATCTTAGCACTTAGCATGTTACTCAGTACAATGGTTACATCAGAACTTCACAAGGGCACAATTCAAAGTCGTTACTCGACTTTTAACTTCCTTTAAAGAGTGATTGACAAGAGTGATTGGCAAGATCTCTGAAATATGTGATTGTGTAATTATTATAAATATTTGATTATATCAAAATGATTATGTCCCCAGATGGCATAATGAGACTAAAGAGAGACCTCCTGCTGCGGAGTGTAACGAACGCTGACGATGTTGTTAAGATTATAGTTGATCAATACATACATTAATTATATTTGTTCTCACTGTAATCATCTTTATGCGTGTCAATTATCAACCGACCATCATTTCATTTTTCAACACAACTCCCACATGAGAAAAGCAACATTTTCAAAAGTAAACCGTCAAAATCTGTTCTAAGTGCATGCTACTGCGTCACCACCATATCAATCGATGACTGTGTTTCCACCACTGTAATGCTGGTGTAGGCGCTCCATTAAATGAAATAAAGAAAAGTTTGCAAGCTTATAGTTCCTTTTAATCGAATAAACCTGCTTGTCAAACTATTGGATGGAGGAAGGAGGCAGTTCTCCATCAGCATGGTAGTCATTTCATCAGGAGGACATGGTGTGAATTATGGAGGAATATACAGTGGCTTGCAAAAGTATTTTATTTTTATTTCACCTTTATTTAACCAGGTAGGCTAGTTGAGAACAAGTTCTCATTTGCAACTGCGACCTGGCCAAGATAAAGCAAAGCAGTTCGACACATACAGCAACACAGAGTTACACATGGAATAAACAAAACATACAGTCAATAATACAGTAGAAAAGAAGTCTATATACAATGTGAGCAAATGAGGTGAGATAAGGGAGGTAAAGGCAGAAAAAAGGCATGGCGGCGAGGTAAATACAATATAGCAAGTAAAACACTGGAATGGTAGATTTGCAGTGGAAGAATGTGCAAAGTAGAAATATAAATAATTGGGTGCAAAGTAGCAAAATAAATAAATAAATACAGTAGGGGAAGAGGTAGTTGTTTCGGCTAAATTATAGATAGGCTATGTACAGGTGCAGTAATCTGTGAGCTGTTCTGACAGCTGGTGCTTAAAGCTAGTGAGGGAGATAAGTGTTTCCAGCTTCAGAGATTTTTGCAGTTTGTTCCAGTCAATGGCAGCAGAGAACTGGAAGGAAAGACGACCAAAGGAGGAATCGGCTTTGGGGGTGACCAGTGGGATATACCTGCTGGAGTGCGTGCAACGAGTGGGTGCTGCTATGGTGACCAGTGAGCCGAGATAAGGCGGGGCTTTACCTAGCAGAGAGTTGTAGATAACCTGTAGCCAATGGGTTTGGCGACGAGTATGAAGCGAGGGCCAAACAACGAGAGCGTACAGGTCGCAATGGTGTGTAGTGGATGGGGCTTTGGTGACAAAACGGATGGCACTGTGATAGACTGCATCCAGTTTGTTGAGTAGAGTGTTGGAGGCTATTTTATAGATGACATCACCGAAGTCGAGGATCGAAGTAGGATGGTCAGTTTTAAGAGGGTATGTTTGGCAGCATGAGTGAAGGATGCTTTGTTGCAATATAGGAAGCCGATTCTAGATTTAATTTTGGATTGGAGATGCTTATGAGATGTTTAAATATTCACCCCCTTGGCATTTTTCCTATTTTTTTGCCTTACAACCTGGAATTAAAATAGATTTTTGGGAGGGTTTGTATCATTTGATCTACACAACATGCCTACTGCTTTGAAGATGCAAAATATTTTTTATTATGAAACAAACAAGAAATAAGACAAATAAACAGAAAACTTGAGCGTGCATAACTATTCATCCCCCCAAAGTCAAAACTTTGTAGAGGCACCTTTCACAGCAATTACAGCTGCAAGCCTCTTGGGGTATGTCTCTATAACTTCTTATGGCTGCAGCCCGACGCCGGTACACTTATGACAACAGCCAGCTCAAGTGCATGACGCGAAATTCAAAACATATATATTTTTTTAAATATTTAACTTTCACACATTAACAAGTCCAATACAGCATATGAAAGGTACACATCTTGTGAATCCAGCCAACATGTCTGATTTTTAAAATGTTTTACAGGGAAGACACAATATGTAAATCTATTAGCTAACCACGTTAGCAAAAGACACCACTTTCTTTACTCCAACAGTTTTTTACTCCATCAGTAGCTATCACAAATTCGACCAAATAAAGATATAAATAGCCACTAACCAAGAAACAACTTCATCAGATGACAGTCGGCTAACATATTTATTGTATAGCATATGTTTTGTTAGAAAAATTTGCATATTTCAGGTATAAATCATAGTTTACATTGCAGCTACAGTCAGAAATTGCACCGAAAGCAGCCATAAAACTTACAGACACCAACGTCAAATACCTAATTTCTCATCATAAAACATTTCTGAAAAATACATAGTGTACAGCAAATGAAAGACAGGCATCTTGTGATTCCAGACAATATTTCCGATTTATTAAGTGTTTTACAGCGGAAAAAAAATGTAGCGTTATATTAGCTTAGCACAATAGCCAGAAACACTTGGGCGCCGGCGACTACGACAGATTTATGAAATAACATCATAAAATGTTTCTTACTTTTGCTGATCTTCCATCAGAATGTTGGACAAGGTGTCCTTTGTCAAGAACAGTCGTTGTTTGGATTCAGAACGGACACTTTCCCTCTTCATTTAGCAAGCGCGCTAGCCGGGTGGCACGACACTCTCCATGTCAACAAACGGAAGAGAACGGAACACGGCAAAACTCCCGAAAAAATTTCAATAATCTGATGAAACCATATTGAAAAAACATACTTTACGATGATATGGTGACATGTATCAAATAAAATCAAAGCCGGAGATTGTAGTCGCCTATAACGGCAGCTAAACAAAAGGCAATCCCACTGTCCAGCTCGCGCTCTTCAGAGTACCGAAAATGGTGGACACGTCATTCCAAGATGATGTGTGCCATCTCAGACCAAGATAATCAACTCATTTCTTCTCTCACAGCCTCTTGACACCCAGAGGAAGGTGTATGACGTGCATGTATACTAATAAGTCTTGTGCCCATTTATAGGCAGGAAGAAGAACAGAGCATCGTTTTCAGACTTTCCACTTCCTGGTCAGGAAATGTGCTGCAGAATGAGTTCTGTTTCACTCAGAGAAATAATTCAAACGGTTTTAGAAACTAGAGAGTGTTTTCTATCCAATAGTAACAATAATATGCATATTGTACGAGCAAGAATTGAGTACGAGGCCGTTTGAAATGGGCACATTTTATCTGGCTACTCAATACTGCCCCTTGCAGCCCAAACAGGTTGGCACATCTAGCCACTGGGATTTTTGCCCATTTTTCCAAGACAAAACTGCTCCAGCTCCTTCAAGTTGGATGAGTTCCGCTGGTGTACAGAAATCTTTAAGTCATACCACATATTCTCAATTGTAATGAGGTCTGGGCTTTGACTAGGCCATTCCAAGACAATTAAATGTTTCCCCTTAAATCACTTGAGTGTTGCTTTAGCAGTATGCTTAGGGTCATTGTCCTGCTGGAAGGTGAACCTCTGTCCCAGTCTCAAATCTCTGGAAGACTGAAACAGGTTTCCCTCAAAAATGTCCCTGTATTTAGCGCCATCCATCATACCTTCATTTCTGACCAGTGTCCCAGTCCCTGCCGATGAAAAACACCCCCACAGCATGATGCTGCCATCACCTTTCTTCACTGTGGGGATGGTGTTCTCGGGGTTATGAGAGGTGTTGGGTTTGCGCCAGACATAGCGTTTTCCTTAATGTCCAAAAAGCTACATTTTTGTCTCATCTGACCAGAGTACCTTCTTCCATATGTTTGGTTAGTCTCCCATATTTCTTTTGGCGAACACCAAACGTGTTTGCTTATTTTTTTCTTTAACCTGTTTGGGGTGCAAGCCCGACCTCGGACCAAAAATGACAACAGCTGCAGAGCGCGAAATTCAAAATCTATTTTTTTAAAATATTTAACTTTTACACATTAACAAGTCCAATACAGCATTTGAAAGATAAACATCTTGTCAATCCAGCCAACATGTCCGATTTTTTAAATGTTTTACAGAGAAAACACCACATATATTTATGTTAGCTCACCACCAAATACAAAAGTGGACAGACACGTATGAATTATGATTATGAAGTATGAATTATGATTGAAGTAGCATGCACAACCAACCGAAATAAACTAAAACCAACCTAAAGAGCCCAGAAAAAACGACCTCAGATGACAGTCATATAACATGTTACACAATAAATCTATGTTTTGTTCATAAAAAGTGCATATTTTAGCTATAAATCTGTTTTACATTGATGCTACCCAAAAATGCTAACACATAGCTAGAGTCTGAATCCAGCCGGGAGTAGCCAGAGAAAATACATACACCAACGTCGGCTACTAATTACACCTCATAAAACATTTCAGAAAAACATATGGTGGATAACTAATGAAAGACAGATATCTTGTGAATACAGACAACATTTCCGATTTTTGAAGTGTTTTACAGCGAAAACACAATATATCGTTATATTAGCTAACATCATAAGCTAGCATAAGGCAGCATTGATTCTAGTCAAGCGCTAGCCTAGCATAGTTAGCAGCGTTAGCATTCAACAGTTCGACATATATATGAAAAAGCATCCCAAATTGGGTCTTATCTTTCTTGGTACTCCATCAGAATGTTGTAACGGGGTCCAATGTCCAGTAGAGTCTTTAGTTGGGTTCCAGAACGAAGGATTCCCCTCTTTGGTTAGCTAGCACGGTAGCATTGCTGCGCCAGAAAGCGTTTCTTCAAAAAATTCTTCCGTCGTTTCACATCTAAAGTCCAGAATAAATTGCAATAATATAATTAAAGTATATTGAAAAAACAACCTTTAGGATGATTTTGTGACATGTAGCAAATAATATCGTAGTCAGGCATCATATTCAAAGTTACCTACCTTGTTCCAGAAGCCGAGATCAAATTATCCTTCGCGCCCGGATTTTTATTTTAACTGCGCATGTCTCACAAGAAGTTCTGTTATTCAGTCCAGGGACGAGATATTCGACCCCTTTCAATTCTCACTTCCGCATTACAGTCTGAGGTACGCCTCTGACGTGTCCCTATGGTCCTAAGTCAAACGGCCTTTTATAGAGAAGGTCTTAAAGAGACACATCGCATTTTGGGAAACTCAATTCGGCTGGGAAAATGGCTGTAAAAATATTTCTGTTTGACTTAGAGAAACAATTCAAACCTTTTTAGAAACTACAGACTGTTATCTATCCAACAGTAGTAAATATATGCATATTGGAAAATAAAAAGTTTCTTAGGAGGCCGTTTGAAAATGTGCACACATTTTCCAGTTTTTTCAATATTCAGCGTGCAGCCATAACAGGTTAAGCAAGGGCTTTTTTTCTGGCCACTCTTCCATAAAGCCCAGCTCTGTGGAGTGTACGGCTTAAAGTGGTCCTATGGACAGATACTTCAATCTCCGCTGTGGAGCTTTGCAGTTCCTTCAGGGTTATCTTTGGTCTCTTTGTTGCCTCTCTGATCAATGCCCTCCTTGCCTGGTCTGTGAGTTTTGGTGGACGGCCCTCTCTTGGCAGGTTTGTTGTGGTGCCATATTTTTTAAATTTTTTAATAATGGATTTAATGGTGCGCCGTGGGATGTTCAAAGTCCCGGATATTTTTTTATAACCCAACCCTGATCTGTAATTCTCCACAACTTTGTCCCTGACCTGTTTGGAGAGCTCCTTGGTCTTCATGTTGCCGCTTTCTTGGTGGTGCCCCTTGCTTAGTGGTGTTGTAGACTCTGGGGCCTTTCAGAACAGGTGTATATATACTGAGATTATGTGACAGGAGGTAATTGAAGGTAATTGGTTGCACCAGATCTTATTTATGGGCTTCATAAAGGGGGTGAACACATATACACACATCACTTTTTCTTTTACATTCTTTTGAATTCTTTGAAACAAGTATTATTTTTCTAGTAGAAAGAGGAGGAAGGGAAGCGCTACTAAGGTACACAATAGTACATTTTGGTAGATAGAAGGTGCTCTTTGGTAAAAGGGGTAAATTGATCATCAAAAAGAAAGGCGGACTAAGGCACTCTTCATATAATTAATTAAAATGCCTTTATTGGTATGGCATGTTCAATAGAAACAAAACATTTTAACCTGTCTAGGATCAGCGTGGCGCTAGCGGCACCCCCCCCCCCCCCCCACTGAAAAACCAGTGCCGCGAAATTCAAAAAAAATATTTTTTTAAAATATTTAACTTTCACACATTAAAGTCCAATACAGCTAATGAAAGACACAGATCTTATGAATCCAGTCAACATTTCCGATTTTTAAAATGTTTTACAGGGAAGACACAATATGTAAAGATGTACATCTATTACCTAAAAACACATTAGCATAATCCACCATCTTTTATTTGTCCACCAACACCAGTAGCCATCACCAATTCGGCTAAACTAAGATATTTATAGCCCCTAACCAACAAAAAAACTCATTAGATGACAGTCTGATAACATATTTATGGTATGGGATAGGTTTTGTTAGAAAAAAGTGCATATTTCAGGTATATGGCATAGTTTACAATTGCACCCACCATCACAAATGGACTAGAATAATTACAATGAGCAACGTGTTTACCTAACTACTAATCATCAAACATTTCGTAAAAATACACAGCATACACGAATCGAAAGACACAGATCCTGTGAATACAGACAATATTTCAGATTTTCTAAGTGTCTTACAGCGAAAACACAATAAATCGTTATATTAGCTTAGCACATAGCAATTAGCAGCCCAGCATTGATTCTAGCCAAAGTGAGCGATAAAAGTCAACATCGCCAAAAGATATTAATTTTTTCACTAACCTTCTCAGAATTCTTCCGATGACACTCCTGTAACATCACATTACAACATGCATATACAGTTTGATCGAAAATGTTTATATTTAGCCACCAAAATCATGGTTAGACAATGTGAAATGTAGACAAGCTGGTAAAGAAAACGTCCTTGCGCCACTTAGACAGTGATCTACTCTTATACATAAATACTCATAAACGTGACTAAAAAATATAGGGTGGACAGGGATTGATAGACAATTTAATTCTTAATACAATTGCGTTATTACATTTTTTAATTTATCCTTACTTTTCAATACAGTTTGCGCCAAGCGAAGCTACGTCAAAAAACATGGCGTCCTAAGCCACTAAAATGTTTCGACAGAAACACGATTTATCATAATAAAAATGTCCTACCTTGAGCTGTTCTTCCATCAGTATCTTGGGCAAAGGATCCTTTCTTGGGAGAAATCGTCTTTTGGTGGAAAGCTGTCCTCTTGCCATGTGGAAATGTCAACTACGTTCGGGATGAACTGAAAAGCGTTTCCAACTTTTCACATCGTTGCAAAAATAAATGTCCCAAAATCGCACTAAACGGATATAAATTGCTATAAAACGCTTTAAATTAACTACTTTGTGATGTTTGTAACTCCTATAACGAGTGAAAAGATGACCGGAGAAATATAACAGGCTAAACTAATGCTTGGAACAGGAGAGGGTCGGTGTCTTCCACGCGCGTTACGCAGCAAGAAAAGACTTGCTAGCTAAAGGTTTTTTTCATTTGTAGGGCCTGTGAACGAGCAATCGAGCCCGTTGGAATCGTCATCACGTAAAGGCATCCAGGGGAAGACGTAAGAAGTGTCCGTATAGTCATAGCAACGACAGAGCCCTTTTAAATGACTTCAGAAAAGTGGCCAACGTTTCTCAAATCTGACTCCATGTCAGGGAAATTGCTGTAGAATGGGCTCTGTTCCACTTAGAGACAAAATTTCAACTCCTATAGAAACTATAGACTGTTTTCTATCCAATAATAATAATAATATGCATATTGTACGATCAAGGATTTTGTGGGAAGCCGTTTAAAAAATTAGCCACATTAGCATAAATAGTCTAAACAGCGCCCCCATCCCCAACAGGTTAAACACCGACGCGTTTCGGGTGCATGGCCTACGTCAGATAGTCTTATTAAGTATTATTTTTCATTTCACTTCACTTCACCAATTTGGCCTATTTTGTCCATTGCATGAAATCCCCCCCAAAATAATATTTAAATTACAGGTTGTAATGCAACAAAATAGGAAAAACGCCAAGGGGGTGAATACTTTTGCGAGGCGCTGTACCTGTAAATGGTAGCCAGTTCCTCACTGAAGGCTGCACTGTGCTAATGTCACACTGTAAAAACAGACTGACAAAAACAAGCAGACAGACAGACAGACAGACAGACAGACAGACGGACAGACGGACAGACGGACAGACGGACAGACGGACAGACGGACAGACGGACAGACGGACAGACAGACAGACAGACAGACAGACAGACAGACAGACAGACAGACAGAGTGAAATGGAACGGTATAGAGAGAAAGATAGAGTTGCTAGAGATATAAAAAGAGATAGACAGAGAGAGTGAAATAGAAATAAAGATGAACAGAAGGAGATTAAGACAAAGAGAGAGAGTGAAGCCAGGAACAGGTCAAAGGATGGGCCTTATCCCACCTTCAATCCCTCCAGCTTTCGCTCTGTTTGAAGTGACATCTGGCCTGAAGTTCCCCTCCTGAGCTGAGCATAGAGGAAGTCTTATTCTGGCTGTTCACAGCCTGGATGTGGCGCTGAGCTAGCGTCTACCTCCCAGGCTATAGCTCTGTCTCTCTCTCTCTCTGAATCTCTTTCTGTCACAAGACCAAATCTGCCTGCCTGCTGCTGTCCAGACCAAATCTGCCTGCCTGTCTGGTGCTGTCCAGACCTGACCTCACTTTGTATTTCTGCATGATGGACACATAGCTGGCTACTACTGCCTGGAAGATCTCCTGAATGACCTCGTATGGCTCGGCTCTCACAGGGCCAGGAGTTGTCCCTGTCTTTGTGACCTGACCAGGACAAACTCTGGACCCAACAAGCCTCCTGACACAACAAAACTCTCGTCTGGACCCAACAAAACTCTGGACCCAACAAAACTCTCGTCTGGACCCAACAAATCTCTGGACCCAACAAAACTCTGGACACAACACATCTCTGGACACAACAAATCTCTGGACCCAACAAATCTCCGGACCCAACAAATCTCTGGACACAACAAATCTCTGGACCCAACAAATCTCTGGACCCAACAAATCTACATATCTTCTTGTCAGGACTGATGTAGGACATATTATGTCTCTTTGACAAGTAGTTTCTTTTTGGATTGCCTTCACTTTTCCAAACAATAATGCAATAATTCCCCAAACAGAATTTACTTCTATGTTCATAAAACTCTCCATAGTTACATTTCATTGTTTCCATTCTGTTGATGAGTCGATTCATTTTTGTATTGGCTCCTAATTAGGGGAGGGTGGAGAAAGACCCAGACCAATTTACAGCCATAATGACCTCAGATTATTATTACTAATTATTATATATGAATGAATGTTAATTACGATGTGTCATTAGGGATTTAATTATTTATTCAACAACTACTTAACTCCAAGGATGTTGCACACTTTGGGAAGATACGAGTATGCTGTGCAGGCTCCAGTGCTTAGCAATCTAGACCAGAACAAAGCTGTGACATCAATTAAAGAAGTGATTTAATTTGTATGACGAAGTTCACTGCTTGCTTATCTCTTCCAGTATCCCCAGGGGATGCCTGTAGCACAGTGTGTGTGTGTGTGTGTGTGTGTGTGTGTGTGTGTGTGTGTGTGTGTGTGTGTGTGTGTGTGTGTGTGTGTGTGTGTGTGTGTGTGTGTGTGTGTGTGTGTGTGTGTGTGTGTGTGTGTGTGTGTGTGTGTGTGTGTGTGTGTGTGTGTGTGTGCCTCCTAATTATAGTTCTAGTCTTCTGCATCTTGGGTTTTCCACTCCGCATTCCACAGTAATACTGGAATAGCCAGCCTGTTTTGAAGGCACTCATTTGCTTGTGAAGGGTTATAACTGTTCTTGGACTCATTGAGAAGATGATGGACATGTCTCAGGATCGGGGGCTACTTTTGGAGGTTAGTGTTCTTCTCGGTCTAAATCTCCCCTTCAACAAGAAAGGATTTTGGTTAATTCCAGATTACATATTTTTGTGGGGAATGAGAATACTTTCTAAAATCTCATTACGAAAGATTTTGATACAGACCAAACTTCATCCACAGTACTTCTACATACTATATGTTTAGCTGTCTAGTACTTATCTAATGGCTGTTCTTTCCAATATGAGTTAATTATATGTAATGTATGATCCTTTGTTTACCGTCTTCTCCCAACTCCCTCATTTTTTTTTTACCTCATATGGCCTTTGCTAAGGCAATAAATAGCTCTCACATACCAATCGGTGATTCCATCTGATCACTGTCGTTTTCACATTTACTGTTTTGTTCCCCCCAGCTTTCACTTACTGCCACAGCGAGTCTCCCCGTTTGAAAATAGTCTTGCAAACATCCCCAGTGTGTCTCCTTTGAATGTCTAACATCAGTACTCTGGAAGAACCACACTACCAGAATACTGTTGGGAGGCTGGTGAAGAACCACACTACCCAGAGTACTGTTGGGAGGCTGGTGAAGAACCACACTACCGAGAGTACTGTTGGGAGGCTGGTGAAGAACCACACTACCAGAATACTGTTGGGACGCTGGTGAAGAACCACACTGCCCAGAGTACTGTTGGGAGGCTGGTGAAGAACCACACTACCCAGAGTACTGTTGGGAGGCTGGTGAAGAACCACACTACCCAGAGTACTGTTGGGAGGCTGGTGAAGAACCACACTACCCAGAGTACTGTTGGGAGGCTGGTAAAGAGTCACACTACCCAGAGTACTGTTGGGAGGCTGGTGAAGAACCACACTACCCAGAGTACTGTTGGGAGGCTGGTGAAGAACCACACTACCCAGAGTACTGTTGGGAGGCTGGTGAAGAACCACACTACCCAGAGTACTGTTGGGAGGCTGGTAAAGAACCACACTACCCAGAGTACTGTTGGGAGGCTGGTGAAGAACCACACTACCCAGAGTGCTGTTGGGAGGCTGGTGAAGAACCACACTACCCAGAGTACTGTTGGGAAGCTGGTGAAGAACCACACTACCCAGAGTACTGTTGGGAGGCTGGTGAAGAACCACACTACCCAGAGTACTGTTGGGAGGCTGGTGAAGAACCACACTACCCAGAGTACTGTTGGGAGGCTGGTGAAGAACCACACTACCCAGAGTACTGTTGGGAGGCTGGTGAAGAACCACACTACCCAGAGTACTGTTGGGAGGCTGGTGAAGAACCACACTACCCAGAGTACTGTTGGGAGGCTGGTGAAGAGTCACACTACCCAGAGTACTGTTGGGAGGCTGGTGAAGAACCACACTACCCAGAGTGCTGTTGGGAGGCTGGTGAAGAACCACACTACCCAGAGTACTGTTGGGAGGCTGGTGAAGAACCACACTACCCAGAGTACTGTTGGGAGGCTGGTAAAGAGTCACACTACCCAGAGTACTGTTGGGAGGCTGGTGAAGAACCACACTAACCAGAGTACTGTTGGGAGGCTGGTTAAGAACCACACTACCCAGAGTGCTGTTGGGAGGCTGGTGAAGAACCACACTACCCAGAGTACTGTTGGGAGGCTGGTGAAGAACCACACTACCCAGAGTACTGTTGGGAGGCTGGTGAAGAGTCACACTACCCAGAGTACTGTTGGGAGCCTGGTGAAGAACCACACTACCCGGAGTACTGTTGGGAGGCTGGTGAAGAACCACACTACCCAGAGTACTGTTGGGAGGCTGGTGAAGAACCACACTACTCAGAGTACTGTTGGGAGGCTGGTGAAGAACCACACTACCCAGAGTACTGTTGGGAGGCTGGTGAAGAACCACACTACCCAGAGTACTGTTGGGAGGCGCATTTAGAACATGTCCTGCTCTCTTCCAGGTTTCTGTTTCATTAGTTAGCACATTATTTCCAGAGGGAATGAGGGAGAGGTAGAGGGCAGAAGGAAAGAGAGAGAGAGTGAAAATCAGACAGACATACAGAGCGAAAGCGAGAGAGAAAACTAAAGAGGAGTAGAGAGAGAAAAATGGCAATGTGGTTGGTGTGAGTGATGATGTAAGATCTTTCGATTAAAAGAATCACTTTTCATCCCTCATCCTTCACAGGGCCGCGATGCCCCAGAAGATTACTCTTTTTCTGTGTCCCTCTCCGTCTCTCTCCCTCCCATCTCCCCTCTCTCTCATCTCTCTCTCTCTCTCATCTTTTACTCTCTCTCTCATTCCTCTCTCTCAGGTGGCACAAGGCCCAACCCTGGTGCCTGCCACCCTGCGCAGATTAATTGAAGCATAACTCTGTAAATTAATCACATAAGGCTAATATCTCTCCTCTCAGCTTTGCAGGGAGGGCCAGAGTCACATCGCTCTATTCTTCCGGGAGTCAGTCAGCGGTGCTTGGCTTTGTGTGACGCTCAGCGCTTTCAAAAAAACAGCACTCGGCACTCCAAAAATAGAAAATAATAAAATAATTGAAAAACTGTAAAGTAGCCAAGGTCAGTGGCTGGAGTCCCACTATATAATTCATGACTTTCCCCTTTTCAGTTTTCAGTTTTCATTTTTCATTCCTCAGTTCCTCCGGCCCACTCTCTCTCTCTCTCCGTTCATAACGCAGAACTCTAGATTAATTACATTGTTCCGGATAAGTATAAAGCAGCGGCGCACCTGTCCTATTGCCACCACGCATTAAGGTGAAGGGAGAGATCATAGTTTTAGTTATCATTAGTTATTTAAAAGGGCCACTGCCCAAAATAACACTTTAGTGAGGAAGTGGAGAACGGCTGGTCATCACTAAGGGTTCATGGAGGTAATGGTCTCATGGAGTTCAAGGAAGTGAATTAATGACATGAAAGTACAATAGAAGATGATTGAAGACAGCAGCATCTGGAACATTCTGGAACATTCTGGAATGTTCTGGAACATTCTGGAAGATTGCAATGCATTGGCAGCAACAATAATGATTTTATTATGTTGACACAGTTATGTTGTGTAAACACAAAGCAACTATCCTGTAACAACGTACACATTTTCCTCTCAGATACTCAGTGTAATCTCATCAATGATACAGACTGTCAACTCCTTGGAGTTCAAACACTCGCTATTCTCTCTAGTCATGGGTTTGATTTGTTGCTGCTAGATTAGATTGCAGAGATCTGCGAAAGGACATTATTCCTGTAACTGAGGTCTGACATCAAAGGTGTGATAACTAAAAAGCTCCATTGCACTGTTGGTTCCCCTTATCGTCTAGCTGATCAACAGTATTCATTGACTTGGCAAATGCACTGATTGTACGGTTAGAAATTAAGGTAATTAGTTTGAAATGAATGTTAAAGGTCCAATGCAGTCATTTTAATCTCAATATCAAATAATTTCTGGGGAACAATTAGGTACCATACTGTGATTGTTTTCAATTAAAATGGTCAAAAGAAACAGCAATAGCTTCTTAGCTAAGGGACATTTCTGGGAGTGGTCTGAGTGGGGAGGGGAAAACTGAAAATGGGCTGTTATTGCCAGAGAGGTTTGGAACTCTTTCTTATTGTTTATTAACTAATTATGAGTTTTGGCCAACTCCTTCCCACCAAAACAGGCTAAAATATCAAGCAGTCTTTTCAAACAGCTCTACACTAAAAGGGCATTATCATAATTTTCAAAATTGTACGGTTTTATTCCAATGTCATTGTGTGGAAATATATACAAAAACACAGGAAATCATGTTTTTGACTGTACTGGTTTTTTAAAGTGGTTTTGCCTATGGGGATTTTCCTCTTTAGCTTTGTCACGTCTTTGAGAACTAAAAACTTTCAAACAATAGACTAGCCTAAAAACATGTTTAAATATTGAACATTTTCGGGGGTTATTTGTCAAGGAAATGTTTGTGGTTTCAACTGCACTTTGATGTTACTTTCAAAATTCTCTTTCAATTCTGTGCCTTGAATTTCCCTATTGAATCCTATATTAAGGAATACAATGCTAGGAAATTCATACAGCAATTCCTCGCGCTTGTATATCAAAAGGAACATAGTCTATGTTGTATTATATTTAGTTGCAGCAGGTTAAACCTTTGTCTATCATCCCTGTTCTGCGTGGTGTATTTCCTGCTAGTTTTGTGTACACATGGTGTGATCTATTTGAGAAAAACAGGAGAACAGAATGGGGTTTTGTTGGATTGATGTGACATTCCGCCCATGTGTTCTGTGTGATGTTTCTCCATATACTGTATGACAAGCAAGCCTGGGTCTGATTAAAAGTCATCTTGATGTGTGTAATGCATATACTGAACGCCATGTCCTCCATGCACACTGCCCACACACATTTGTCATTCCAAGCTACTTATTGTGATTAATGGGCTTTTTGAGCAAGAGGGGAAAATAACGTTTTATAGTATGTGAAATTACACTTTAAATGCCAGGATGTCACACACATTTCGGCTTTTCAACTAGTAGTAGAATTTGCTGCACACTACTGAGGAAGAGCATCGTATTTTCACACTCACGTCTGTTCGACAGCAGCTGACAATCAGAAAAGGTGCTCTACAAAAATGTACGAATGATGAGGATTGCGCATTCGATGACGCCTTCTCAGTGTGGATGATTAGAATGTTGATATTTGTTTCACAATACATACGTTTGTACTAAACAGTATGTTCTAAATAGGATGCAGTACTATTAGTACACATTATGCAGTAATATGAGTACACAGTATGCAGTTTAAGTAAGTAGTAGGCAAGACAAATTTCAGACACGGCCATGCTGTCGTTTGAGGTGGCTTTAGCTTGATGGCTGTGGTATCAACACAGTGTGTGTCATTTCGCTGTGCATTTTGCTGTCCTACATTCACATTATTAACAGCAGGCAGGAATAAAACAAACAGAAAAAAAGAGCGAAAGCAAACTCATTTAAACCGCAGGCTGGCAGGATTGCGTCTACAAACGCTAAAGTGGTCTACCTGTATTCCCACACAGTGAACATCTTCTTTCCACGTCCTTCTTTCAGACACATTTATTTGACATCGAAGTGTGTCCTGTTTCAGCAACTGTTGTTAAAGCATCTGAAGTCCCCAGAATACACAGACAATGTGTGACTATGACTAATAAAGCAACCTTGGCTCTGTTTCCCTCAGAAAATAAAACAATAGCCAACACATGTATGAAGCATGGCAAAAATCCCCCTTGTGTTACTTAAAACTGTTATGGCATCTAGAGCGAGCAGGTATTTCCCATGAGTATCCATTTCCCCTGGGTGTTCAGTGTCTGAGGCGAAAAGTATTGGAACGCCTGGAATAGGTAGTCACAATGGAGAATGCTCCAGAACTGCACATGGAAGTGTTTTAGAGATACTCTGTGGAGGAGGCAGTTTGCCAGTGAAATCTAGGATCAAACATTGCTCAATGTCTTCTTAAATGCATCTCTTGGAAGCCTGGAAGGAGAGCGCTAGCACATGTGCGTTCCTCTCTCGCTATCTGTGCATGTCTGAACTGTGTGGGAACTGTAACTGTCATGTCACATGGGGGTTGTGTTAGAATAACCTGCCTCAGGACTCGAACGCTGGCTTCGGTCCAGTTCAACTGATAGGTTAACAAGAAGAACTTGTTCTTATCAATGGAGCCCTTCATGCTGTCTGTACACACAGAAACACACACACACACACACACACATGCACACACGCCCATAAGTACGCATTCAGGCGTCAGAGAGAGGAGTGCTGACACCAGGAAGGCCCTTCCACCTCCACAGCATTCATCATGGCACTTCATTAACACAAGCAGAAAGTCATTATTATATATATATATATATATGAATGAGAGAGAGAGAGAGAGAGAGAGAGAGAGAGAGAGAGAGAGAGAGAGAGAGAGAGAGAGAGAGAGAGAGAGAGAGAGAGAGAGAGAGAGATCAAAATGGTGATAGGGAGGAGGAGAGATCTGTCGCTTGTTTCTTGCTGGGGTTTTCTTGGCTCCTATAGTGGGTACAAGAAAGGGTGAGGTAGAGCAAACAGTACTGCCACTGAGCATGCCGAGTTCCGCATGCTAAACTCTCAATGCGCTCTGACCTACCCGGGGCGGCCCACCACCAAAAACAACAGTCCTCTGACAGCATTTAATTACAAACACGCTTCCGACTGGGAACAGATGTCAATTTAACGTCTATTCCACGTTGGTTTCATGTCATTTTATTGAAATGACATGGAAACAATGTTGATTTCACCAGTGTGTGCCCAGTGGGTAGTGTCAGACAGCTACACAGTCACGTACACGCGCACACACGCGCACACACACACACACACACACACACACACACACACACACACACACACACACACACACACACACACACACACACACACACACACACACACACACACACACACACACACACACACACACACACACACACACACACACACACACACACACACACACACACAGTGTCAGGTAACTCCTTGCTCTCACTCTCTCACACTTCATCTTCCTAGGCCGCAATTATACCCTTTCACTCTTGTCAACGCAGCAGGGTTTTTTCTTGCTCCGTGTAGCCAAACATCTACCCCTCCCTCCCTCCCTCCCTCACCTGTCCCCTACCTCAACTAATTCTCTGCACTATACTTGCTTGTTTTGACACATAAACTGAAATTAGGCGAACTGTTAGACTTATTAGTGGTTTCTGCATAGTGCATCTTTAATTTGATTTGATTAATTAATGACTCATTAATAATGAGTATCCAAAGCAATGGAAGTGTTGTACTGTATCAGTTGAAAGGGAATTAGTGTGAAATGTTTAAAAAAGTCTCTAGTGTTTTTAATTAAACTGAGATCAACAGTGTTTCCGTCTGGTTTCATCTGATACTCCCATTTATGATATGTTACATTCTGAATTTAAATAACAGTTTTCTTGTTTTCAAGAAGAAAAAAAAGGTGGTAAAAACTATAAAGCCATTTAAATAGTAAAATCGTTGTTTTAGATCAGGGACGGGCAACTTTGATGGGGGCCACAAAAACGCTGAACTCATCATGTGGGGCCACAGTGGCTTGCAGGTCTGCGTACTGATATCCTTACCTACCCATGCAGTCAGAGCCGGCCCTGGCCTTTTGGGGGTCCTAAGCAAAATGTATAGTTTTACAGTTAATTTCCTGCAATTCCACACTTTTTGCCATGGGGTGTAGAGATAATTTTGCAGTTTTAAAGCAAGTTTGCTGCAAATCTACACATGTTGCCATGGGGAGGAGAAAAGATTTAGCAAATTTTATAACAAAAATCATGCAATTCTAACTAATTTTGCCATAGTGTGGAGAGAAATGTTTGCAGTTTTTAATATGATATCTGAGTGAGAGTGTCTACTAAAATCAATGTGGGCCCCCTGGTTGGTAATTCGACCATGATTACTACAAGTTTATATAGCTGGTAGCAAGACAAACTTACAATATACAGTACCAGTCAAATGCTTGGATACACCTACTCATTCCAGGGTTTTTCTTTATTTTTTACTATTTTCTGTATTGTAGAACAATAGTGAAGACATAAAAACTAAGAAATAACACATATGGAATCATGTAGAAACCAAAAAAAGTGGTAAACAAATCAAAATATAAGTAGCCACCCTTTGCCTTAATGACAGCTTTGCACACTCTTGGCATTCTCTCAACCAGATTCATGAGGTACTCACCTGGAATGCGTTTCAAATAACAGGTGTGCCTTATTAAAAGTTAATTTGTGGAATTGATTTCCTTAATGCACTTGAGCCAGTTGTGTTGTGTTGTGACAAGGAAGGGTTGGTATACAGAAGATAGCCCTATTTGGTAAAAGACCAAGTTCATATTATGACATGAACAGCTCAAATAAGCAAAGAGAAATGACAGTCCATCATTACTTTTAGCAGGTATCAAGGTAAGACCCAAGTGCAGACTGTGTGAAGCAACACTGTTTATTGTAACAGCAGGGGCAGGCAAAGGATAGGTCAAGGCAGGCAGGGGTTGATTATCCAGAGGTGGAGCAAAGGTACAGGATGGCAGGCAGGCACAGGGTCAGGGACAGGCAGAGTGGTCAGGCGGGCAGATACAGGGTCAGGACAGGCAAGGGTCAAAAACCAGGAGGTCGAGAAAAAGAGAGGCTGGGAAAAAACAGGAGCTGACAGGACAAACCTTGGTAAGCTTGACAAACAAGACGAACAGGCCCAGACAGAAAGAAAACACAGGTATGAATATTCTTGTTCTGAAAAAATGAAGACTATTCCATGCAAGAAATTGCGAAGAACCTGAAAATCTCGTACAACGCTGTGTACTGCTCCTTTCCTAGAACAGAATAGAAAGAGGAGTGGGAGGCCCCGGTGCAAATCTGAGCAAACTGGACGCTCTAATGTACTTGTCCTCTTCCTCAGTTGCGCACCGGGGCCTCCCACTCCTCTTTCTATTCTAGTTAGAGACAGGCTGTTCTGTGAAGGGAGTAGTACATAGATCTTCAGTTTCTTGGCAATTTCTCGCATGAAATAGCCTTAATTTCTCAGAACAAGAATGGACTGACGAATTTCAGAAGAAAGTTATTTGTTTCTGGCCATTTTGAGCCTGTTATCGAACCCACAAATGCTGATGCTCCAGATACTAAACTAGTCTAAAGAAGGCCAGTTTTATTGCTTCTTTAATCAGAACAACAGGTTTCAGCTGTGCTAACATAATTGCAAAAGGGTTTTCTAATGATCAATTAGCCTTTTAAATGATAAACTTGGATTAGCTAAAACAACGTGCCATTGGAACACAGGAGTGATGGTTGCAGATAATGGGCCTCTGTACGTAGATATACTATTACAAATCTGCCGTTCCCAGCTACAATAGTCATTTACAACATTTGCAATGTCTACACTGTATTTCTGATCAATTTTATGTTATCTGAATGGATGAAAATATGTTTTTCTTTCAAAAACAAGGACATTTCAAAGTGACCCCAAATTTTCCAACTGTACTGTATATATATATATATATTGATTTGTTTAACACTTTTTTGGTTACTACATGATTCCATATGCATTATTTCCTAGTTTTGATGTCTTCACTATTATTCTACAATGTAGACAATAGCAAAAATAAAAAATAAACCTTGAACGAGTAGTGTGTCCAAACTTTTTTGTCTTTTGAAATTATATATTGTCTTTTGTAATTTATCCGCGGGCTTACAAAAGGGGGCATGCGGGCCGCCAGTTACCCATCCCTGTTTTAGATATTTAGAATGTAATTAGACAATCAACTTTTAAAATATGAACTACTATTATTTTTTTTTGATATAGCTGTCACTAGTATGCATTATCAAAACATTAATTATTATTAATGCATCACCATGTATTTGCTAATGCCAATATTGTGCAACATTGTGCAAATATGCATATTTAAAAAAATATATATTTTCAAAATAAAGTATTGCTTCAGGCAGGATACACACACACAGCAGGCCTATAGAAAAGTGCCATAGCATAGGACCTGCTTAATGAAAATATACATTTTAAGAGGGATCTTTCTGTGGTGATTACGGGATTTGATGAAGGCTACTTGTCACCTCCTTAATACTCACAGTACTTATGGAATAAAAGCCTGACTTTATTCTTCCCTAGCGTTCTTTTTCCGAGCCAGCCAGAGTCAATAAATACCAACACATAACTTCACCCTCAACCTCTCCCTCTTTACCGAAGCCAATTTCCTCCAATGGAGGTGATCCTTTCTGCTGCAGGCTTATTGAGATGGAGGCCACTCCGGCGTTTACACAGTGGAGTGAAAATGAGGGATTTCTAATGACTGTGCACTCGGATAGTCTTCCAACGGAACAGGGCCCAAGGCCTCTGCCAAGGCCCCTAGATCCAGAGCTTCAACTCAGCACAACTCATCAACAGCCACATAACTCTCCCTACTATCCACCAGGCTATAGTAGTATATAGATGTAGGATCTTAATTTGAGCCAGTTTGCTACAGCAGGAAAATAATCCTGCAGCAACAGGAAATGATAATTATTAGGTGGATTATTATTAATGGATATTTTTGTAGGGTTAATACATTATTTGTAAGGGAAAATCAAGTCTGAAAGTGGAAATTGCACACTTCAGAAGCCTTTTTAAATGTCAAATGCACTACAAATTTGAAATATCCTAAAAAGCTATCCTAAAAAAGTGTGATGAAAATTGAGCCTACGTCTGTACTGGCGACTGGAAGGGAAGCCGAGCTGCTCGCTCTACTCTACGAGTATTAGCAGATGGATAGAGTTAATGCCAGTCTGTAACTGAGAAATATGTGGCGTACTCGGCCAAAACCTTCAAAATGATTATATCTCATTATGGAGATTCCGTCGTGACAGCAGGAGAATGGTCGGGCTGTTGATATCGTTTTCTAAGCCGTGAACATCTGCAGAGAAAAACGGTGCTGGATGCATCAGAGGGAAACAACACTGTGTATCAGCCAGTCATGCTAATGTAATGCATCAGTAATGAGCACTTAAATATGTAGTGTCAAAAATGTTAATGGACTCTCAGTTAATTGATTGAGTAATTAGTGGTATGTTTGTCCTGAGGTGTTGAATAACCTCAAAACTTCACAAGCGTTTCTTGAGAAAGCAATGTGAGTGAAATGTTGCTTCTTGTTTTTTTGCTCTCGATTTCCCCAAATAAAATGTTTGCATAGGTGATAAATATGTTTGTGTATGTGTTGTATTTCTCTGCTATATTTCCTTTATTATGACGGAAATAAATAAAATAAATATTTGTTTTAGACAGCATGTGGCGTTTCAGTCTAATTTGAATCCTGAAGTCTCTCTGTGTTGTGCAGTTGAGGTCAGAAGTTTACATGCGTTTAGGCTGGAGTCACTAAAAATCGTTTTTCAACCACTCCACACATTTCTTGTGAACAAACTATAGTTTTGGCAAGTCGGTTAGGACATCTACTTCATGCATGACAATACATTTTTCCAACAATTGTTTACAGACAGATTATTTCACTTATAATTCAGTGTATCACAATTCCAGTGGGTCAGTAGTTTACATACACTAAGTTGACTGTGCTTTTAAACAGCTTGGAAAATTCCAGAAAAATATGTCATGGCTTTAGAACCTTCTGATAGGCTAATTGACATAATTTGAGTCAATTGGAGGTGTACATGTGGATGTATTTCAAGGCCTACCTTCAAACTCCGTGCCTTTTTGCTTGACATCATGGGAAAATCAAAAGAAATCAGCCAAGACCTCAGAAAAAAAATGTAGACTCCAACAGTCTGGTTCATCGTTGGGACCAATTTCCAAATGCCTGAAGGTACCACGTTCATTTGTACAAACAATAGTACGCAAGTATAAACACCATGGGACTTTGCAGCCGTCATACCGCTCAGGATGGAGACGCGTTCTGTCTCCTAGAGATGAAAGTACTTTGGTGCGAAAAGTGCACATCAATCCCAGAACAACAGCAAAATACCTTTCGCTGGAGGAAACAGGTACAAAAGTATCTATATCCACAGTAACACAGGTCCTATATCGACATAACCTGAAAGGCCGCTGAGCAAGGAAGAAGCCACTGCTCCAGAACCGCCATAAAAAGCAAGACTACGGTTTGCAACTGCACATGGGGACAAAGATTGTACTTTTTGGAGAAATGTCCTCTGGTCTGATGAAACAAAAGTAGAACTGTTTGGCCATAATGACCATCATTATGTTTGGAAGAAAAAGGGGGAGGCTTGCAAGTCGAAGAACACCATCCCAACTGCAGGAGGGACTGCAGGAGGGACTGGTGCACTTCACAAAGGGACTGGTGCACTTCACAAAATAAATGGCATCATGAGGAGGGAAATTATGTGGATATATTAAAGCAACATCTCAAGACATCAGTCAGGAAGTTAAAGCTTGGTAGCAAATGGGTCTTCCAAATGGACAATGACCCAAGCATACTTCCAAAGTTGTGGCAAAATGGCTTAAGGACAACAAAGTCAAGGTATTGGAGTGGCCATCACAAAGCCCTGACCTCAATCCTATTTATCATTTGTGGGCAGAACTGAAAAAGCATGTGTGAGCAAGGATGCCTACAAACCTGAGTCAGTTACACCAGCTCTGTCAGGAGGAATGGGCCAAAATTCACCCAACTTATTATGGGAAGCGTGCGGAAGGCTACCCAAAACGTTTGACCCAAGTTAAGCAATTTATAGGCATTGCTACCAAATAATAATTGAGTTTATGTAAACTTCTGACCCACTGTGAATGTGATGAAAGAAATAAAAGCTGAAATAAATCATTTTCTCTACTATTATTCTGACATTTCACATTCTTGAAATAAAGTGGTGATCCTAACTGACCTAAGACAGTGAAGCTGGTTGAGAGACTGCCAAGAGTGTGCAAAGCTGTCATCAAGGCAAAGGGTGGCTACTCTGAAGAATGTAAAATCTAAAATATATTTTGATTTGTTTAACACTTTTCGGTTACTGCATGATTCCACATGTTATTTCATAGTTTTGTTGTCTTCACTAATATTCTACAATGTAGACAATAGTAAAAATAAAGAAAAAGTAGGTGTATCCAAACTTTTGATTGGTACTGTATATACCCATTGATTCTTGACGAATATCACTTATAAACGCCTTATGAGAAATACCTTTATTCAACGGGAGTTTCAAGCTTCATGATTTTTTTCGCTGGAGATTCTTCAGTTTTTGATCTGGTTCCAGTGACAGGTTTGGGATAGATAGATGCGACATAGATAGATAGATAGATAGATAGATAGATAGAACTAGCCTCACAGGGTCAACACTCCAGGAGTAACAGGAGAACATGTCCTCTCCCTTGGTCAGCATTAGCTATGTGTAACAGGAGAACATCTCTCCCTGGGTCAACATTAGCTATGCGTAACAGGAGAACATCTCTCCCTGGGTCAATATTAGCTCTGTGTAACAGGAGAACATCTCTCCCTGGGTCAGCATTAGCTATGCGTAACAGGAGAACATCTCTCCCTGGGTCAACATTAGCTCTGTGTAACAGGAGAACATCTCTCCCTGGGTCAACATTAGCTCTGTGTAACAGGAGAACATCTCTCCCTGGGTCAACATTAGCTATATGTAACAGGAGAACATCTCTCCCTGGGTCAACATTAGCTCTGTGTAACAGGATAACATCTCTCCCTGGGTCAACATTAGCTATATGTAACAGGAGAACATCTCTCCCTGGGTCAACATTAGCTATATGTAACAGGAGAACATCTCTCCCTGGGTCAACATTAGCTGTGTGTAACAGGAGAACATCTCTCCCTGGATCAACATTAGCTAACACCTCACCCCTATTTTCTCCATCTACCAACATATTCCCCTGCCTGGGTAATGGGCTTTTAAATATCAGTGTTAAGACATACACACACACACAAGCCATATCAAAGAAACACATGAATAAGTGCCAGCACACACACGCACACACGCACACACCATATCACACTGACTTGTGTTCATCACTCCCAGATTATCTTTTATTTTCGTCTAGAGTGAAACATTTTTGCTTTTCTTTTCATTGACGTACCATGCCCAGGATACATGTCTTTTAAAGGAATTCTTTCCTTAACATTTGCCTTGTGACATTCAACTGAAGGAAAACAAATTACACTTAAAATATTGCAGCACAAAAACAGATCTGTCAATTGAGGAACAGTCGTGTCATGTCGAAGTGCAAAGACCTACCGATAAGAAATCACTGTGTTCTGCAGACAGCTAAAACAGATAGAAGTAGTGTCGGAATTCATCAGCTGTCTGTTACTATGGAAATGAGGCATGTTCATTAGATCATGATGTGGTTTACAATTTAAAGGAACAATTTAGAGTTATAATACAGGGGGAATTCACTGGTTTTGCAGAAATACTCATAGTAAAAAGTGCTCCTACTTGTAACGTTTATGTATCTGTTCTTCAGTTAAGTGCACATTTCCTGTAGTGTCCGTCTGTCCGTCCGTCCGTCCGTCCGTCTGTCCATACTGTTTTGTCAATGCCACATGGACCTATATTTCCCTCTCTTTCCTCTCTCTTCAGTGGGCCATATGCTTCAACAAGATGTGGGAGGCAGGGAGACATCTTGGGTGGAGAATGTGTTATAGATGGCTGATCCCTGGGATACGTATAATGACGCCCATAGTGCCTCAGTCCCACAGTGCAATGTCGCCACAAGCTATTAGCCTTAGCGCTCTGAGCTTTGATGCTACCCGGTGCATATTCTGAGTAGGTAAGACTATATGCCCCAGGAGACCGCGTCAACCAATGGGCTCCCTGCCATCTCCTCTTCTTTGATATTGTTATGGAGGACATTTTTTATGAGCTTGATGTTGGAGCAGCTAAGGTTCATCAGAAACAAAGGGCCAGCTCTTCTAACTACGCTGAGGGTAGAGTAGATGTAACTGACCGCCGATATTTTAGTGCCAACACAAACTGACTCACTTCTTGGAATCTTTTAATTTGCCATAATAAATTGCAGTAGGAAGCAATTGCTGGGCGATGTGCTGAGAGGTTTGTAATTGAAGCCCGTATCGTGTGGGGACGTCGAAGCACCCTCAAAGAGAAACGTTGGGGTCCCTGGGGGATTTCCGGAAAGGCCATCCGATCCCACCTCCGACCAGCTGAGTAAATGTACACGATACAGCTTTCAGAACCACACTCTGTGCTGTCTGCTTGAACACACAGATACACGCACATACACACACACACACACACGCACGCACGCACGCAAACACACACACACACACACACACACACACACACACACACACACACACACACACACACACACACACACACACACACACACACACACACACACACACACACACACACACACACGCACACACATACACACACACAGATACACACACACACACACATACATACACACACACACACAGATACACACAGATACACACACATACACACACACACGTACACATACACACATGCATACACATACACATACACACATGCACACACATACACACACACAGACACACACACACACATTGACACACACACACATACACACACACATATACGCACACACGCACATACACACATACACTCATGCACACATACACACACGCACACACAAGCATACACACACACACGTGCATACATACGCACACACGCACACATTCACACACACGCACACACACACACACACACAAATACAGATCAAACTCGACGTGCCATATAATTGCCTCAAAACGATACACCAACAAGAACAACATCTATTCCAGGAAATGACATCCCTGATCTGCTAGTGGGAGAAATGGGAGTCAAGCAAGGCCATCAAAGATCTCTCTCTAACCCTCACAGGCTGAAATGACCCTGAACAGTCCAAGGCCCAGACACTCCTCCTGATTGTTTTGGTTAAAACAGCAGGTCGTTGCCGTGGCGTTGATGCCCCGCTGTGTGGCGGTCAGGCCTGTTTGATCTAACTCCACGTGGCATTGGCGACATGCATTAGGAACCCTCGGCGCTCATAATGGGAGAATGAAAGTGAGCTTCAATGCTGTTGGGCCCAGACATAACTGGATAAAGGCTGTCAGAGGCTTGTCTGCAAGTGGAAACACAGAAAGAATCTAATAAGGAGGTCCTACCCACAGCGATGCAGACAGAATCAAAACAAGGGGCCTCTGAATATGGGCATTACAGGTCATTATGGCACTACTGTGTCTAAACTCATGTTATTCGGTTAAATATTTCCCATGTCCTCTCTCCCCTCCTCTCTACCATGGTCCTGGTTTCAGTTTGGTAGGAATGTCAGTTTTCTTCCAAAACGCTATATCCACCAATTTTTCACATTTGTGTTTTTTCACCAGAAATGATTGCTTATGGGTACCTTCACGTGTGCGCAAACATTACTGTTCTTATTAATTTATAGATTTTAGATCTGTATGAAAATGTGTTTTTTTGCAAAACGCTTTACACTGAGTGTACAAAACAATAAGAACACCTTCCTAATATTGAATCCCTCCACACTTTTCACCCTCAGAACAGCCTAAATTTGTCGGGGCATGGGACTACAAGGTGTCGATAGCGTTCCACAGGGATGCTGGCCCATGTTGACTCCAATGCTTCCCAAAGTTGTGTCAAGTGGACTGGATGTGAACCATCTTTGATACACACTTGAAACTATTGAGAATGAAAAACCCAGCAGCTCTTGACACAAACCTGTGCACCTGGTACATACCACGATATCCAGCACTTAACTCTTTTGTCATCCACTGAATGGCACACACACAATCGATGTCTCAATTGTCTCAAGGCTTAAAAATCCTTCTTTAAGTTTGGGATAGGGGACAGCATTTTCACTTTTGGATGAAATGCGTGCAAACAGTAAACTGTCCCAGATGCTAATATTAGCATATTATTAGTAGTTTTGGATAGAAAACACTCTGAAGTTTCTAAAACGGTTTGAATGATGTTTGTGAGTATTACAGAACTCATATGGCAGGCGAAAATCTGAGAAAAATCCAACCAGGACGTGGGAAATCTGAGGTTTGTAGTTTTTCAAAGCTTGGCCTACCGAATACACAGTCTCTATGGGGTCAAGTTGCACTTCCTAAGGATTCCACTCAATGTCAACCATCTTTAGAAACTTGTTTCAGGCTTCTGCTATAAAGGAGGGGGGAATGGGAGCTGAATGAGTCAGGTGTCTGGCAGAGGGTCTCAGGCTCGTGACGTGCGGTCCCGACAGAGTTAGCTCACGTTACAGTGCTTTTCTACAGACAATGGAATTCTCCAGTTGGGACATTATTGAAGTTTTATGTTAAAAACACCCTAAAGATTGATTCCATGCATCGTTTGACATGTTTCTACGACCTGTAACGGAACTTTTTGAGTTATTGTCTGGACGTAGTGCTCGCGCCTCATGAAGACGGATTACTGGGCTGAACACGCTAACAACAAGTTGCTATTTGGACATAAATGATGGACTTTATGGAAAAAATCTGTCATTTATTGTCGAACTGGGATTCCTGGGAGTGCATTCTGATGAAGATCATCAAAGGTAAGTGAATATTTATAATGTTATTTCTAACTTCAGTTGACTCCAACATAGCGGATATTTCTTTGGCTGGATTGGGCTCTGAGAGCCGTACTCAGATTATGCTTTTTCCGTAAAGATTTTTTGAAATCTGACACAGCGGTTGCATTAAGGAGAAGTCTATCTTTAATTATGTGAATAACACTTGCATCTTTTATCAATGTTTATTATGAGTATTTCTGTGATTTGTTGTGGCTATCTGCAAAATCGCCGGATGTTTTGGAATCAAAACATTACTGCACGTAACGTGCCAATGTAAACTGAGATTTTTGGATATAAATATGCACATTATCGAACAATACATACATGTATTGTGTAACATGATGTCCTATGAGGGTCATCTGATGAAGATCATCAAAGGTTAGTGAATAATTTTATCTATGTTTCTGCTTTTTGTGACTCCTATCTTTGGCTTGAAAAATGGCTGTGTGTTTTTTTGACTTGGCTCTGACCTAACATAATCATATGTTGTGCTTTCGCTGTAAAGCTTGTTTTGCAATCGGACACGATGTGTAGATTAACAAGAAGTTTATCTTTCATTTGGTGTATTGCACTTGTCATTGTGTGAAAGTTACATATTTCTAAAAATATTTTAGAATTTCCCGCGCTGCCTTTTCAGCGGAATGTTATCTAGCGGAACCCCTGCGCTAGAAAGGTTAAATTGTCTCCTCCCTTTCATCTACACTGATTGAAGTGGATTTAACAAATGACATCAATAAGGGATCATAGATTACACACCTGGGTTCACCTGGATTCACCTGGTCGGTCTATGTCATGGAAAGTGCAGTTTCGAATGTTTTATACACTCAGTGTATATCCATTGTTTAGATGGAATGGAATGCTTGTATCCTGTATATTTGACTGTGATATGTGTTTTTCTCACCTAGCTATCTTAAAATGAATGCACTTGATGTAAATCACTCTGGATAAGAGCATCTGCTGAATGACTAAAATGTCTCCCATACTCTCTCTCATTCTCGAATCTCACTCAATACAATTTCAATTTAAGGGGCTATAATGGCATTGGAAACATAGGTTAAGTATAGCCAATCTGTGGTCTGCATATTTTATCATTTCATTGAATATACCATCAACAACACAGGCCTTTTTTGTCACACCCTGATCTGTTACACCTGTCTTTGTGATTGTCTCCACCCCCCTCCAGGAGTTGCCCATCTTCCCCATTATCCCCTGTGTATTTATACCTGTGTTCTCTGTTTGTCTGTTGCCAGTTTGTCTTGTTTGTTCAAGTCAACCAGCGTTTTGTGTCTCAGCTCTGGCTTTTTCCAGTCTCTCTTTTCTCGCCCTCCTGGTTTTGACCCTTACCTGTCCTGACTCTGAGACTTCCTGCCTGACCACTCTGCCTGCCTCTGACCCTGCCTGCCGCCTGGTACCGTTGCCCCACCTCTGGTTTACTGACCACTGCCTGCCTTGTCCTGTCTATTGCCTGCCCCTGTTGGAATATTTAACTATTGTTTATTCGACATGGTCTGCATCTGGGTTTTACCTTCATACTTAATATTTTTGAGTTGGAGGTTTTGTATTTTGTCCTGTAGTTCATTCAATGTAATTGGAGAATCCAGTGAGCTCTGGTAGTGTTTAATAGCTGATTCTAAGATTTGTATTTGATCATGCATATGTTTTTGCTGTTTGTTCTTTGTTATAGAGCCAAAAATATTGGAGAAGTGGTTTATCCATACATCTCCGTTTTGGATAGATAACTCTTTGTGTTCTTGTTTGTTTAGTGTTTTCCAATTTTACCAGAAGTGGTTAGAGTCTATGGATAGTTCAGTGATATTGAGCTGGTTTCTGACGTGCTGTTCCTTCTTTTTCCGTAGTGTATTTCTGTATTGTTTTAGTGATTCACCATAGTGAAGGTGTAGACTCCGGTTTTCTGGGTCTCTATGTTTTTGGTTGGATAGGTTTCTCCATTTCTTTCTGAGGTTTTTGCATTCTTCATTAAACCATTTGTCATTGTTGTTAATTTTCTTTGGTTTTCTGCATGATATGTTTTGATTTGATAATGAAGCTGAGAGGTCAAATATACTGTTTAGGTATAGTTTACACCCTTACTTTTCTCTCTCTTTCTCTCTCTCTCTCTTTATATTCTGCTCCATCTAGCCACAGTGAACTCATTTAACAGGCATCACATCTCTGACCACTGACAACTCCCCCTTCATGCCTTAGTGCCTCTTCCACTCTAAAATAAACACTAAAGCATCAGCCATTATTCATGTTGCTGTTGCAACATCCATTCCATTCCATATCATGCACCACGGATATAGTCTGGATATGTTGGGGTTTAGCACACGTCCAAGATAAACTTTGTGGAGATTGTGCAAGCCTAGACGTTTGGTTGTCCACTTGCCCCGAGGCTTCTAATGGAAATGCCTGAACATGCTCATCCAAGCTTTGCTACCTGCTCTCCTCTGGTTTCAATCTGTCGGTTGCGTTCAGAATGCATTAGCAGGCTCAGTTGACGACCTGGCCGTGACACTGCTGCCTGCCAGGCGGATCTCTTAACCCTGTGGGGGGTGGAGTGTGTGTGTGTGTGTGTGTGTGTGTGTGTGTGTGTGTGTGTGTGTGTGTGTGTGTGTGTGTGTGTGTGTGTGTGTGTGTGTGTGTGTGTGTGTGTGTGTGTGTGTGTGTGTGTGTGTGTAATGCTCTGTCAGTAGCCTAATGGAGGCCTGTAAGGCCTGGGTAGCTGGGTGATTACAACTCTGCCTTTTCTTAGCCAGAGAGAGAAAACATTGACCCCTCTCTCTGCCTACTACCCTCCCAGCAGACAGTAACAGCAGCCCAGCCATTTTTAAATATTCACATGTCACACAGACCTCACCTTGAGCAAAGTAAGGCTAAGTTATCATATCACACCACACACCTACTTTTTGACTAGCATGGGAAATGGACAGTCATCCAGATAAACAGCTGAAACAAAGCTTGTGTTTTGATGTGCCACCTCTCCTCAGGTTTAAAACACCCTGCGTTGTCCCCCTTGGCATTTTTTCAAATATGAATGAAATGAACTATATTCTTTCTGCATCCAGGGTTTCTTTGGGTTATTCCTTTCCATGGTCAGAGTACCCCTTGAACTCCTTCAAAATCAGGGCCACACAACTTTTTGACCGGACTAGTTCATATGTTGTCACTATGAGAAACAGAGCTAATGAGTCGGATGTGTTTTTCTTCTAAAGCAGAAAAGAAAGCTACACAGTGTAAAACTCTGTATTTCAATCATCCACATCAAATGAGGCACCATGTCAACAGAGGTTTACGCATATATTTTCCTAGTTATTTCCATCCAACAGCAATAAGGAAGGCAGAAGCAGCTATGAGAAGACGTGGTCTTACTTTGATCAGGCACTAGGAGAGACAACCAGGACCAGCATGTTGTTTTCCTACTTGTGTGTGTGTGCGCTTGTGTGTGTTTGTAGCTATGAATGTGTGCTTTTGTCCCCTTCCACGTGCGTGTGTTTGTATGTGTGCGTGTGTGCGTGTGTGCGTGTGTGTGTGTGTGTGTGTTTGTATGTGTGTGTGTGTGTGTGTGTGTGTGTGTTTGTATGTGTGTGTGTGTGTGTGTGTTTGTATGTGTGTGTGTGTGTGTGTGTGTGTGTTTGTATGTGTGTGTGTGTGTGTGTGTGTTTGTATGTGTGTGTGTGTGTGTGTGTGTGTGTGTGTGTGTGTGTGTGTGTGTGTGTGTGTGTGTATGTGTGTGTGTGTCTGCTAGGGCATATGAAGGATATTAGTCTGTGTTGTTTCTCTCTCAGTCTGACACTGCAGTCCCAGTGAAACATGACTCAGGATGAATGGGCCTTTTAGACCAATGTCTGTCTTCACACACATTGTTCTGGGATTTTTTATTAGTCTGTCACTTAATAAAACACACGCGCACTATCTAATGCACTCGGAAACACACAAGAGCAGACACACACACACACTGTGCTATCAGATAACTCATGCTGACCCAGCTCTGCCTCTCTCCCCTCACCGATCCTTTTTTGGTGGTTTCTATTTCCACTCATGTTATCCCTGATAGAAGAGAAAAAACTGAATACAGATAAATAAGACATTTACTGACTGTAGTTATCTATATTACAAAAGTATGCCTATAGATTGCCATCCCAAATTGGCTAGTTGGACTCATTGAAACAGAATGTGATTGGTAAAAACAGCAAACGCATTATTTGGTTGAAAAAGCAATGAACCATTTAAAGTTTCATTCCATAACGCTATACAGTGAGCTTCAAAAGAATTGCAACAGTGACACATTTGTTGTTGTTTTGGCTCAGTACTCCAGCACTTTGTGTTTGAAATGACACACTGACTATGAGGTTAAAGTGCAGACTATCAGCTTTAATTTGAGGGTATTGTCATCCATATCAGGTGAACCGTTCAGAAATCACACCACTTTTTGTACAAAGTCCCTCCATTTTAGGGGGAAAAAATATTGGAACTAATTCACTTATGTGTATTCAAGTTTAGTATTTGGTTCCATATTCATTGCACTCAATGATTACAGAAATCTTATGACTCTACAAACTTTTTGGATAGATTTGGTGTTTGTTTTGGTTGTGTTTCAGATTATTTTGTGCCCAATAGAAATTAATAGTAAATTATGTATTGTGTCATTTTGGAGTCACTGTTATTGTAAATCCGAATATAATATGTTTATAAACACATCTACATGCTACAATGATTACAGATTTATTTAACTAGGCAAGTCAGTCAAGAACAAATTCTTACTAAGAATGACGGCCTACACCGGCCAGTGCCTTAGACCCCTGCGCCACTCGGGTTCCAAAATATGAATGAGTGAGAAAGTTAAAGACTCACAAATATCATATTCCCCCCAAAAATGCTAACCTTCCCTGTTATTGTAAAGGTGAGAGGTTAGCACGTCTTGGTGTTCTGATATTTCTGTGTTTGTAACCTTCTCACTCATCACTATTCACGGTTCATTCAGGACTATGCATTGTTATTGTAGCATCCACATTAATTGTAAATCATGCAGTGCCTTGTGTCACAATCACAGATTTTAGAGAAACAACAAATGTTGGTACATATAACTGTCTTATATCGGCTGAAAGCTTAAATTCTTGTTAATATAACAGCACTGTCCAATTTACAGTAGCTATTAAAACGAAAAAATGTCATGCTATTGTTTGAGGAGAGCTAACTAACAACAAGCTGCTCACTGCACTGAGGATAGGTAACACTGTCACCACCGATAAATCCACGATAATCGAGAATTTCAAAAAACATTACTCTACAGCGGGCCATGCTTTCCTCCTGGCTATGCCAACCCCGGCCAACAGCTATGCACCCCCCGTAGCTACTTGCCCAAGCCTCCCCAGCTTCTCCTTCACCCATATCCAGATAGCAGATGTTCTGAAAGAGCTGCTAAACTTGGACCCGTACAAATCAGCTGGGCTAGACAATCTGGACCATCTCTTTCTAAAATTATCCGACGCCATTGTTGCAACCCCTATTACCAGTCTGTTCAACCTCTCTTTCGTATTGTCTGAGATCCCTAAGGATTGGAAAGCTGCCGCGGTCATCCCCCTCTTCTAAGGGGGTGACACTCTAGACCCAAACTGTTATAGACCTATATCCATCCTGCCCTGCCTTTCTAAAGTCTTCAAAAACCTTATTCGCTGTGCAATCCGGTTTCCGAGCTGGACATGGGTGCACCTCAGCCCCGCTCAAGGTACTAAATGATATCATAACTGCCATCGATAAAAGACAGTACTGTGCAGCCGTCTTATTCGACCTGGCCAAGGCTTTCGACTCTGTCAATCACCGTATCCTTATCGGCAGACTCAACAGCCTTGGTTTCTAAAATGACTGCCTCGCCTGGTTCACCAACTACTTCTGAGACAGAGTTCAGTGTGTCAAATTGGAGGGCCTGTTGTCCGGACCTCTGACAGTCTCTATGGGGGTACCACAGGGTTCAATTCTCGGGCCGACTCTTTTCTCTGTATATATCAACGATGTTTCTCTTGCTGCAGGTGATTCCCTGATCCACCTCTACGCAGACGACACCATTTTGAATACATCTGGCCCTTTTTTGGACATTGTGTTAATAACTAACCTCCAAACGAGCTTCAATGCCATACAACACTCCTTCCGTGGCCTCCAACTGCTCTTAAACGCTAGTAAAACCAAATGCATGCTTTTCAACCGTTCGCTGCCCGCACCCGTCCAGCATCACTACTCTGGACGGTTCTGACTTAGAATATGTAGACAACTACAAATACCTAGGTGTCTGGCTAGACTGTAATCTCTCCTTCCACACTCATCTTCCAAACCTTTTCTCAATAGGGGGTGCTGTTTTCACTTTGTAATAATTTCGTTCCCAAATTAAACTGCCTCGTACTCAATTCTTGCTCGTACAATATGCATATTATTATTACTATTGGATAGAAAACACTCTCTAGTTTCTAAAACCGTTTGAATTATATCTGTGAGTAAAACAGAACTGGAGTTCTATGAGGATTTTCTCATGAGGATGTGAGAATGCTGAAATCTGCTGGCTGTTCTGAGATCTGTTTATAAATCTGCCTGTCTTCTATTGGTTGAGATGCACTGCATACGCCTTCCCCTGGATGTCAGCGAATAGTGATAATTGAAATGTTGTTGCTAGGCAGATCTGAGAGCTTATAAATGGGCTGGGAACATGAGGACCGGCCTTTGTTCTCCTGGCCAGAACGCAGAAAGGAGCTCTGGCTGTCGTTCTAGAACGCTCCGGTTATAGCCCTTAGATATATCCGGCTCTGTTTTTATTCGATATAGGTGTTAAAGACATCATAATGTTGTTATATTAAACCGAGTTATATCAGTTTATATCAGTATATTGCGATTTTCGGATATTTATTAGTGCTGCGTTTTAGTGAGTCGGACACGTCTTTGCCACATGGCTAATGTTTACTGCTAATTCGAACGTTGAAGAGGACAATCTACAACCAAGCAACGATTCTTTTGGACTAAGGACACCTTGCCCAAGATTCTGATGGGAGTTCATCAAAAAGTAAGAACTATATATGATGTTAATTCGTTGCTCTGTTTAAAAATGTAGAACTCATATTCCGCCATTAATCTCGGTGCGGTCTCGCTTTAACGCATGCTGTATGTTGTAGTAACGTTAATTTTAAAAATCTAACACAGCGATTGCATTAAGAACTAATGTATCTTTCATTTTCTGTCCAACCTGTATTTTTTAGTCAAGTTTAGGATTAGTTACTGATTAGACTAGGTGCCTCTCCCAAGATTTCTCCCGACATATTGTTGGCAGCCTGGCTACTTTTCTCATTGTATAACCACGATTTGTGCCGCTAAATATGCACATTTTCGAACAAACTCTATATGTATTGTGTAATATGATGTTATAGGACTGTCATCTGATGAAGTTTTGAGAAGGTTAGTCAAAAATGTAATATCTTTTGCTGGTTTATTCGCTATCGCTAACGTGCATGAATCAATGCTGCTGTGTGGTTGGCTATTGTAGTAAGCTAATATAATGCTATATTGTGTTTTCGCTGTAAAACACTTAAAAAATCTGAAATATTGGCTGGATTCACAAGATCTTTGTCTTTCATTTGCTGTACGCTGTGTATTTTTCAGAAATGTTTTATGATGAGTATTTAGGTAATACACAATGGTCTCTGTAGTTATTCTAGTTGCTTTGGTGAGAGTTGTGATGGTGGCTGCAATGGTAAACTATGATTTATACCTGAAATATGCACATTTTTCTAACAAAACATATGCTAAACAATAAATATGTTATCAGACTGTCATCTGATTAAGTTGTTTCTTGGTTAGTGGCTATTTATATCTTTATTTGGTCGAAATTGTGATAGCTACCTATGCAGGAAAAAAATGGTGGAAAAAAAAGTTGTGTCTTTTGCTATCGTGGTTAGCTAATAGATTTACATATTGTGTCTTCCCTGTAAAACATTTAAAAAATCAGAAATGATGGCTGGATTCACAAGATGTGTATCTTTCATCTGGTGTCTTGGACTTGTGATTTAATGATATTTAGATGCTAGTATTTACTTGTGATGCTATGCTAGGCTATGCTAGTCAGCTTTTTTACTGATGGGGTTGCTTCCGGATCCGCGTTTGTGATGAAGTAGAAGTTTTTAAACATCTCCAATCCAAAATTAAATCTAGAATCGGCTTCCTTTTTCACAACAAAGCCTCCTTCACTCGCGCGGCCAAACATACCCTTGTAAAACTGACTATCCGAAATGACATCTCCTCGACTTTGGCAATGTCATTTACAAAATAGCTTCCGATGCTCTATTCAGCAAACGGGATGCAGTCTATCACAGTGCCATCCGTTTTGTCACCAAAGCCCCTTATACCACCCACCACTGTGACCTGTATGCTCTAGTCGGCTGGCCCTCGCTACATATTCGTCGCCAGACCCACTGGCTACAGGTCATCTATAAGTCTATGCTAGGTAAAGCTCCACCTTATCTCAGCTCACTGGTCACGATAACAACCCCCACCCGTAGCACGCGCTCCAGCAGGTGTATCTCACTGGTCGTCCCCAAAGCCAACACCTCTTTGGTCTCCTTTCTTTCTAGTTCTCTGCTGCCAATGACTGGAACGAATTGCAAAAATCACTGAAGCTGGAGACTTATATTTCCCTCACTAACTTCAAACATCAGCTATCTGAGCAGCTGACCGATCGCTGCAGCTGTACATAGCACATCTGTAAATATCCCACCCAATCTACCTACCTCATCCCCATATTGCTTTTATTTACTTTTCTGCTCTTTTTCACACCAGTCTTTCTACTTGCACATCATCATCATCATCTGCTCATCTATCACTCCAGTATCAATTTGCTAAACTGTAATTACTTTGCTACCATGACCTATTTATTGCCTTACCTCCTCACACCATTTGCACACACAGTATATAGACTTTCTTTTTTTCTATTGTGTTATTGACTGTACGCTTGTTTATTCCATGTGTAACTCTGTGTTGTTTGTGTCGCATTGCTTTGCTCTATCTTGGCCAGGTCGCAGTTGTAAATGAGAACTTGTTCTCAACTAGCCTACCTGGTTAAGTAAAGGTGAATAAAAAATAAAAAAGAATATGCATATCCTTGCTTTCAGGGCCTGAGCTACAGGCAGTTAGATTTGGGTATGTCATTTTAAGCAAAATTTTTTAAAAACGGGGCTATCTGTCACGGCTGTCTAAGGGTGAGAGAGTGGACCAAGGCGCAGCGTGTGAAAAATACATCTTCTCTTTATTATTAAGAAGAAAAATGAAACAAAACAACAAATAGACGAACGTGAAGCTATATAAATGAACTAAGTGCACACATGCAACATAGAACATAGACACAGACAATTACCCACAAAACCCCAATGCCTATGACTGCCTTAAATATGGCTCTCAATCAGAGACAATGAACCACAGCTGCCTCTAATTGAGAACCAATCTAGGCAGCCATAGACATAACTAGACAACTACACTAGACACTACAAAAACACATACATTACCCATGTCACACCCTGACCTAACTAAAAAACATAAAGAAAACAAAGAATACTAAGGCCAGGGCGTGACACTATTCCTATTTAGATGTGTTTAGAAACACATTATATTCTTATTTACAATAAAAGTGACTCCAAAATGACAGAATACATTGTTTACCATTTACCATTATCATTTCTATTGGGCACAAAATAATCTAAAACACAACCAAAACAAACATCAAATGCATCCAACAAGTTTGTAGAGTCACACGCTTGATGTTGTTATTGCATACTAGGAATATGGGACCAAATATTAACCTTCTGACTGTTTTAATACACATACTGTTTAAGTGAATTTGTCCCTTTTGTCACTCGCTGTATATCCGTTTTCAGAAATATTGGTACATTTGCTTTTATTGTTAAAATAAATTAAGAAAAAGATGATTGTGTTTTTTCACTGTTGTTTAATGACAGACATGTATTTGTTTAAAATCTATCACTTGATGCTTTCATTTTATAATAGTCATGGTTTGCAAAAATGATATCTGCATCACTCTCAGAGAAATAAGTACTACTGCTAGGTTTTACACAGTAAAATGTTACAAATAACATTTTTTTTTTATAAAGAACTGTACAAATGATACATTTGTGACCCGCTACAAAGTTTCTCCCTGCAGGCAGTCACTGAGTCCGAGGAACATCTGGGTCAGATGGTTTAGACCCTTTCTTCTTTAAGGTTGCTGCCCCTATCACCGCCAAGCCTACAGTATCTCCGACCTTTTTAACCTGCCTCTCCTTTCTGCGGAGGTTCCCATTGCTTGGAAGGCAGCCGCGGTTCGTATTTTATTTAAAGGGGGAGATCAAGCTGATCCTAACTATTATAGGCCTATTTCTCTTTTGCCCTGTTTATCAAAAGTGTTGGAAAAACTTGTCAATAATCAACTGACTGGCTTTCTTGATGTCTATAGTATTCTCTCGGGTATGCAATCTGGTTTCCGCTCAGGTTATGGATGTGTCACTGCAACCTTAATAAAGGTGCTCAATGATGTCACCATTGCCCTTGATTCAAGGCAATAGTGTGCTACTATGTTTTTTGACTTGGCCAAAGCTTTTGATGTGGTAGACCATTTCCAATCTTGTGGGCCAGCTAAGGAGTATTGGTGTCTCTGAGGAGTATTTGGCTTGGTTTGCTAACTACCTCTCTCAAAGAGTGCAGTGTATAAAGTCAGAAAATGTGCTGTTTCAGCCACTGCCTATCACCAAGGCAGTACCCCAAGGCTCAATCCTAGACCCAACACTCTTCTCAATTTACATCAACAACATAGCTCAGGCAGTGGGAAGCTCTCTCATCCATTTATATGCAGATGATACAGTCTTATACTCAGCTAGTCCCTCCCTGGATTGTGTGTTAAATGCTTTACAACAAAGTTGTCTTAGTGTTCAACAAGCTTTCTCTACTATTAACCTTGTTCTGAACACCTCCAAAACAAATATCATGTGGTTTGTTAGGAAGATTGTCCTTCTCCCCACAAGTGTGATTACTACCTCTGAAGGTTTAGAGCTTGAGGCGGTCACCTCATACAATTACCTGAGAGAATGGCTAGACGATACACTGTCCTTCTCTCAGCACATATCAAAGCTGCAGGCTAAAGGTAAATCTAGACTTGGTTTTCTCTATCGTAAATGCTCCTCTTTCACCCCAGCTGCCAAACTAAACCTGATTCAGATGACCATCCTACCCATGCTAGATTACGTAGACATCATTTATAGATCGGCAGGTAAGGGTGCTCTCAAGCGGCTAGATGTTCTTTACCATTCGGCCATCAGATTTGCAAACGATGCTCCTTATAGGACACATTACTGCACTCTATACTTCTCTGTAAACCTGTCATCTCTGTATGCCATCGCAAGACCCACTGGTTGATGCCTATTTATAAAACCCTCTTAGGCCTCACTCCCCCCTATCTGAGATATCTACTGCAGCCCTCATCCTCCACATACAACACCCGTTCTGCCAGTAACATTCTGTTAAAGGTCCCCAAAGCACACACATCCCTGGGTCGCTCCTCTTTTCAGTTCGTTGCACTTAGCGACTAGAACGAGCTGCAACAAACACTCAAACCGGACAGTTTTATCTCAATCTCTTCATTCAAAGACTCAATCATGGACACTCTTACTGACAGTTGTGGCTGCTTTGCGTGATGTATTGTTGTCTCTACCTTCTTGCCCTTCGTGCTGTTGTCTGTGCCCAATAATGTTTGTTCCATGTTTTGTGCTGCTACCATGTGTTCCTATCATCTTGTTGTCATGTTGTGTTGTGACCACGGTGTATTGTCATGTGTTGCTGCCTTGCTATGTTGTCTTAGGTCTCTCTTTATGAAGTTTTGTGTTGTCTCTCTTGTCGTGATGTGTGTTTTGTCCTATGTTAATATATATATATATATATATTTGTTTTTATCCCAGCTCTGTCCCTGCAGGGGCCTTTTATTCTTAACTGACTTGCCTAGTTAAACAAATGTTAGATAAATAAATAAAATAAAAAATATACAGTACAGCTCAAAAGTACCATTTAATGAAGCTGCCAATTGAGGACTTGTGAGGTGTCTGTTTCTCAGACTAGACACTCTAATGTACTTGTCCTCTTGCTCAGTTGTGCACTGGGGCCTCCTACTCCTCTTTCTACTCTGGTTAGAGCCAGTTTGCCCAGTTCTGTGAAGGGAGTAGTACACAGCGTTGTACAAGATCTTCAGTTTATTGGCAATTTCTCTCATGGAATAGCCCTTAGATCAAGAATAGACTGACAAGTTTCAGAAGAAAGTTATTTGTTTCTAGCCATGATGAGCCTGTAATGGAACCCACAAATGCTGATGCTCCAGATACTCAACTATTCTAAAGAAGGCCAGTTCAATTGCTTCTTTAATCAGAACAACAGTTTGCAGCTGTGCTAACATTATTGCAAATTGGTTTTCTATCGATCAATTAGCCTTGTAAAATTATAAACTTGTATTAGCTAACACAATGTGCCATTGGAACACAGGAGTGATGGTTTCTGATAATCGGCCTCTGTATGGCTATGTAGATATTCCATTAAAAATAATACATTTCCAGCTACATTAGTCATTTACAACATGAACAATGTCTACACTGGATTTCTGATCAATTTGATGTTATTTTAATGGACAAAAAATGTACTTTGCTTTAAAAAATAAGGACATTTCCAAGTGACCCCAAACTTTTTAACTGCAGTGTATATATATATATATATATATATATATATATATATATATATATATATATATATATATATATATATATATATAAAGAATATTTCAATACAGTGATATGAGATCTGAGAGAGAATAGAGACAAGAGAGAAAACAAACGAGAGACAGAGAGGCTGAGAGACCGCAGAGAGAGAGGGAGAGAGAGAGACAGAGGCTGAGAGTCCACAGAGAGAGACAGAGAGATAATGAGAGAGGCTGTGAGTCCACAGACAGAGGGGGAGAGAGAGAGGCTGATAGACCACATAAAGAGGGGGAGAGAGAGACAGAGAGAGGCTGATAGACCACAGAGAGGGGGAGAGAGAGACAGAGAGAGGCTGATAGACCACAGAGAGAGGGGGAGAGAGAGACAGAGAGAGAGAGGCTGATAGAACACAGAGAGAGGGGGAGAGAGAGACAGAGAGAGGCTGATAGAACACAGAGAGAGGGGGAGAGAGAGACAGACTCTGACTCTGCCCCCCCCCCCCCCCCAGTCCAGAAGAAACACTGGCTGACATCGTCCTGTTAATGGACTCAAATGGGAAGTATGTCCAGGAGAAGAAACTTTTCCCTAGACACAAAACGAGAAAGGTGTGGTGCCCAACAACGCAGAGTGCCATGGAGCTGCTTGAGGCCCATCTCGGGTCGCCAAGCCACATAATCATACATACCGGAAGCAACGACCTGCGTGCTCAGCAGGAGAGGGTGGCGACTTCACTACGGGGAGTGATTGAGAAGGCCTCCGCAATCTTCCCCAACTCAAAAATCATAGTGTTAACCCTTCTACAGAGGAGGGACTTCCACCCTGCCACAATCCAAAGAATAAACGCCGGCCTATCCCGGGACTGTGCCCTGCGACCCAATGTACACCTGGCCCACCATCCCACCCTCGATCTGGACTGTCTCTATGACCATGTTCACCTGTACAGGGAGACAGTCCCCATCCTTGCCAAGACTCTCAAGGACGTCGCTTTAAACCGCAGCCCGACCTCTCCACTCAGGAACAGCGGAGCAATCTCCACCCCGCCGAGATCACCGAGACAACATCCCGGACCAGCACCCTGGACCCCCCAGCCACGACCACAGCACCAACCTCAATGCCCACTACAGCACAGCAGCGCAGCACAGACCACCCCAGCCCAGCTTCAGAGCCACCCAGACGAGGCCTCCCACCCCCCTGCCCCCCAACGCAGATCCACACCTGAAGGAGGAGCCACAGCCCAGCAGGCAGAGCTACGCACAGGCTGTGAGAGGAGCAACTGGCCCAGCCCCCACCAACCAAATTAGTGACATTAAACAAATGCTGAGTCTACTATGCTCACATGTGATAGGCCGAAGGTCATGGTAAGATGAGCACACCCAAGTGGCATGACACAAATTCTATCTTAAATGATAAGCAAATCACATTTGCAAAATAAGAGTTTACTTTAATTGAAAAATCCTGTTTTATTGGTTCTTCTTGGATTGTGAATGTTTGTCTCATTTTGAAAGGTAAAGAAAAGAAAAAGAAAAAAAAGTTATGAAGTCTTTTTACGTTGCATGTTGGAATATACAAGGATTGAAGTCCTCTGCTTTTGGGCTAAAGAGCAGAAACCCAGACTTCCTGAAAGAAATTGATGATGTTGATATTGTAGTACTACAGGAAACATGGTGCAGAGGTGATGTTTCCACTGGCTGTCCACTAGGTTATAGGGAGATAATCATACCATCCACTAAATTAAAAGGAATCAAACAGGGCAGAGTCTCAGGGGGAATGCTAATATGGTATAAATCTGAACTAATTAATTCAATCGAATTGATCAAAACAGGAGAATCCTTTATCTGGTTAAAAATGAACAAGGAGGCTATCTTGACAGATAAAAATGTCTTCCTCTGTGCCACATACATTCCCCCCTCAGAGTCACCCTACTTCAATGAAGAGAGCTTCTCCATTCTAGAGGGGGAAATTAGTCACTTTCAGGCCCAAGGCAACGTACTGGTCTGTGGAGACCTGAATGCTAGAATAGCAGAAGAACAAGACACTATTAACAGTCATGGGGATAAACACCTACCAGGAAGCAATAACCTTTCCCTCCCCACATACCCCCACAGAAACAACTATGACAAAGTGAAAAACAAAAACGGAGTACAGCTCCTGAGGCTCTGTCGAACACTGGGTCTGTACATAGTCAATGGCAGGCTGAGAGGAGACTCTTTTGGTAGGTACACCTACAGCTCATCCCTTGGCAGAAGCACTGTAGACTACTTCCTCACCGACCTAAACCCAGAGTCTTTCAGAGCCTTCACAGTCAGCCCACTAACACCTCTCTCAGACCACAGTAAAATCACAGTGTATCTGAGAAGAGCAGAACCCAACCATGAAGCATCACGGCCCAATAAATTACATGGTACTAAACAGGCCTATAGATGGAGTGAAAACAGTACAGACATCTACCAAAAAGCAATAGGTAGCCAAAAAATACAATCTCTCCTGGACAACTTTTTAGCCTTAACATTCTCCTTCAGCAATGAAGGTGTAAATTTGGCCGTTAGGAACATAAACTTAATATTTGACAAATTAGCCTCCTTGGCTAATCTAAAGAAGCATAAGAGCAAACCAAAAATAGCAGATAATGAAAAATGGTTTGATAATGATTGCAAAAATCTAAGAAAGTTATTGAGAAATATATCTAATCAAAAACACAGAGAACCAGACAACAAAAATATACGCCTTCAATATGGGGAAACACTGAAGCAATACAAATGCACCCTAAGAACAAAAAAGGAACAGCACATTAGAAATCAGCTGGTTGGAATTGAGGAATCCGTAGAATCAAACCACTTCTGGGAGAATTGGAATAAATTAAACAAACCTCATCATGAGGAATTGGCTATCCAAAATGGGGATATGTGGAGAAATCACTTTGCAAACCTCTACAGCAATATAACAAAGAGCTCAGAACAAAAAGATATATAAGAAAAATTACAAATCCTTGAATTAGCAGTCAAAGACTATCAGAATCCTGTGGATACCCCAATTACAGAAGAAGAATTATTGGAAAAACTATGCAATCTCCAACCCAAAAAGGCCTGTGGTGCTGATGGTATTTTAAATGAAATGATCAAATATACAGACCACAAATTCAAATTGGCTATACTCAAACTCTTCAACATTATCCTCACTGCAGGTATTTTCCCCGATATTTGGAACCAGGGATTGATCACACCAATCTATAAAAATGGAGACAAATTTGACCCAAATAATTACAGAGGAATTTGCATTAACAGCAACTTGGGGAAAATTCTCTGCAGTATTATAAATAGCAGACTACATAATTTCCTTGACGAACACACCGTCCTGAGCAGAAGCCAGATTGGATTTCTAAAAAATTATCGTACAACAGACCACATTTACACCCTCCACACTCTAATTGATAAACAAGTTAACCAAAACAAAGGCAAAATCTACTCGTGTTTTGTAGATTTCAAGAAAGCATTTGATTCAATTTGGCACAAAGGTCTTTTTTATAAACTAATAGAAAGTGGTATTGGAGGGAAAACATATGATTTTGTTAAATCAATGTACACTAAAAACAAATGTGCGGTTAAAATTGGCAACAAGCAAACAGACTTTTTCTCTCAGGGGCGGGGAGTGAAACAGGGCTGCCCAATAAGTCCAACATTATTTAACATCTACATTAATGAATTGGCAAAAACATTAGAAGAATCGGCAGCACCTGGTATCACCCTACACAACACTGAAATAAAGTGTCTGCTGTACGCAGATGACCTGGTGCTGCTGTCTCCCACTAAAGAGGGGTTACAGCAGCACCTAGATCTTCACAGGTTCTGTCAGACCTGGGCTCTGACCGTTAACCTAAAAAAAACTAATATAATGATATTCCAAAAAAGGTCGGGAAATAAGGATGACAAATATAAATTCTATTTGGACACAATTCTATTAGAACATACCAAAAACTACACATATCTAGGACCAAATATCAGCAACACAGGTAGCTTTCACATGGCTGTGAATGAGCTGAGAGACAAAGCAAGAAGAGCATTCTATGCTATTAAAAGGAACATCAAAATTGAAATTCCAATTAGAATCTGGCTCAAAATTTTTCAATCAGTTATATAACCAATTGCTCTATATGGCAGTGATGTATGGGGTCCACTCTCTAATAATGAATTTACTAAATGGGACAAACATCCAACTGAAATATTGCATGCAGAGTTTTGCAAGACTGTATTGCAAGTACAAAGAAAAACTCAAAATAACGCATGTAGGGCAGAATTGGGCCAATACCCCCTCCTCATTCGAATCGAAAAAAGAGCCATCAAATTTTACAACCATCTAAAAACAAGTGACCCTAAAACATTCCATCACACAGCTCTACAATGTCAAGAGATGAAACCAGAGAAGAGTCCCCTCAGCCAGCTGGTTCTGAGGCTCAGTTCACCAACCCAAACCAACCCCATAGAGCCTCGGGACAGCCCTCAGAAAATCTGGCCCAACCAAATCATCACAAAACAAAAATAAAAATATTTTACCTATTGGAAAGACACCACAAAAAATCTAAGTAAACTTCAATGCTATTTGGCTCTAAACAGACAGTACATGGTGGCAGACTATCTGACCACTGTGACTGATAGAAAACTGAGGAAAACATTGACTAGGTACAGACTCAGTGAGCACAGTCTGGCTATAGAGACCGGTCATCACAGACAAACCTGGCTGCCCAGAGAGGACAGGCTGTGCTCACTCTGCTCCAGGGGAGAGGTAGAGACAGAGGTGCATTTCCTACTACACTGTGACAAATACTCAGACTTAAGAGCATATTTCTTTCCCAAAATTATAACTCAATACAAAGAATTTGAAACTATAAAAGATGAAGAAAAAATCAAATATGTATTGGGTGAAAAGCCAAAATGTGCAGTTTTGGCAGCCAAATATGTGTCCTCCTGCCACAACCTGATGGTCAGCCAGTGAAAAATGCAAAGTAATGTTGATAATATTTCCCATTTAGCTTAGTTTTGTTTTGTTTTTCATACCAGGTCATATGTCTTCTCAAGTCATATTGACACTGGTCTACTACCATTGATTTAATGTATTGTTGTTCTGATTAATATTGTTGTTGTAGTTGTTGTTAATGGTAATCCCATGTCCACTACTACTATTATTATTGCTGTTGGTCCCACCATTTATTTATATATAAATATATATATATATTTTGTATATATATACATATATATTTGATTTTTATTTTTCGAAATGTATACTTTGACAATGTAAATAATAATGAACTTGCCATGTCAATAAAGTCAATTGAATTTAATTGAAATTGACAGAGAGAGGCTGATAGACCACAGAGAGAGGGGGGAGAGAGAGACAGAGAGAGGCTGATAGACCACAGAGAGAGGGGGAGAGAGAGGCTGATAGACCACAGAGAGAAGGGGCGAGAGATAGACAGAGAGAGGCTGAGAGACCACAGAGAGAGGGGGAGAGAGAGAGACAGAGAGTTGCTGAGAAACCACAGACAGAGGGGGAAAGAGAGAGACAGAGAGAGGCTGATAGACCAAAGAGAGAGGGGGAGAAAGAGAGAGAGTGAGAGACCACAGAGAGAGACAGAGATAGAGAATGAGAGAGAGGCTGAGATACCACAGAGAGAGGGGGGAGAGAGAGACAGAGAGAGGCTGATAGACCACCGAGAGAGGGGGAGAGAGAGAGAACGAGAGAGACAGAGAGAGACTGAGGGGGAGAGAGAGAACGAGAGAGACAGAGAGAGACTGAGAGACCACAGAGAGAGGGGGAGAGAGAGGCTGATAGACCACAGAGAGAGGGGGCGAGAGATAGACAGAGAGAGGCTGAGAGACCACAGAGAGAGGGGGAGAGAGAGAGACAGAGAGTCGCTGAGAGACCACAGACAGAGGGTGAAAGAGAGAAACAGAGAGAGGCTGAGAGACCAAAGAGAGAGGGGGAGAAAAAGAGAGAGACAGAGAGAGAGAATGAGAGAGAGGCTGAGATACCACAGAGAGAGGGAGGAGAGAGAGAGAGACAGAGAGAGGCTGAGAGACCATAGAGAGAGGGGGAGAGAGAGCAAACACAAACAGACCCCACAGAGCCCCAGGACAGCAAAACAATTAGACCCAACCAAATCATAAGAAAACAAAAAGATAATTACTTGACACATTCGAAAAGGGGAAAGGGGGATACCTAGTCAGTTGTACAACTGAATACCTTCAACTGAAATATGTCTTCCGCATTTAACCCAACCCCTCTGAATCAGAGAGGTGCGAGGGGTTGTCTTTACATCCATGTGTTCGGCTCCTGGGGAACAGTAGGTTAACTGCCTTGCTCAGAGGCAGAACGACAGATGTTTACCTTGAAGGCTCAGAGATTCTCTAACCACTAAAATTTACAAAAAAAACACAGCAAACTAGAATGCTATTTGGCCCTAAACAAAGAGTACACAGTGGCAAAATACCCGACCAATGTGACTGACCCAAAATTAAGGAATTTATGTACATCTCAGTGAGCATAGCCTTGCTATTGAGAGAGGCCGCCATAGGCAGACCTGGGTCTCAAGCAGGCCTTGTGCACACTGCCTACAAAATGAGGTGGAAACTGAGCTGCACTTCCTAACCTCCTGACAACGTATGACCATATTAGAGACACTTATTTTCCCTTAAATTACACAGACCCACAAAAAATTCCAAATCAAATCCAATTCGACTAAACTCCCATATCTATTGTGTGAAATATCATAGCGTGCCATCACAGCAGCAAGATTTGTAACCTTTTGCCTCAAGAAAAGGGCAACCAGTTAATAAGAAAGAACACCATTGTAAATACAACCCATATTTATATTTATTTATTTTCCCGTTTGTACTTTAACTATTTGCACATCATTATAACACTGTACATAGCCATAATATGACTTTTGAAATTTCTCTTTACTATACATTTTTATTGTTTATTTCACTTTTGTTTATTATCTATTTCACTTGCTTTGGCAATGTAAACATATGTTTCCCATGCCAATAAAGCCCTTTGAATTGAAATGGAATTGAGAGAGAGAGAGACACTGTGTGGGAAGCCTTGGCCTGCTGGCAGCTGGGAACGTTCCAAAACAAACATCAATGGCCTTGCTACTCACAGCCCATAAAATGACTCTCAGAATTCAGTCTGTCACAGACTACTCTGCTCTCTGAATCCATGTTCCAGCCAAGAGAGGATGCATGCAGTGCAGTCATCACTGGCAGGCTAAAATGTTTGACAGTGTTTTGTTTCAACCGCAGGTGTGTTAGATTCAGTATCATTTTTTGATGTGTTTTTGTGTTATCATCTTAATGTTTTATAGTAAATAAAACAAATCCCATGAAAGAAAGCAATGACAGACATCTAAATTACCAAAATTCATATTTTTCTATCTGGGGATTGGGCTCAATTCTGAATTAAATGATGGGACTGATGGCTGGTGAAAATAGCATCTTTACTATGATCACATTTTTATATATAATAATGTATGCTGAGGCACTACTTTAAGAAAAAGTATAATTTACAGAATAATACTTAAAAAAATAATTTTGACATAAACTATGTTAATTTCATTTACATCACCCGGTCATGAAGTTCAAAGGAAAATATACACTATATATACACTGCTCAAAAAAATAAAGGGAACACTAAAATAACACATCCTAGATCTGAATGAATGAAATATTCTTATTAAATACTTTTTTCATTACATAGTTGAATGTGCTGACAACAAAATCACACAAAAATGATCAATGTAAATCAAATTTATCAACCCATGGAGGTCTGGATTTGGAGTCACACTCAAAATTAAAGTGGAAAACCACACTACAGGCTGATCCAACTTTGATGTAATGTCCTTAAAACAAGTCAAAATGAGCCTCAGTAGTGTGTGTGGCCTCCACGTGCCTGTATGACCTCCCTACAACGCCTGGGAATGCTCCTGATGAGGTGGCGGATGGTCTCCTGAGGGATCTCCTCCCAGACCTGGACTAAAGCATCCGCCAACTCCTGGACAGTCTGGTGCAACGTGGCGTTGGTGGATGGAGCGAGACATGATGTCCCAGATGTGCTCAATTGGATTCAGGTCTGGGGAACGGGCGGGACAGTCCAATGCCACTGCCTTCCTCTTGCAGGAACTGCTGACACACTCCAGCCACATGAGGTCTAGCATTGTCTTGCATTAGGAAGAACCCAGGGCCAACCGCACAGCATGTGGTCTCGCAAGGGGTCTGAGGATCTCATCTCAGTTCCTAATGGCAGTCAGGCTACCTCTGTCGAGCACATGGAGGGCTGTGCGGCCCCCCAAAGAAATGCCACCCGACACCATGACTGACCCACCGCCAAACCGGTCATGCTGGAGGAGGTTGCAGGCAGCAGAACGTTCTCCACGGCGTCTCCAGGCTGTCACGTCTGTCACATGTGCTCAGTGTGAACCTGCTTTCATCTGTGAAGAGCACAGGGCGCCAGTGGCGAATTTGCAAATCTTGGTGTTCTCTGGCAAATGCCAAACGTCCTGCACGGTGTTGGGCTGTAAGCACAACCCCCACCTGTGGACGTCGGGCCCTCATACCACCCTCGTGGAGTCTGTTTCTGACCGTTTGAGCAGACACATGCACATTTGTGGCCTGCTGGAGGTCATTTTGCAGGGCTCTGGCAGTGCTCCTTCTGCTCCTTCTTGCACAAAGGCGGAGGTAGTGGTCCTGCTGCTGGGTTGTTGCCCTCCTACGGCCTCCTCCACGTCTCCTGATGTACTGGCCTGTCTCCTGGTAGCGCCTCCATGCTCTGGACACTACGCTGACAGACACAGCAAACCTTCTTGCCACAGCTCGCATTGATGTGCCATCCTGGATGAGCTGCACTACCTGAGCCACTTGTGTGGGTTGTAGACTCCGTCTCATGCTACCACTAGAGTGAAAGCACCGCCAGCATTCAAAAGTGACCAAAACATCAGCCAGGAAGCATAGGAACTGAGAAGTGGTCTGTGGTCACCACCTGCAGAACCACTCCTTTATTGGGGGTGTCTTGCTAATTGCCTATAATATCCACCTGTTGTCCATTTACACAACAGCATGTGAAATTTATTGTCAATCAGTGTTGCTTCCTAAGTGGACAGTTTGATTTCACAGAAGTGTGATTGACTTGGAGTTACATTGTGTTGTTTAAGTGTTCCCTTTATTTTTTGAGCAGTGTACAAAGTATGTGGACAACTCTTCAAATGGCTGGATTCGGCTATTTCAGCCACACCCGTTGATGTATACAATCGAGCACACAGCCATGCAATCTCCATAGGAAACATTGGCAGTAGAATGGCCTTAATGAGGAGTTCAGTGACTTTCAACGTTGCACCGTCACCTTTCCAACAAGTCAATTAGTCAAATTTCTGCCCTGCTAGAGCCTCCCCGGTCAACTATAAGTCCGGTTATTGTGAAGTGGAAACGTCTAGGAGCAACAACGGCTCAGCTGCGAAGTAGTAGGCCACACAAGCTCACAGAACCGGACCTCCGAGTGCTGAAGCACGTAGCGCATAAAAATCGCCTGTCCTCGGTTGCAACACACACTACCGACTTCCAAACTGCTTCTGGAAGCAACATCAGCACAATAACTGTTTGTCGGGAGATTCACAAAATAGGTTTCCATGGCCGAGCAGCTGCACACAAGCCTAGATCACCATGTGCAATGTAAAGCTCACCACCATTGGACTCTGGAACAGTGGAAACGTGTTCCCTGAAGTGATGAATCACACTTCACCATTTGGCGGTCCGACAGACAAATTTGTGTTTGGCGGATGCCAGGAGAATGCTTCCTGCCTCAATGCATAGTGCCAACTGTAAAGTTTTTGTGGAGGAAGAATAATGGTCTGGGGCTGTTTTTCATGGTTCAGGCTAAGCCCCTTACTTCCAGTGAAGGGACATTTTAACGCTACAGCATACAATTACATTCTAGATGATTCTGTTCTTCCAACTTTGCACCAACAGTTTGGGTAAGGCCCTTCCCTGTTTCAGCATGACAATGCACCTGTACACAAAGCGAGGTCCATACAGAAATGGCTTGTCGAGATCGGTGTGGAAGAACTTGACTGGCCTGCACAGAGCCCTGTCCTCAACCCCATAAAACATATTTGTATGATTCGGAACATTGACTGCAAGTCCGGCCTAATCGCCCAACATCGGTGCCCGGCCTCACTAATGCTCTTGCGGCTGAATGGAAGCAAGTCCCCGCAGCAATGTTCCAACATCTAGTGGAAAGCCTTCCCAGAAGAGTGGAGGCTGTTATAGCAGCAAAGGGGGGGATCAACTCCATATTATTGCCCATGATTTTGGAATAAGATGTTTGACAAGCAGGTTTCCACATACCTTTGGTCATGTAGTGTAGCTCACAAATACCAGTGCAGTATCTTTTTCAACATATATACTTTTTATATTACACCCTCCATTCCTTCAGCACTAATGACATTACCTGCTCTGGTATTTGATTCCATTTTTATTTAATCTGCTGGAGGCCATTTGTCTCTCCCTCTTTCTCTGATGCCCAGTAGAGGCTGAGTGGTGAGGCTTTATGTTACACCCAAGGAACAGTTCCTCCCTTGTGCCTGGTTCTTGGTTTGCTCCCCCCCACACCCCTCTCTCTCTCTCTCTCTCTCTCTGTCTCTCTCTCTGCATATCTGGGCTGTGCCCTCAGGCCAAGTTGCTGCTCTAGACAACGTCTGATTCATGACTGAGTTTCTCGACGGTCATCCGACTCAAGACATGCACTAACGAGGCAGCTAAAGTGAAGGTGTAACCTGTAACCTGTAACCATACCTGATGCTCATGTAGAGGTCATAGTGGCAATGTGTTGTTCTAATGTCATAGTTACATCTTTATGAAATAGTATGTAAATAGAGTTCTGGTTTCCGAGAAATGTGTTAATTGAAAGTACTACACTACCGTTCAGAAGTTTGGGGTCACCAAAAATGTCAGTGTTTTTTAAAGAAAAGCTAATTTTTTGTCCATTAAAATAACATCAAATTGATCAGAAATACAATGTAGAGATTGTTAATGTTGTAAATGATTATTGTACCTGGAACCGGCAGATTTTTTATGGAATATTTACATAGGCGTACAGAGGCCCATTATCAGCAATCATCTCTCCTGTGTTCCAATGGCACGTTGTGTTATCTAATACAAGTTTATAATTTTAAAAGGCTAATTGATCATTAGAAAACCCTTTTGCAATTTGGTTAGCACAGCTGAAAAGTGTTGTTCTGATTAAAGAAGCAATGAAACTGGCCATCTTTAGACTAGTTGAGTATCTGGAGCATCAGCATTTGTGGGTTCGATTACAGGCTCATAATGACCAGAAACTAAGACCTTTCTTCTGAAACTCATCAGTCCATTCTTGTTCTGAGAAATGAAGGCTATTCCATGCGAGAAATTGCCAAGAAACTGAAAATCTCATCCAACGCTGTGTACTACTCCCTTCACAGAACAGAGCAAACTGGCTCTAACCAGAATAGAAAGAGGAGTTGGAGGTCCTGGTGCACATCTGAGCAAGAGGACAAGTACATTAGAGTGTCTAGTTTGAGAAACAGACGCCTCACAAGTCCTCAACTGGCAGCTTCATTAAATAGTACCCCGCAAAACACCAGTCTCAACGTCAACAGTGAAGAGGCGACTCAGGGATGCTACCCTTTTAAGCAGAGTTACAAAGAAAAAGCCATATCTCAGACTGGCAAATAAAAAGAAAAGATTTAGATGGGCAAAAGAACACAGACACATGACAGAGGAACTCTGCCTAGAAAGCCAGCATCCCGGAGTCGCCTCTTCACTGTTGACGTTGAGACTGATTTTTTTGGGACATTGAGATAAGATTTTTGCAATTCATTCCAGTTATTGGCAGCAGAGAACTGAAAGGAAAGGCGGCCAAAGTAAGTGTTGGCTTTGGGGATGACTAGTGCAATATACCTGCTGGAGCGCGTGCTACGGGTGGGTGTTGCTATGGGGACCAGTGAGATGAGATAAGGCGGGGCTTTACCTAGCAAAGACTTGTAGTGACCTGGATCCAGTGGGTTTGGCGACGGATATGTAGTGAGGGCCAGCCAACGAGAGCATACAGGTCACAGTGGTGGGTATTATATGGGGCTTTGGTGGGGCTTTGGCTCCAGTTTTGGATTGGAGATACTTAATGTGAGTCTGGAAGGAGAGTTTACAGTCTAACCAGACACCTAGGTATTTGTAGTTGTCCACATATTCTAAGTCAGAACCGTCCAGAGTAGAGATGCTAGTCGGGCAGGAGGGTGCGGGCAGCAATCGATTGAAGAGCATGCATTTAGTTTTACTAGAATTTAAAAGCAGTTGTAGGCCACGAAAGGAATGTTGTATGGCGTTGAAGCTCGTTTGGAGGTTTGTTAACACAGTGTCCAAAGAAGGGCCAGATGTATACAGAATGGTGTCGTCTGCATACAGGTGGATCAGAGAATCACCAGCAGCAAGAGCGACATCAATGATATATACAGAGAAAAGAGTCGGCCTGAGAATTGAACCCTGTGGCGTCCCAATAGAGACTGTCAGAGGGCCGGACAACATGCAATTTGACCCAATGAACTCTATCTGAGAAGTACTTGGTGAACCAGGCGGGCCAGTCATTTGAGAAGCCAAGGCTATTGAGTCTGCCAATAAGAATGTGGTGATTGACAGAATCAAAAGCCTTGGCAAGGTCGATGAAGACGACTGCACAGTACTGTTTTTTATCGATAGCGGTTATGATATCGTTTTGGACTTTGAGCATGGCTGAGGTGCACCTATGACCAGCTGGGAAACCAGATTGCATAGTTGAGAAGGTACGGTGGGATTCGAAATGGTCGGTCATCTGTTTATTAACTTGACTTTCGAAGATTTTAGAAAGGCAGGGCAGGATGGATATAGGTCTGTAACAGTTTGGGTGCAGAGTTCTGTCTCCCCCTTTGAAGAGGGGGATGGCCGTGGCAGCTTTCCAATCTTTGGGGATCTCAGACGATACAAAAAAAGAGGTTGAATAGGCTAGTAATAGGGGTTGCAACAATTTTAGCGGATCATTTTAGAAAGAGAGGGTCCAGATTGTCTAGCCCGGCTGATTTGGAGGGATCCAGATTTTGCAGTTCTTTCAGAACATCAGCTGTCTGGATTTGGGTGAAGGAGAAGCGAGGGGGGGAGGGGTTGGGCAAGTTGCTGCAGGGGGTGCTTAGATGTTGGCCGAGGTAGTGGTAGCCATTTGGAAAGCATGTGGTGGTAGCCAGTGGAAAGCTGAAAAAATGCTAATTTAAATGATTGATTATCGTGGATTTATTGGTGGTGACAGTGTTTCCTGTCCTCAGTGCAGTGGGCAGCTGGGAGGAGGTGCTCTTATTCTCCATGGACCTTCATTGTCCCAAAACTTTTTGGGGAGTAGTGCTACAGGAAGCAAATTTCTGTTTGAAAAAGCTGGCCTTAGTTTTCTTAACTGACTGAGCATTTGGTTCCGGACTACCCTGAAAAGTTGCATATCGCGGGGGCTATTCGATACTAATGCAGAACGCACAGGATGTTTTTGTGCTGGTCAATGGCAGTCAAGTCTGGGGTGAACCAAGGGCTATATCTGTTCTTAGTTCTACATTTTTTGAATGGGGCATGCTTATTTAAGATGGAGAGGAAAGCACTTTTGAAGAGCATCCATGCATCCTCTACTGACGGGATGAGGTCAATATCCTTCCAGGATACTCGGGCCAGGTTGATTAGAAAGGCCTGCTCGCTGAAGTGTTTTAGCGAGCGTTTGACAGTGATGAGGGATGGTCGTTTAATCGCGGACCCATTACGCACGCAGGCAACGAGGCAGTGATCGCTGAGATCCTGGTTGAAGACAGCAGAGGTATATTTAGAGGGCAAGTTGGTCAGGATGAAATCTATGAGGGTGCCCATGGTTACAGATTTAGGGTTGTACCTGGTAGGTTGCTTGATCATTTGTGTGAGATTGAGGGCATCTAGCTTAGATTGTAGGATGTCCGGGGTGTTAAGCATGTCCCAGTTTAGTTCACTTAACAGTACGAACTCTGAAGATAGATGGGGGGAGATCAATTCACATATGGCATCCAGGGCACAGCTGGGGGCTGAGGGGGGTCTATAACAAGCGACAACGGTGAGAGGCTTGTTTCTGGATAGGTGGATTTTTAAAAGTAGAAGCTCAAATTATTTGAGCACAGACCTTGATAGTTTGACAGAACTCTGCAGGCTATCTCTGCAGTAGATTGCAACTCCGCCCCCTTTGGCAGTTCTATCTTATTTGAAAATGTTATAGTTAGGAATGGAAATTTCTTCCTAAGCCAGGATTCAGACACGGCTAGGACATCCTGGTTGGCGGAGTGTGCTAAAGCAGTAAATAAAACAAACTTAGGGAGGAGGCTTCTGATGTTAACATGCATGAAACCAATACTTTTACAGTTACAGAAGTCAACAAATGAGAGCACCTGGGGAATGGGAGGGATGCTGGGGGCTGCAAGGCCTGGGTTAACCTCTACATTACCAGAGGAACAGAGGAGGAGTAGGATAAGAGAATGGCTAAAGGCTAAAAGAACTGGTCGTCTAGTGCATTCGGAACAGAGAGTAAAAGGAGCAGATTTCTGGGCACGGAAGAATAGATTAAATGCATAATGTACAGACAAGGGTATGGTAGGATGTGAATACAGTGGAGGTAAGCCCAGGCATTGAGTGACGACGAGAGAGGTTTTGCCTCTTGAGACACCATTTAAGCCAGGTGCAGTCACCTCATGTGTGGGAGGTGGAACATAAGGGCTAGCCAAGGCATATTGAACAGGGCTGGATGCTCTACAGTTAAATAAAACAAAAATGACTCACCAAAACAGCAATAGACAAGGCATATTGACATTAGGGATAGGCATGTGTGGCCGAGTGATTATAGGGTCGATTGAGTAGCTAGGCGAGCTGGAGGCACGGCGATTCAGACAGCTACCAGGCCGGGGCTAGCAGCAGGCTAGCAGATGGGCCTCAGGGGGACGTCGCGACGGGAGAGCCTGTTGAAACCCCCTGGGACGGTTACGTCGGCAGACAAGTTGTGATGGATCGGCGGTGTTCCGTGTCGGCAGCAAAGTGTCCAGACCAATTGACAAAAGAGTTATTGAAGCCCAGGAATTATCTGAATGATTTATTCGGCTAGTCGGGAGATGGCCTAGCTCTGGGCTAGCTCCAGGCTAACTGGTGCTTGCTTCAGGACAGAGACGTTAGCCAGGAGTAGCCCCTTGGATAGCAGCTAGCTATCTGCGATGATCCAGAGTAAAGGTTCAGAGCTTGCGGTAGGAATACGGAGATGTGGTACAGAAAAGCAGTCTAATATACTCTGGGTAGATATCGCGCTGTGCAGGCTGGCAGGAGTTGACCGGACTGACGCTGGCAGATTTCCAAGTTAACGGTGATGACCGCTAGCAGTGGCTAACTGACTACTAGCTAGTAGTTAGTTAGCTGGCTAGCTTCTGAAGGAGGGTCCGGTTATAAAGTATAAAAAATAGAAGATCCATACCACATTGGGTGAGTCGGGTTGCAGGAGAGTATGTTCAGTCCGTAGATGGAAAATTAGATTAAAAACATGAAAAATATAAACAAAATATATACGAAGAAAAACGATATATACAAGGGATGGGACAAGACAAAACAGACATCCCACTGCTACGCCATCTTGGAACCGTGGGTCTGAGTGGGTCTGAGTACCCACATTATTCTTTTGTGGGCACGCGGACCCATCCATCCCTGGTTTAGGGTATGCCAGATAGCACTAACCATTTTGACAGGGTTCCCATGAGTTCCTCATTGTTCGCTGAAATTAAAACTGACAAAGAGATAACAAGTACTTTTAATGGCAACCCAGCAGAAGTGCTGCGGCAGATTTTTTATGAATTCTCGATCAGAGCTATTCTACGGATGTGCTTATGTGTTTAAATGTTTTCTTGATAATTAAGATTTAACTAAACAGTCAGATCATGTTAAACGCAACACAGAAAAGCTCTCAGAACCCATTAAATGAATAAAACCCATCACCAAACATTTCATACATTTTTGTTGGAATGTGGTTCAAGATATCAATAGTGTGTACCAGCTTTTAAGATGTACTCTTATATCTTCAAGATTTCCAGGCTACTCCTAAGAGCCTGTCTATCTCTGCTTCCCAGAACAACACGCAACTTTATCAGGCTATAAAAATACCATAACTCACTCTTCTTAACCATACCGCAAAGCATCACAATTCTTCTGAAACTTTCACAGGGGAATTTTCCTTGTAAACACTACACAAGCAAGTACAATTAGTGTCAGTGGCAACAAAGACATAGCTTACAATGCACAACAGTCAGTGAACTGGAAAAAAACAGACAGTGCCCAAGCTCTTAATAATTCATGGAATAGCACCGTAAAACATTTAAAAGAGCTTCCTTGCATTCAGCTCCAGTAGACAGCCCTTTCGGGAGTACATTTTCATTCGTTCAAACTCTACCTCTTTATGCAGATGCTCTGATTGGTTTAATTATGATTGCACTGATTACGTGTGTCTTATCAACTCTCATAGCTATCTCAGCCTGAATCACAATGATACAGGGAGTTTGAGTTTGGAGTTTTGCTTTAAGTGCTGTGGGGTGTTGCTAGTCTCTCTCTCTCTCTCTCTCTCTCTCTCTCTCTCTCTCTCTCTCTCCCTCTGCTGCTACTTTTGCTCACATGTTGTCAGACAAACGTTAGAAGAGGGGCCCTTACCGTTCTTGAGGCAGCTGGTGGTCAGAGCATAGTCCATCCCAGGACAGCTCCCGGATGGCAGGGTAGCGAGGGCTCGTAACTTTAAAGAGAGCGGCGTCTGTTGGGCAGTGGGTAACAAGCGACAGACGTGTGTGGGGAGGAAACTACAGGCACCAGTCAGGACGCCGACAGTGGGTTTGCTTCCTCCTGAACTTAACCCTTGATCAGCCTCAACCCAACGGTTGTCTTTTTTCTCATGTTGTTTAACTCCTCTAACTTCTGTGCCTGGCGATGAGCTCAACGTGGTCTCTTGTTTCAGGGCTGGGGTGTCTTGGAGGAATGTGAGGGCAGGCTCACAGAGAGGCAGAGGCGCTGGAGAGGTCAGAGGGCACCTGAGGGGGATGGTGGTGGAGAGGGGGGGAGTTATGGGGGAAGTGATGGGGGAATTCCAGGGGAATGCTGAGAACAAAAGAGGAGTTATAGGGGTCATGGTAAGACATGCTGTGGGGCCAGAGAAGCACCCAGGCGGATTGAGAGCTGGAAGATGTGGACATTAGGACACAGAGTGCATTAAGCACCAATGACAGTCCCCCAATTGGGCACAGAAGTTAGCTGAATGTGCAGTTTTGATTTACATTTGGTTGAGTTGTCAACTAACGTGAGTTCAATGTGAAATCAACAAAATTGTCACCAAGTCATTGGATTTAGGTTAAAAGTTGGGTGACAAAAATATGAAATTACATTACAGTTTTCCATGTTGATTCAATGTCATCATATATAATTTTGGGGTTGAAATGACATGGAAACAACGTTGATATGCCCAGTTTTTGCCCAATGGGTTCGTCTGCGGTTGACAGAAGCTGAGGTGTGCTTTTTACTGTCTAATGCTGGAGAAGGGAAATGACCGGTGCCTGCTTTGTTGGAAATGGGGCCTATCCTGTCTGACTAGATGATTTCTATGTTTCAGTTCTGTTCCACCTGAGGAGAGTGGACGGAGGTGTGAGATTGAGGGTGTTACAGGCATTCTTTCCTCATGGCTAACTCAATATAGAAACAAGCCAATTAGAAAGAAAGAAACTGGTGGAGAATAATTATGCACTCTAACTCTACTTCCCTAACGACGCAAGCATACCTCACTGTGCTGGTAGTCGGGAGTTGGAGCATTTATTAGTTTTTTTTCGTGACAGTTTTCTCACTGTTTACTCTCCTTGCCTGCTGTTGCTGTTGCAGATCAGCACTGGTCTGTATCAGGGAGAGGAAAACTGTATGCCCCAAATCTCAGAAACCTTTATCCCTTTTCCTGTTGTGGCCAATTCACGAGTGGGACTCGCTAATCGCTGGCACTGATAGCCTGCTTTCTGAGGCCTGTTGGGACAGGAGGGGGAGAAGGCCTGCTTACTGATGCCTGTTAGAACAGGAGGGGGAGAAGGCCTGCTTTCTGAGTCCTGTTGGGACAGGAGGGGGAGAAGGCCTGCTTTCTGAGGCCTGTTAGAACAGGAGGGGGAGAAGGCCTGCTTTCTGAGGCCTGTTGGGACAGGAGGGGAGAAGGCCTGCTTTCTGAGGCCTGTTAGAACAGGAGGGGGAGAAGGCATGCTTTCTGAGGTCTGTTGGGACAGCAGGGGGAGAAGGCCTGCTTTCTGAGGTCTGTTGGGACAGTAAGGGGGAGAAGGCCTGCTTTCTGATGCCTGTTGGGACAGGAGGGGGAGAAGGCCTGCTTTCTGAGGCCTGTTGGGACAGGAGGGGGAGAAGGCCTGCTTTCTGAGGTCTGTTGGGACAGGAGGGGGAGAAGGCCTGCTTTCTGAGGCCTGTTGGGACAGGAGGGGGAGAAGGCCTGCTTTCTGAGGTCTGTTGGGACAGGAGGGGGAGAAGGCCTGCTTTCTGAGGCCTGTTGGGACAGGAGGGGGAGAAGCCCTGCTTTCTGAGGCCTGTTGGGACAGGAGGGGGAGAAGGCCTGCTTTCTGAGGCCTGTTGGGACAGGAGGGGGAGAAGGCCTGCTTTCTGAGGCCTGTTGGGACAGGAGGGGGAGAAGGCCTGCTTTCTGAGGCCTGTTGGGACAGGAGGGGGAGAAGGCCTGCTTTGTGATGCCTGTTGGGACAGGAGGGGGAGAAGGCCTGCTTTGTGATGCCTGTTGGGACAGGAGGGGGAGAAGGCCTGCTTTCTGATGCCTGTTGGGACAGGAGGGGGAGAAGGCCTGCTTTCTGAGGCCTGTTGGGACAGGAGGGGAGAAGGCCTGCTTTCTGAGGCCTGTTGGGACAGGAGGGGGAGAAGGCCTGCTTTCTGATGCCTGTTGGGACAGGAGGGGGAGAAGGCCTGCGTGTGTGTGTGTGTGTGTGTGTGTGTGTGTGTGTGTGTGTGTGTGTGTGTGTGTGTGTGTGTGTGTGTGTGTGTGTGTGTGTGTGTGTGTGTGTGTGTGTGTGTGTGTGTGTGTGTGTGTGTGTGTGTGTATGTGCGTGTGTGTGGTTGGTTGGCTGTAATTCTGCTGATGTTTGTGCTGATTAGTGTTAGTTGGTGTGGGGTGGGCACACCCTGGTCGGCTCATTCCCATGGGAACACAGTGATAGCGAACAGCTTGTTTTTGTGTCCTTTGACGTGTCTGCTGCTGCTGCTGCTCGGATTCTGACAGCTATATGGGAGGTCTGATATATAAAAAAGTCTCAGGTATTAAAACGTTTTTATTTTTTTACTTAGTTTGAGTTTGGACTTAGTTTTGAGTCAGTGCTTGTCTTATGGTTGTCATACTGTATTTAACCTATATGTTGATCAAATGTCAAAAGTCCTATTTGGAGTTCTTAGTCAGTTTTTAGTTTGTAGTTTTTAATCAGTGTATCATGTCTGCCATCTGTTCATTTAGGTAGACATATGTGTTGATCAGATTTAGTTTATTTTTTATGTTAATTCCTTGTCACAGCCTGACAGGTTGAACTTGTACTTGAGGTTGAGTACAATCCTCTGCTGAATCATCGGATCTGTCTGAGCCAAATGAGTGAGGTTAGTGTTACCTCTCCACGCCCAGCTTACTGACACTAGGCTCTGGTCATGACCCCTCGGCGTCTTAAGGGGAAATTCCACACTACATAAACAGGAAAATAACTTTAAAATGTCCCCCTCTCCAAAAAAATAAAATCCCTGTAAATTTACACTCCGGTCATTAGCATATAAGTAATTGGATACCAATCTTGAATCTAGATTAGAAGAGTGAGAGAGAGGGAGCTATCAAACTAGCTAAGATTTGATATGGCAGATTGCTTTTGTGAGAAGTCGTCAACATGCTATGGGCCTAGTCCCATATAAAGAAACATCTTGAATCATCAGTATTTTACAAGGGTTTAAACTGAGATGAAAACAAAAGCGTTTTGGTTAATAGGAAGCAACAAAGGTTTGACGTTGGATAAACACATTGCCTATCTCTGTCTAACAACTAGAAACAAACGACTCCGCTGCACACATCAAAGGAAGTTCCATAACCTCCAATTCTCAAATACTCCGTCCCCCATCTGTCTTAAACATTACAAACACAAGCCACTAGCCGAATCCACAGTAGAAAGGCTCAAATAAAATTGAAGTGTACATTTATTGTGCAAACGACTACCAGTCTTTATGGTGTTTTTATTCATAAATGAAAATATACTCCAGGAAACCCTTGACACAGGCCTCTCACCGGGAGTCCACAACCTCTGTGTTTCTGTGTGTGTGTGTGTGTGTGTGTGTGTGTGTGTGTGTGTGTGTGTGTGTGTGTGTGTGTGTGTGTGTGTGTGTGTGTGTGTGTGTGTGTGTGTGTGTGTGTGTGTGTGTGTGTGTGTGTGTGTGTGTGTGTGTGTGCTTCTTTTCACCATTGTAGGCAGGGTCGAGGCCGCTACTACGCTGCCCGGGATGCCTGGCTAATTACATCATTTTGGAGACGGCATAAAAGCACTTTACAAGCGAGAGCAACTGAAATGCTTTATTGCTCGCGGAATTGCCAATAGAAATGGAACACCTGGACACACTACTGCGGCTCAGCTCAGCTTGCTAACATGGCCGCCGTCTTCTTCCTCTCCTGACAGGCCGGGGAGGCATTTGGTCTTCGTACGAAGGTCAAAGAGGCCCCCTGAGTTTTTCTTTCCATATTTTTTTTTATAACTCCCACTTTTTTTTTTGTTGAAGTTACTGACAATCCACCTTCACATTCAGTCACATGGCCCATAAGTCCCTCTCTGACGTGCTCTGAATGGTCTTAATAAATGCTGTTTCCTGGATGGGGCGTATGGCATGGGTACAACGTAAACTTGTTCGGGGCACGCTACTGAAAAAGAAAACAGTCCTGTTTCATCATACACCCCCAGAACCTAACCCTACCCTTTATAAGTTTAACACGACAGGTTAGAGCGTTGGGCCAGCTAGATCAAATCCCCGAGCTGACAAGGTAAAAATATGTTGTTCTGCCCCTGAAAAAGGCACTGTTCCTAGGCCGTCATTGCAAATAGGAATTTGTTCTTAAATTACTTGCCAAATTAAATAAAGGTTAAATATATTATTTTTTTAAACACTACCCCTCATCAGTTTAACCCTACTCCCCATCAGTTTAACCCTGCTCCCCATCAGTTTAGCCATACTCCCCATCAGTATAGCCATACTCCCCATCAGTTTAACCCTACTCCCCATCAGTTTAACCATAGTCCCCATCAGTATAGCCATACTCCCCATCAGTTTAACCCTACTCCCCATCAGTTTAACCCTACACCCCATCAGTTTAACCCTACTCCCCATCAGTTTAACAATACCCCTCATCAGTATAGCCATAACCCCCATCAGTTTAACCCTACTCCCCATCAGTTTAACCCTACTCCCCATCAGTATAGCCATACTCCCCATCAGTTTAACCCTACTCCCATCAGTATAGCCATACTCCCCATCAGTTTAACCCTACTCCCCATCAGTATAGCCATACCCCCCATCAGTTTAACCCTACTCCCCATCAATTTAACAATACCCCTCATCAGTTTAACTCTACCCCCCATCAGTTTAACCCTACTCCCCATCAGTTTAACTCTATCCCCCATCAGTTTTACCCTACTCCCCATCAGTTTAACTCTACTCCCCATCAGTTTAACTCTACTCCCCATCAATTTAACAATACCCCTCATCAGTTTAACTCTACCCCCCATCAGTTTAACCCTACTCCCCATCAGTTTAACTCTACCCCCCATCAGTTTAACCCTACTCCCCATCAGTTTAACTCTACTCCCCATCAGTTTAACTCTACTCCCCATCAATTTAACAATACCCCTCATCGGTTTAACTCTACCCCCCATCAGTTTAACCCTACTCCCCATCAGTTTAACTCTACCCCCCATCAGTTTAACCCTACTCCCCATCAGTTTAACTCTACTCCCCATCAGTTTAACCCTACTCCCCATCAGTTTAACTCTACCCCCCATCAGTTTAACCCTACTCCCCATCAGTTTAACTCTACTCCCCATCAGTTTAACTCTACCCCTCATCAGTTTAACTCTACCCCCATCAGTTTAACTCTACCCCCCATCAGTTTAACTCTACCCCCCATCAGTTTAACTCTACTCCCCATCAGTTTAACTCTACTCCCCATCAGTTTAACTCTACCCCTCATCAGTTTAACCCTACCCCTCATCAGTTTAACCCTACTCCCCATCAGTTTAACAATACCCCTCATCAGTTTAACCCTACTCCCCATCAATTTAACAATACCCCTCATCAGTTTAACTCTACCCCCCATCAGTTTAACTCTACCCCTCATCAGTTTAACCCTACTCCCCATCAGTTTAACAATACCCCTCATCAGTTTAACTCTACTCCCCATCAATTTAGCTCTACCCCCCATCAGTTTAACACTACCCCTCATCAGTTTAACCCTACTCCCCATCAGTTTAACCCTACTCCCCATCAGTATAGCCATACACCCCATCAGTTTAACCCTACTCCCCATCAGTATAGCCATACCCCCATCAGTTTAACCCTACCCCCCATCAGTTTAACCCTACTCCCCATCAGTTTAACCCTACTCCCCATCAGTTTAACAATACCCCTCATCATTTTAACTCTATCCCTCATCAGTTTAACACTACCCCTCATCAATTTAACTCTACCCCTCATCATTTTAACTCTACCCTTCATCAGTTTAACACTACCCCCCACCTTAGTCCGAAACCTGAAACACATAGGCACAGGCAGGCAGATCTACACTCATGTGTGAACACACACTATAATTCTTAAAATGGGTCTTTCTGATTCCTCCAAATGTCATTCACATCAGGCCTCCTCATGTCCAACAGTAGCACACTGACAGGTCGTTCACATCAGGCCTCCTCATGTCCAACAGTAGCACACTGACAGGTCGTTCACATCAGGCCTCCTCATGTCCAACAGTAGCACACTGACAGGTCGTTCACATCAGGCCTCCTCATGTCCAACAGTAGCACACTGACAGGTCGTTCACATCAGGCCTCCTCATGTCCAACAGTAGCACACTGACAGGTCGTTCACATCAGGCCTCCTCATGTCCAACAGTAGCACACTGACAGGTCGTTCGCCGCGCCACACCCTTTCGGAGCTGTGATAAGTCTGCAAGGCCCACCAATAAAATATGGCTTACTCTCACAGCCGCAGAAGGGATTAGAATGAACCGCAGTGCCATGGCGACATTGTGGATGACTTCAGTACAATGACAGGCGTTGCCATGGTGACAATGGTCCTACTAGACACACATTGTATTTACTTTAGAAATCTCTTTACCAGCAGCGTTGAGTTTTTTTTTATAGGTTATTACACCAAAGGGAGGCAGACACACAGAACACGCTCCCCGGAAATTCAGCAGAACCACCAGGCATACGTCTGACAGTGGAGGCTGCTGAGGGGAGGATGGCTCATAACAATGGCTGGAACGAAGTCCATGGAATGGTATAAAACTTATGGTTTTGATGTGTTTGATACCATTCCATTTGTTCCATTCCAGCCATTATCATGAGCTGTCCTCCCCTCAGCAACCTCCACTCATGTTTTGTACTGAATATACAGTACGTGTCTCTACAGTGTGTGTCTCTCTTTGTGTGTGTGTGTGTGTGTGTGTGTGTGTGTGTGTGTGTGTGCTGTCAGTGTGATGTGAAACATGGTGAATTCACTGAGATCAGATGTTATTGTCAGGAGAAGGGAGACATGATGTCATAGTAGTGTGACTTGTGTTGTGCTGCTCACTCTCAACCAGAAATAATGCCTCTCATATCCAAATAATGGATGCTGCGTTTTATTTACATTTACATTTACATTTTAGTCATTTAGCAGACGCTCTTATCCAGAGCGACTTACAGTAGAGTGCATACATTTTTTTACATACTGAGACAAGGATATCCCTACCGGCCAAACCCGGACGACGCTATGCCAATTGTGCGTCGCCCCACGGACCTCCCGGTTGCGGCCGGCTGCGACAGAGCCTGGGCGCGAACCCAGCCCAGCCTGGGCGCGAACCCAGAGACTCTGGTGGCGCAGCTAGCACTGCGATGCAGTGCTCTAGACCACTGCGCCACCCGGGAGGCGTTCCATTTGTACGACGTCGGAGTATTTAGGTCTGGGCTACAGTTTAAAAACCTTAATGTTCCCTGACTAGTATCACATTCATTTTTGTGTATTCTCTTTCATAAAAATGGTACAGAAAAGAAGTAAAGTCTTTCATGCATGGTTGATGAAACTGTCTGTGCTCTGAAACAGTCTGTTCTAGCTGTGTTGCTCTGTGTGAGTGAGGCTAGAGATTCATCTGATTCATTGCCAGCAGACCTGGGTTCAGATAGTATTTAATACTCTTTGAAATACTTTAGCTGTGTTTAATTGAGCTTGTCTGGTGCAATGGAACCAATGGAACAGTCTCAAAAATCCCAAACTTCGCCAATCTGACATTCCAGGCCAGGCTCCAGAAAACACTCAAAGAATAAAAATAACAAAAACGTGTTTTTGAACCCAGGTCTGCAGCATGGCCTGTCCAGTGTGTTCTGGTTATAGCTAATCAGCATGGCCTGTCCAGTGTGTTCTGGTTATAGCTAATCAGCATGGCCTGTCCAGTGTGTTCTGGTTATAGCTAATCAGCATGGCCTGTCCAGTGTGTTCTGGTTATAGCTAATCAGCATGGCCTGTCCAGTGTGTTCTGGTTATAGCTAATCAGCATGGCCTGTCCAGTGTGTTCTGGTTATAGCTAATCAGCATGGCCTGTCCAGTGTGTTCTGGTTATAGCTAATCAGCATGGCCTGTCCAGTGTGTTCTGGTTATAGCTAATCAGCATGGCCTGTCCAGTGTGTTCTGGTTATAGCTCATCAGCATGGCCTGTCCAGTGTGTTCTGGTTATAGCTCATCAGCATGGCCTGTCCAGTGTGTTCTGGTTATAGCTCATCAGCATGGCCTGTCCAGTGTGTTCTGGTTATAGCTCATCAGCATGGCCTGTCCAGTGTGTTCTGGTTATAGCTCATCAGCATGGCCTGTCCAGTGTGTTCTGCTTATAGCTAATCAGCATGGCCTGTCCAGTGTGTTCTGGTTATAGCTAATCAGCATGGCCTGTCCAGTGTGTTCTGGTTATAGCTAATCAGCATGGCCTGTCCAGTGTGTTCTGGTTATAGCTAATCAGCATGGCCTGTCCAGTGTGTTCTGGTTATAGCTAATCAGCATGGCCTGTCCAGTGTGTTCTGGTTATAGCTAATCAGCATGGCCTGTCCAGTGTGTTCTGGTTATAGCTAATCAGCATGGCCTGTCCAGTGTGTTCTGGTTATAGCTAATCAGCATGGCCTGTCCAGTGTGTTCTGGTTATAGCTAATCAGCATGGCCTGTCCAGTGTGTTCTGGTTATAGCTAATCAGCATGGCCTGTCCAGTGTGTTCTGGTTATAGCTAATCAGCATGGCCTGTCCAGTGTGTTCTGGTTATAGCTAATCAGCATGGCCTGTCCAGTGTGTTCTGGTTATAGCTAATCAGCATGGCCTGTCCAGTGTGTTCTGGTTATAGCTAATCAGCATGGCCTGTCCAGTGTGTTCTGGTTATAGCTAATCAGCATGGCCTGTCCAGTGTGTTCTGGTTATAGCTAATGCCCCACCTGTGGTGTTGCGGCCTGTGCCAGGTACACTCAGTCGGACATAACAGCCATGTGACTCACTAAAATATTCATAGATGCACCCGGGGCAGCGAGAGGTTGTGTGCCTCACAAAAGGGATGCGACTGCTCTCCTCTTTTAGCCACATAGAAACACACTCTAAACCAGACGTGGAAAGAAGACAAATCCATATACCTGGAACATTTTAGTTTTCATGTTTCGGATACAGCAGAAAATAACATATAAAGGAGTTGTAGTCAAGCTCATTCCAGAACTTGATCTTACACTTTGATTAAATGAGGTCCATGATTTCTTGAGTGAGTGAGTGAATGAGTGAGTTAGCTCTGACTTGGCTCTCGTTCCTTGAGCTCAACCTTTTCCCCTTTTCTTCAGATCAGCATGGAGTGTAACATATGGAGCCTGTAGGCATGGCCCTTTAAATGAATACCGTGGATTGATTAAGTCTGGTCCTGGATGACCCAGACAGGCTCCCAGCATTAATGTGTTCTGTATGCTGAACCACCAGGGTACCTGATTGAGCCATTGTCCAGCTCATCGGCTGGTCTGGGAATTTGGAACTCCCAGGCCACACAGATGCAAACAGACAAGCATGCACATACACAGACACAGACACAGACACATACACAGACACACGCACAGACACATGTAGGATGCACGTGTACGCACAACCATGCTTACAATACAAACCTACGCATGGAGACACATTCACACACGCACGTTCTGTACATGCACGGACACACTTACAATACAAACACACACACACACACACACACAATAAAGACGAGATTCAGCAGGCCCTGATATAGACATCATACCACAGCCCTGCCTTGACAGGAACCTGTTATAAAAAGACATGTATTGGCAGTTTAATCTGAGGGCTACTCTACACACCATCACTTATGACGATGCCATATCTGAAATGATATCTGAGTGGATGCATTAGATTCAATACACAAACTTTTGAGATTGGCTGAGAGAGAGAGAGTGAGAGAGAGGGAGAGAGAGAGGGAGAGAGATTTATATTATCTCTCCCTCTCTTCCTCTCTTCCTCTCTGTCTCTCTCCCTCTCTCTCTCTCTCTCTCTCTCTCAATTCTCAATTTCAATATAAGGGGCTTTATCGGCATGGGAAACATATGTTTACATTGCCAAAACAAGTAAAATAGATAATAAACAATAGTGAAATAAACTATAACAAATAAATAGTAAACATTACACTCACAGAAGTTCCAAAAGAATAAAGACATTTCAAATGTCATATTATGTTTATATGCAGTGTTGTAATGATACGCAAATAGTTAAAGTTCAAAAGGGAAAATAAAAAACTGTAAATATAGGTTGTATTTACAATGGTGTTTGTTCTTCACTGGTTGCCCTTTTCTTGTGACAACACATCACAAATCTTGCTGCTCTGATGGCACACTGTGGAATTTCACCTAATAGATATTGGCATTTATCAAAATTGGATTTGTTTTCTAATTCTTTGTGGGTCTGTGTAATCTGAGGGAAATATGTGTCTCTAATATGGTCATACATTTGGCAGGAGGTTAGGAAGTGCAGCCCAGTTTCCACCTCAATTTGTGGGCTGTGTGCACATAGCCTGTCTTCTCTTGAGAGCCAGGTCTGCCTTCGGCGGCCTTTCTCAATAGCAAGGCTATGCTCACTGAGTCTGTACATAGTCAAAGCTTTCCTTAAGTTTGGGTCAGTCACAGTGGTCAGGTATTCTGCCACTGTGTACACTCTGTTTAGGGCCAAATAGCATTCTAGTTTGCTCTGTTTTTTTGTTAATTCTTTCCAATGTGTCAAGTAATTATCTTTTTGCTTTCTTATGGTTTGGTTGAGTCTAATTGTTTTGCTGTCCTGGGGCTCTCTGGGGTCTGTTTGTGTTTTTGTTATTTTTATTTAACCTTTATTTAACTAGTTAAGTACAAATTCTTCTTTACAATGACAGCCTACCCCAGCCAAACCCGGACAATGCTGTGCCAAATGTGCGCCGCTCTAGGGGACTCCCAATCATGGCTGTTTGTGATTCAGCCTGGAATCAAACCAAGGTCTGTAGTGACGCCTCTAGCACTGAGATGCAGCGCGTTAGACTGTTGCTCCACTCTGGAGCCCTGAAAAGATCCCCAGGACCAGCTTGCTTAGGAGGCTCTTCTCCAGGTTCATTTCTCTGTAGGTGATGGCTTTATTATGGAAGGTTTGGGAATCGATTCCTTTTAGGTGGTTGTAGAATTTAAAGGCTCTTTTCTGGATTTTGATCATTTGTGGGTGTCAGGCCTATTCTGCTCTGCATGCATTATTTGGTGTTTTACTTTGTACACAAAATATATTTTTGCAGAATTCTGCATGCAGTCTCAATTTGGTGTTTGTCCAATTTTGTGAATTATTGTTTGATGAGCGGACCCCAGACCTCACAACCATAAAGGGCAATGAGTTCTATAACTGATTCAAGTATTTTTTGCCAGATCCTAATTGGTATGTCGGAATTTATGTTCCTTTTGATGGCATAGAAGGCCCTTCTTGCCTTGTCTCTCAGATCGTTCACAGCTTTGTGGAAGTTACCTGTGGCACAGATGTTTAGGCCAAGGTATATATAGTTCATTGGTGCTCTAGGGCAACAGTGTCTAGATGGAATATTTATTAGTGGTGCTGACAACTGGACCTTTTTTGGAACACAATTATTTTTGTCTTCTCAGATTTACTGTCTCTCTCTGTCTCTCTCTCCTTCTTTCTCCCTCTCTCTCTCGCTCCCTCTTTCTCCCTCCCTCTCTCTCTCTGTCCTCTCTCTCCTTCTTTCTCCCTCTCTCTCTCGCTCCCTCTTTCTCCCTCCCTCTCTCTCTCTCTGTCTCTCTCTCCTTCTTTCTCCCTCTCTCTCTCGCTCCCTCTTTCTCCCTCCCTCTCTCTCTCTCTGTCCTCTCTCTCCGTCTTTCTCCCTCTCTCTCTCGCTCCCTCTTTCTCCCTCCCTCTCTCTCTCTGTCCTCTCTCTCTCTCGCCCTTCCACATCTATTACCTCCCTTTCACTATGACTTATATAGTGTCTAATACCTTTCATTATGACTTATACAGTATCTAATACCTTTCATTATGACTTATACAGTATCTAATACCTTTCATTATGACTTATACAGTGTCTAATACCTTTCACTATGACTTATATAGCGTCTAATACCTTTCATTATGACTTATACAGTGTCTAATACCTTTCATTATGACTTATACAGTATCTAATACCTTTCATTATGACTTATACAGTATCTAATACCTTTCATTATGACTTATACAGTATCTAATACCTTCCATTATGACTTATACAGTATCTAATACCTTTCATTATGCCTTTCAAAGTATCTAATACCTTTCATTATGACTTTCACAGTATGTAATATCTTTCATAATGACTTTCAAAGTATCTAATACCTTTCATTATGACTTTCACAGTATGTAATATCTTTCATTATGACTTATACAGTATGTAATATATTTCATTATGACTTACACAGTATGTAATATCTTTCATAATGACTTTCAAAGTATCCAATATCTTTCATTATGACTTATACAGTATTTAATATATTTCATTATGACTTATACAATATGTAATATATTTCATTATGACTTATACAGTATGTAATATCTTTAATTATGACTTATATTGTATGTAACATCTTTCATTATGACTTATACAGTATGTAATATCTTTCATTATGACTTACACAGTATGTAACATCTTTCATTATGACTTATACAGTATGTAATATCTTTCATTATGACTTATACAGTATGTAATATCTTTCATTATGACTTATACAGTATCTAATACCTTTCATTATGACTTATACAGTATGTAATATCTTTCATTATGACTTACACAGTATGTAATATCTTTCATTATGACTTACACAGTATGTAATACCTTGGAAAGGAGATCTGGAGTTAGAGGTTTTAAAAACACACACACTATGTGTCTCTATCTCCCTGTCTCTAGTCTGTCTGTCTCACGCTGTCTCTCTGTATCTCTCTGTCTCTAGTCTGTCTGTCTCACACTGTCTCTCTGTCTCTAGTCTGTCTGTCTCAAGATGTCTCTCTGTCTCTAGTCTGTCTGGCTCACGCTGTCTCTCTGTATCTCTCTGTCTCTAGTCTGTCTGTCTCACACTGTCTCTCTGTCTCTAGCCTGTCTGTCTCAAGATGTCTCTCTGTCTCTAGTCTGTCTGGCTCACGCTGTCTCTCTGTATCTCTCTGTCTCTAGTCTGTCTGTCTCAAGATGTCTCTCTGTATCTCTCTGTCACTAGTCTGTCTGTCTCACGCTGTCTCTCTGTTTCTCGCTGTCTCTAGTCTGTCTATCTCACGCTGTCTCTCTGTATCTCTCTGTCTCTAGCCTGTCTGTCTCAAGATGTCTCTCTGTCTCTAGTCTGTCTGGCTCACGTTGTCTCTCTGTATCTCGCTGTCTCTAGTCTGTCTGTCTCAAGATGTCTCTCTGTATCTCTCTGTCATTAGTCTGTCTGTCTCACGCTGTCTCTCTGTATCTCGCTGTCTCTAGTCTGTCTATCTCACGCTGTCTCTCTGCATCTCTCTGTCTCTAGTCTGTCTGTCTCACGCTGTCTCTCTGCATCTCTCTGTCTCTATTCTGTCTGTCTCACGCTGTCTCTCTGTTTCTAGTCTTCGGTCTCACGCTGTCTCTCTGTCTCTAGTGTGTCTGTCTCACGCTGTCTCTCTGTTTTTAGTCTGTCTGTCTCATGCTGTCTCTCTGTATCTCTCTGGTCTGTCTGTGTAATGCTGTCTCTCTCTGTCTCTAGTCAGTCTGTGTCATGCTGTCTCTGTATCTCTCTGTTTCTAGTCCTCTGGCTCATGCTATCTCTCTGTCTCTAGTCTGTCTGTATCCCTCTGTCTCTTGTCTTTCTGTCTTACGCTGTCTCTCTGTATCTCTCTGTCTCTTGTCTGTCTGTCTCAAGCAGTCTCTCTCTATCTCTCTGTCTCTAGTCGGTCTGCCTAACATTGTCTCTCTGTATCTCTCTGTCTCTGACTCATGCTGTCTTTCTGTTTCTCTCTGTCTCTAGCCTGTCTGTCTCATGCTGCCTCTCTGTATCTCTTTGTCTCCAATCTGTCTGTCTCACGTTGTCTCTCTGTATCTCTCTGTCTCTAGTCTGTCTGTCTGTCGAACACTGTCTCTCTGTATCTCTTTGTCTCCAATCTGTCTGTCTCACGTTGTCTCTCTGTATCTCTCTGTCTCTAGCCTGTCTGTCTCATGCTGCCTTTCTGTATCTCTTTGTCTCTAATCTGTCTGTCTCACGTTGTCTCTCTGTATCTCTCTGTCTCTAGTCTGTCTGTCTGTCGAACACTGTCTCTCTGTATCTCTTTGTCTCTGTCTCACGCTGTCTTTCTGTTTCTCTCTGTCTCTAGTCTGTCTTTCTCACGCTGTCTCTCTGTATCTCTCTTTCTCTTCCTTCCATAGCCTCAGTTATGTGTCCATAAACACTAGTAACAGGCATATTTTTCTACTACCTGACACAGAGTTCTGGCAGATCCTGTAAACACACCAGACCATAAATGGAAAAAAGGGATTGCATCCACCATCCACTGGTTTTCACACAACTTGTTTTAAGAACAGTTAATTTATCAAAACCACAAGTGGTGCATTGTCTCAGTGTGACAACACCTGTATGCTGTGAACGCCCGCCAACGTCTTTCTCAGTCTTCCAAAACATGCAGCACATGGACTATTAGACACAACTATTCTCAGGGCCTCCCAGAGCATATACTGTGCAGGGTGAATGATGGGAGGCATGTATTCATGTATGTGGAGAGAGAGAGAAAGAGTAAGAGAGAGTAACAGTGAGAGAGAGAGAGAGAGAGAGAGAGAGAGAGAGAGAGAGAGAGAGAGAGAGAGAGAGAGAGAGAGAGAGAGACCGTGTTCCTTCCTCTCAGACATTTGGCATCTTGCCTACAGTCAGACATGTTCCATGTACTGTGTTTCCACAGACAGTTCCCCCTGTTCTCTCCTTCTCCTCGTCAACCTCCACCAGCCCTGGGCTCGGCAGCACCAGCTGCTGAATGCATCACTCCCTAAATCTATTCTCAGCTGCTGCGATGGCGGCCGGAGAAAAGGCATAGAAAGGCTGGGCAGGGATGACTGCATGGGCAGCTGGGGGTCCATGGCTGCATACTACCAGACCTTGGTTCAAATACTATTTAAAATTGTTCTAATACTTTTGTTGTTTGCTTTTCCCTGCCTGATACTGCCAGATGGGTTTTTGGTTACGTTTTTATTGGTTCCATTGCAGCAGGCAAGCTCAATCAAGCGCAGATAAACTATTTGGAATGATTTCAAATAGTAATTCAGCCCAGGTCTGCCATTACTGCAAACACATACTCCGACATTGGGGATCTCTTTTGGTCTCATCAACAGTTACCAGCCAACAACCCCATGTTACCATATAATAAGCCAATCAATGGTGTCAGGTTTTCTGGGTTGGCTATGATGTGAAGTAATTCAGTGTAATTTGGCTATTGTTCTCAAAGCTGAGGATATGAAGGATCTGAATCTATAAAGTTTATCTGTTTATACACTGTTAGAGGATTGAAACCAATTATCAATGTATCAAAAAACTCACCATCCTTCACGTTGTGAACCATTGAGATGTTCTGAGCATGCTTGTCATATCCTTATCTGATGTCATTTGGCCATTGTCCCAGAGGTTTGAAATCTAAAGAGGATGTGAATGTAAAGAGACATTGTGTACTCCGTGAAAAGACATATAACCCCTATGTTTATTCTATGTAAAAAGACATACCACACATGCACCATTCATTTCTTTATGTAAGCGTTGTGAAATGGCTAGCTAGTTAGCGTTGTGCACTAGTAGCGTTTCAATTGCTGACGTCACTCGCTCTGACACCTTGAAGTAGTTGTTTCCCTTGCTCAGCAAGGGCCGTAGCTTTTGTGGAGCGTTAGGTAACGATGCTTCGAAGGTGACTGTTGACAATGTATTGAGAAGGTCTCTGGTTCAAGCCCGGGTTGAGGCAGGGAAAGGGTTTGACTGGCACCACGATTGCCTTGTGCTCCTTTTGTCACAGGAGTGAGTTCAGTTTACATTTATGATTTTGTTTATCAGGTCCACGTGTGAAAACTGTATTGGCTGTTGTATCATGTTTCATACCTTGTGACTTGTGAGGTGCTTCGTTGTTCCGCCGTCGGGGAAAAGCTGACGATTTTAATAGCAGTGAGAGTTCAATCTGTCTCAGCCTGAGGCGAGTTCACCTCTTGAACATGTTTCATGTCTGTCTGATTGTGTAAACTCCTGAGGCAGCTCTGTGAAGACATGACTACTGTGATTATCTCTGGATCTAATTTGACAGGCAGGCCGTTTTACATACCAAAGGTTGACGTATTACATATGGATATCTGTGGAGGAAGTACTGTGCAAATTAACAATGTCAATGTATTAGGATTTACGACTTATAACAAGTAATTTGTGTTTACATGGGAAACAGCATGTTTTGAAGTTATGTTGTACTTTGTCTGGATGTTGGCTTGGTATTTGTCCAGGATGGAAACAAACATATCAGTTGTATTTCAGGTCTATACCCCCTCTCCCCTGCCTGCCATTATCATGGCACCACAAGTCCATACTCCCTCTCCCCTGCCTGCCACAGTCATAGCACCACAAGTCTATACCCCCTCTCCCCTGCCTGCCACAGTCATAGCACCACAAGTCTATACCTCCTCTCCCCTGATTGCCACAGTCATAGCACCACAAGTCTATACCTCCTCTCCCCTGCCTGCCACAGTCATAGCACCACAAGTCTATACCCCCTCTCCCCTGCCTGCCACAGTCATAGCACCACAAGTCTATACCTCCTCTCCCCTGCCTGCCACAGTCATAGCACCACAAGTCTATACCTCCTCTCCCCTGCCTGCCACAGTCATAGCACCACAAGTCTATACCCCCTCTCCCCTGCCTGCCAGAGTCATAGCACCACAAGTCTATACCTCCTCTCCCCTGCCTGCCACAGTCATAGCACCACAAGTCTATACCTCCTCTCCCCTGCCTCCCACAGTCATAGCACCACAAGTCTATACCTCCTCTCCCCTGCCTGCCACAGTCATAGCACCACAAGTCTATACCCCCTCTCCCCTGCCTGCCACAGTCATAGCACCACAAGTCTATACCCCCTTTCCCCTGCCTGCCACAGTCATAGCACCACAAGTCTATACCTCCTCTCCCCTGCCTGCCACAGTCATAGCACCACAAGTCTATACCCCCTCTCCCCTGCCTGCCACAGTCATAGCACCACAAGTCTATACCCTCTCTCCCCTGCCTGCCACAGTCATAGCACCACAAGTCTATACCCCCTCTCCCCTGCCTGCCACAGTCATAGCACCACAAGTCTATACTCCCTCGCCCCTGCCTGCCACAGTCATACCACCAAGTCTGGGGAGCATGAGAACTGCACTGCAGGTTTTCCTGTCACTACAAATTCTACACACTCACCCATGCGCGCACACACAGTGATTGACAGTCATATGAACATAATATGTATGTTTACATTTATCACCAAGGACTACAGTAGTTGGATATTTTGTTCTATAACCATCTGATGAAATATAAATTGAAAACACTCCTCTAAACTATGCGCATCTTAACCATGAAGATAAACAGTAAATTAGTTTGGGGTTACAGAAATGTAAAATGAGTCGTAAGTATGATCTATCATTTTGTTTATCAAAGGGGTACATTAGGGTTACCAAAGATGCTTATGTTGGTTTTGTTAAGATTGGATTTGCTTTCTCAAGGACTTTATCTTTTTCTTAATTTCTGCACACTGTAAAATGAGGCATGCTTCATTAGCTTATCATGTATCTGCTCAAATTACACTCGTTAAAACAATTTACAAAGCTCTAATACACCAGAGAGAGAGAGAGAGAGAGAGAGAGAGAGACAGAGACAGAGACAGAGACAGAGACAGAGACAGAGACAGAGACAGAGACAGAGACAGAGACAGAGACAGAGACAGAGACAGAGACAGAGAGAGAGAGAGATGCTGCGTGGCTCTGGAGGATGGGTGCATCACTGCAAACTGCTATGGTGAACCCCCTTCTTGTCACGCCTGCTCCCGCTCTTTCCCCCTGGTGCTCGAGGGCGCCAGGCTCCCCAGCATTGCTCACTCCTGCCATCATCATTACACAGACCTGCCTTCTCCCCTTCATGCGCATCAGCGATTATTGGACTCACCTGGACTCAATTACCTCTGTCATTACCTTCCCTATATCTGTCTGGTTCCCCGCTCTGTTCCCTGCTTCTGCATTGATTGTCATATGTCCTTGTTTACCCGTGTGCTGACGCTGGTCCTGTCCTGTTACCTGTCTGTTCCTCATTAAATGTTCAACTTCCCGTACCTGCTTCTCATCCCCGGCTTCGGTCCTTACACTTCTGAACAAAAGGAATATAGATTCTTCAGCTCTTAGTAATTTTCAGCCAATCTCCAACCTTCCATTCTTAAGAAAGATTCTGAAGAAATTCATGTTCTAACAGCTAAATCGTTTTTTTTAAGTGCCAACTGTATTTTTGAAAAAATTCCAATCGGTTTGTTCGTGCCCAGCACAGACACAACCTTGGTTAAAGTGGTAAATGATCTTAGAGCCAACACAGATGCCAAACAGCTGTCTGTCCTTGTCCTCTTAGATTTAAGTCCTATGTACAACACTTTTGACCATGATGTTCTTCTGGACAAACTGGAGAGGTGGGTTGGCCTCTCCGGTCCACTTCTAAATTGGTTTCAGACCTATTTAACCGGTCAGGAGTTTTTGTCACCCTTGGTGAACATAACTCAAGAGAAAATACATACCACAGGGTTCGATGTTGGTTCAGGTAGTGTTCAGTTTATATATATTACCTCTTGTCAGCGTTATCAGAAAGCACAGCATTGATTTTCACTGTTACACACACGATACACAACTTTACATTTCTGTGTAACCAGAGGATTTTGAACTAAATTTTAAATCACACATCAGGAATGTGACCAAAATAGGTTTTTACCACCTGAGGAACATTGCCAACGTGCGGCCATTTAACGGCACTGGCCTTTTAACCTTTCTAGCGCAGGGTAACCCCTTGACAACATTCCGCTGAAAAGGCAGCGCGCGAAATTCAAAAATATTTTTTTTAAATATGTAACTTTCACACATTAACAAGTCCAAAACCGCAAATGAAAGATACACTTATTGTTAAGCTACCCATCGTGTCCGATTCCAAAAAGGCTTTACAGCGAAAGCACAACATATTATTATGTTAGTTCAAAGCCAAGTCAAAAAAACACACAGCCATTTTTCAAGTCAAAGATAGGAGTCACAAAAAGCTGAAATATAGATAAAATTAATCACTAACCTTTGATGATCTTCAACAGATGACACTCATAGGACATCATGTTACACAATACATGTATGTTTTGTTCGATAATGTGCATATTTATATCCAAAAATCTCAGTTTACATTGGCGCGTTACGTGCAGTAATGTTTTGATTCCAAAACATACGGTGATTTTGCAGATAGCCACAGAAATCCCAGAAATACTCATAATAAACATTGCTAAAAGATACAAGTGTTATTCACAGAATTAAAGATAGACTTCTCCTTAATGCAACCGCTGTGTCAGATCCAAAAAATTTTTTACGGAAAAGCATAATCTGAGTACGGCGCTCAGAGCCCAATCCAGCCAAAGAAATATCCGCCATGTTGGAGTCAACAGATGTTAGAAATATCATTATAAATATTCACTTACCTTTGATGATCTTCATCAGAATGCACTCCCAGGAATCTCAGTTCGACAATAAATGACTGATTTGTTCCATAAAGTTCCATAAAGTCCATAATTTATGTCCAAATAGCCACTTGTTGCCTGTAGACACAGGAAGTCAGGACTGTGAGCTCGGTACACACAGACATCAACATGGAAGTCTGCACTGTGAGCCTAGCACAGACAAACAACACCATGAAAGTCAAGGAGAATATTATTTTGCTACCATTATCTAATCAATCTAACCAAGTATTGAAAATACTTATTTTTCTTCACAAGAACAACGTGGAAACAGTGTTCTTACTGGTTGTTGATGAGAAATACAACACAAGAAAAACAACAGCGTTGCTATTTGAAGATTTCTAAGGATGATCTTTGACTATTGCTTCCATGCCCCCGTCTTCAATATGCAGCATGCCATTTAATAATATATGCCATTTAACAATGTATGCAATTTAGCAGAAAACGCTTTTATCCAAAGCGTGTTGATTTCAGCTCACATAAACCACAGATGAGTTCATGTTAAAGAAAACGTAGAAAATTAATATCATGGAATGGACAGATGGTGTTTCTATATTCGTTATAAACACTACCCTCTCAGTCCTGTGTCACGCCCTGACCTGAGAGAGACGTTTTATTTCTCTATTTGGTTAGGTCAGGGTGTGATGTGGGGTGGGCATTCTATGTGTTGTAATTTCTTTGTGTTGGCCGAGTGTGGTTCCCAATCAGAGGCAGCTGTTGATCGTTGTCTCTGATTGGGAATCATACTTAGGCAGCCTGTTTTGCCACCTTAGTTGTGGGTAGTTGCCTGTGTTAGTGGCCTGTTTAGCCCTAGTAAGCTTCACGTTCGTTTTTGTTGGCGACATTCTTAATAAAGAGAAATGTGCGCTCACCACTCTGCACCTTGGTCTGGTCATTTCCCTGACGATGATCGTGACATCCTGCTAGTTTCTAAAATGTACTGAAACAAAGAAGCTGAAATGAAATCGCTACGCTCATATGAGCAAAGCCACAGGGAATACTCAAATACATCAATTGAATGCATTTCCAGATCCAGTATATTCCAGGTAATATAACAAAATGAACAACAATATTGTGAAATTATAATTGTCAAATTGAACACCCCTGCCGCCTACAAACATTGTGAATCAAATAGGTATTGGGAGACAATGATGAACAGGAAGAAGATGTTTTGATTGTGATTCCTGTGATTTCTTTGCATAGACTTTTATGTTAACATTATCATTAATTCAGTAAACTGCCACACTTTAAATTGAATATGTTTCCAGATTGAACTATTTCACCAGCGAGGCCTGGCTTTACTCAAGTTTAAAGACAGAAGAGCAGCTTCGTTTTGGATCCTGTCTCTCCTCTGCTCTCTTCTCTTCCCCTTCCAAAAATTCAAAATAAATCACGTGAAAAATGTCACATGGTTTTCGGAACACGTGTGAAACCAATCAGACATGTGGTTTCTCAACATTTCACATGTAATATTATAAGCTTCACATGTGTGCTTTTGTAACTGGGAAGGTTAGAACCCAGGCCTCCCATGGGAGAAGCCAACATCTTCACCGTTCCAACCAAGAGGATCAACACTCACTACCTCATCCAGTACAGAGTCAATGTGCGGGGGCACCGGTTAGTTGAGGTAATATGTACATGTAGGTAGAGTTAATAAAGTGACTATGCATAGATGATAACAACAGTCTCAGTGCTTCTCCTTCTAATAGGGCGCTTCCCCTTTAATTCTCCATTAAATAGCCAGCATCAGCTGCGCAAAGGTGAAATTGTGATTGAAACATGAATGAGGAATGTGTGCTACCCTGGACTACACCTCTCAGTTGTTTTTCGTGGCCTTTTCTCAGCTGGAGATATGTTGGCAGATTGGATTGTATGACTGACCGACTGACTACAACTTTTTGTATAGGGTATTTCATTTGTTTTGGGGTGATTTATACTGTGATTTATGTAGTTGTGAGGACGTATTAGTCTTTGATTAGTCTTTGATACGCTTTATAGTTGTGTTGCAAAATAAGTGTTATTTTGAGTGTATGAATAATACTAGGTTTACGCTACGGACAAACGTTGCGTGACTAAGGTCACTTGAGTCCCTGAACTTATTTACCGGGCTGGACTCTTTTTATGCCCAAGGTACAGGACATTTCTAAATGAACATAAGTGCATTCATTGTTATATTGGTGTGTGTGTGTGTGTGTGTGTGTGTGTGTGTGTGTGTGTGTGTGTGTGTGTGTGTGTGTGTGTGTGTGTGTGTGTGTGTGTGTGTGTGTGTGTGTGTGTGTGTGTGTGTGTGTGTGTGTGATCATTTATGTTGTTAATACAACCATGCAAAAGACTTTTGCATAAGTCCTTTGTATTGGTGTGACTTGACGGACCAGATGGGACTCATTCCCTCCCAAACCAAAAGGAGAAACTAATGTTTTCTCTGGTAGGCACAACCTACCTGGCACCCCTATAAATAACCTCAAGTCAAAACCGTTACACCCTGTCTGCCTTGCACTGCCCTGCACTGCCCTGCACTATCCTGTCTGCCCTGCACTACCCTGTCTGCCCTTCACTACCCTGTCTGCCCTTCACTATCCTGTCTGCCCTGCACTATCCTGTCTGCCCTTCACTACCCTGTCTGCCCTTCACTATCCTGTCTGCCCTGCACTACCCTGTATGCCCTTCACTACCCTGTCTGCCCTTCACTATCCTGTCTGCCCTGCACTACCCTGTCTGCCCTTCACTACCCTGTCTGCCCTTCACTATCCTGTCTGCCCTGCACTATCCTGTCTGCCCTTCACTACCCTGTCTGCCCTTCACTATCCTGTCTGCCCTGCACTACCCTGTATGCCCTTCACTACCCTGTCTGCCCTTCACTACCCTGTCTGCCCTTCACTATCCTGTCTGCCCTGCACTATCCTGTCTGCCCTGCACTATCCTGTCTGCCCTGCACTATCCTGTCTGCCCTGCACTGCACTGCCCTGTCTGCCCTGCACTGCCCTGTCTGCCCTGCACTTCCCTGTCTGCCCTGCACTATCCTGTCTGCCCTGCACTGCCCTGTCTGCCCTGCACTACCCTGTCTGCCCTGCACTACCCTGTCTGCCCTGCACTACCCTGTCTGCCCTGCACTATCCTGTCTGCCCTGCACTACCCTGTCTGCCCTGCACTATCCTGACTGCCCTGCACTATCCTGTCTGCCCTGCACTATCCTGTCTGCCCTGCACTACCCTGTCTGCCCTGCACTATCCTGTCTGCCCTGCACTATCCTGTCTGCCCTGCACTACCCTGTCTGCCCTGCACTACCCTGTCTGCCCTACACTACCCTGTCTGCCCTGCACTATCCTGTCTGCCCTGCACTATCCTGTCTGCCCTGCACTATCCTGTCTGCCCTGCACTACCCTGTCTGCCCTGCACTACCCTGTCTGCCCTTCACTACCCTGTCTGCCCTGCACTACCCTGTCTGCCCTGCACTATCCTGTCTGCCCTGCACTATCCTGTCTGCCCTGCCCTGCACTGCCCTGCCTGCCCTGCACTACCCTGTCTGCCCTGCCCTGCACTGCCCTGTCTGCCCTGCACTACCCTGCATTCCCCTGTCTGCCCTTCACTACCCTGTCTGCCCTGCACTACCCTGTCTGCCCTTCACTACCCTGTCTGCCCTTCACTACCCTGCACTGCCCTGTCTGCCCTGCTCTGCCCTGCACTGCCCTGTCTGCCCTGCACTACCCTGTCTGCACTGCACTGCCCCGTCTGCCCTGCACTGCCCTGTCTGCCCTGCACTGCCCCGTCTGCCCTGCACTACCCTGTCTGCACTGCCCTGTCTGCCCTGCACTGCCCCGTCTGCCCTGCACTACCCTGTCTGCACTGCCCTGTCTGCCCTGCACTGCCCCGTCTGCCCTGCACTACCCTGTCTGCACTGCCCCGTCTGCCCTGCACTGCCCCGTCTGCCCTTCACTGCCCCGCACTCCCCTTCACTGCCCCGCACTCCCCTTCACTGCCCCGCACTCCCCTGCACTCCCCTGCATTCCCCTGTCTGCACTGCACTGCCCTGTCTGTCTGTCCTGCACTTGCATCTCAGGAGTGTCAAACATCAGAACAAGCACCTCTCTCCCTGACTGGAGCATCGGGCTGGTAGACAGGCAGACAGAGTGATATAAACATGGATACACTAACCTCCCTGCTTATCTTGCCTCCTGTGTGAGGGAGAACTGTCTGCCTGTCCTCCTCTGCACTCAGCCACCGCAACTGCAGTTCAGAGAGGTGACAAAGAACGAATGGCTCAAAATATGCACAAACAATACATGCAGGCACACCACACGCTCACACTCGCATTAACACACACGCACACACACATAGACACACACATGAACATGGGTGCACGCACACACTCTCACACCTAGACACAAAAGATGATTAAACGAGGAAGCCTTTTGAAGCCAGGCGACAGTGTAACATGAAACCTGGGATGTGGGAGTGAAGAGGGTTTGTTGTTTGTCTGTGACATCTGTCTCTTTTATCTGGGGATGTGAACGCTGTCCCGACTCGATTCACCCCTGTGATACCCACTCTCCACCTGGCTTTGATGTGCTATACGCTCCACTTTCCTGGGAGGAAGCAGGCATTTACTGTGCTGGAACATTACACTCACAATCCAAATGTAAAAGGTTTATCCAGGTAAAATTCTAGGTTCCAATTATACAAGTTATAATGATGTCATTGGGAAAGACTCTAGTCCTGTCTCAGTGCAGACTTGTGAAATGTGAAAACTTAATTCTGTCCCCAGTGCTCTTCTCTATCACAAATGAATTTAGGGTTGTAAATAATTGAAAATCCCAAGGAAAATGTAAAACAGGAATTAGAAATTGTTATTTGTTTATTTGGATCCCCATTAGCTTTTGCAGAAGCAGCAGCTACACTTCCTGGGTTCCACAAAAAAACACGAAACATGACAAGTAACAAACCACTGATACACTGGTAGACAAGGACAGTCACACACATTACAATACAACGATATACAAACAATACAACAACAAATAACACAAATACCAAAAAAAGAATGTGTATATTAGAGTGTCTCTGTGGGTGTTTATGTGTTTGTGTCCCCTCACAGTGCCCATGGATTGTGTCATTCATTTTTTAAAGTTAATTCTGCTATTTTCTTTTAGTATGGACTAGTGTTCTCAAATTCTCTCAAACTGAAAAATAATAATTTAGTGTGAATGTTAATTTAAGATGAGCTATAAGCCCACACTAGAGACATCATAACAGATATGAACTCTTCCTAAGAAAGATTGGACATTCACATATTTGGGTTTTGCTGATACTTGACATGAATCTCAGCTGGCTTATGTTCTCATGCAGAAATGAGGCGTTCATATCATCAAATATTATTCTCCTTCGGGCTTTGTAAGTTTGCATGATTTTACATTCTAAATAATGACTCTCCAGTGTATTATGACATATGCATTGAGCAATATGCTAATTTAGTCCCAGCTCTGATTCTACAATTATGAACAGAAAGATTAATCAGATCTGAAAGCATCATAAGGATCCTATTTAATTACTAGAGGGGCTATGTCATAAACCCTTGAAGTTACAGAATGGGGTCAAAATGGCAGCCATATTGGTCAGGGAGAAATATTAACCAGTCTAATTGAAATGAATGGCAGTAGAGGTATAATCCTGATTTTACCTATGCATGAAAATGTTGTCATATAATTCATGAATTATAAATACAGTATTAGAAATACTGGCCCTCATACCATCATGGCCACCTAATCATTCCCATCCTCCAATTGGCTAATTAATCTCCCCTCCTCTCCCCTGTAACTATTCCCCAGGTTGTTGCTGTAAATGAGAATGTGTTCTCAGTCAACGTACCTGGTAAAATTAAATAAAATACAGGTTTTATACCAAATGTCTGTATAAATAGCCTCGAAAATATATGTAAACAGACCATAAATGTGAAGCTGTGAGTGCTATTATAGGATACAATATCAGAACATGTTGCATTCACAGATTGTCTAAGTTCTGTCATCAACTGACTTCAGCCAGTGTATGGCTGTGGATAGACTGCATTGTTTGAATGGAATGGAATCACACAGCATATTGGCAGTCCAAAAAAATAATATTATTCTAAAACTTTCAGATTAACAAACATACATTTCAGATTAATTGTTCAAATACATTATTTTACACTATCTTATCACTGCACTGGCAAACCATGGCTGAACAAAATGACTGACATTTATTCCGTCATAAGAAGGTTCATGCCCATTCTAGTGTTCTAAGTCCTAATACTATGATCAAAAGCAACAACCCCTCCCCCCACTAGCTTCACTTCTAAATGTCACCTAACCTTCTTCCTGTCTTTATAATTCAAATTCTTCTTCTTTTTCATGTTTGTTTGAATGCTGTGCTGCCAATTGTTGGCTTATTGGTTTCACGAATGGTAAACTGGCAACAATTTCCTGCGGTCTCCACAGCAACCCCTGTGATGAAGGAGGAGAGAAGGGGCTTCTCTGTCGGTTTAATAAGTGGCTAATCCCATGGCCTTTCCTTCTGTCAGTCTGAACAGATGAGCTCCTGGGCTGGGGATATTCATCAGATGAGACCCGCCCTGTGTGTGTGTGTGTGTGTGTGTGTGTGTGTGTGTGTGTGTGTGTGTGTGTGTGTGTGTGTGTGTGTGTGTGTGTGTGTGTGTGTGTTTGCGTGTGTGTGTCTGTTTAAGTGTGTACGTGACATGTGAGCATGTGTGCAAATGTGTGTGTATGTGCAGGAGTGTGTGTGTGTATGTGTGTCCAGCGCATGGTTAATGCAGCTCTACTTACTGCAGGAATCTGAAATGTTTAAAGTGAACTCTGATAATAAACCGTGCAGAAATGATAAATCACCACTGAAGCAAACTGGACCATTAGCAGCTCAATACTTGACAGATGTTGGCAATTGGTTGAAAGAGCAACTTTAGAGGGGCTTCAATTGTTACAGTGATAATGTTTCATTTCTTTTGAATGGGGATGCCTCTAACCAGAGCCTGCAAAGTGTATCACATTCACACATCTTTATATTATCACCTATCACCAACCGTTCACACCTGTCCTGTCACGTCCAGGGAGGAGGAAGAAACAGTGATACATTTTCAGTGTGGAACAGAAAGCTCATTGTGTGGGAAACTTTTCTGGTCCCCACAAGAATAGTTAAACACGTCCACACACACACACACACATAAACACGTAGAGGAACACACACAAGCATGCACACACACGTAAACACACACACACACACACACACACACACACACACACACACACACACACACACACACACACACACACACACACACACACACACACACACACACACACACACACACACACACACACACACACACACACAAAAACACATGCACACACTGGCAAGCTGTCAGGCCCACTGATGAGTGAGTTGTGGAGCCAGTGGTGGATGTGCATGAATATGGAGAGAAAGATTTCACCCTTCTAAAAAGTGATAAATGTGGAAGAGGGATGGAAGACTGAGAGAGTCCACCGAAACACCCTGGCCACTCGCTGCATAACACAACTCACAGGGGCAGACGGCTGTCAACACATTAGGGCCTTTCTACACACACACACACACACACACACACACACACACACACACACACACACACACACACACACACACACACACACACACACACACACACACACACACACACACACACACACACACACACACACACACACACACACACACACACACCACACACCACACACCACATACCACACACACACACACACACACAGCAGGACATGCAACCCAACCTGAAGATCAACTGTTAATTTCTCATCCTCATCACTCCTCTCCACTTCACACCGGGGTTGATGAAATGGTTCAATGCATGTCTACATTGTCTGCCACTTCTAACATAGCAGAATGTGATGAAATGTGGGATGGCATAGGGGGAAAGAGACAGAGAGAGACAGAGAGAGACAAAGAGAGACCGAGAGAGAGTGCGAGAGAGAGAGAGAGAGAGAGAGAGAGAGAGAGAGAGAGAGAGAGAGAGAGAGAGAGAGAGAGAGAGAGAGAGAGAGAGAGAGAGAGAGAGAGAGAGAGAGAGAGAGAGAGAGAGAGAGAGAGAGAGAGAGAGAGAGAGAGAGACACAGCGAGAGAGAGAGACAGAGATTGACAGAGAGAAAGAGAGCGATAGCTGGTCCTGGGGCTGAGTTCACAAACTTGTTCTACTAACACACTGAAGACTCAGGACCAGAACAGCCAATCAATCAGAATAAACCAAATTACAACACAGTCAAAACAAAACTACATTGCTTATTGGGAAACACAAGCACAAGCACAAAGCAAAATGCAGTGCTATCTGGCCCTAAATCAATAGTACACCGTGTCTAACTATTTGACCATCGTTACTGATCAAAACCTTAGAAAAACCTTGACAAAGTAAGCACAGCCTTGCCATTGAGAAGGGTAGACACAGGAATTCCTGGCTCCCTGTAGAGGAAAGGCTGTGCAACCACTGCACAACAGCAGAACCTGAGACGGAGCTGCATTTCCTGACAAAATGTGAAAAATATAAAACAATTAGAGAGGGTTATTTCCCCAAATTTGAAACCCTTATTCAAGGTTAAAGACCTCTCTGATGAGAGTAGGTTACCCGTCCTGTTGGGGGAGGACTCAGAGAGCTGTGGGTTGGCAGCGCACTACATTGCTGCCTGCCATAAGATGAGGGACAGTGTCTGACAGACCAATCAACCTGCACATGTCCTCTATGCTTATTTATTGCATACAGTGTATGGTTATACATGGTTAGGGTTATTTTCACCCTTTCTTATTGTTGTTACTGTTGTCCCGTTGGCAATTTTGATTCTTATTATTTTCATATTGTAAATATCCAAAGTAAGCTTTGGCAATGTGTACATTGTTACGTCATGCCAATAAAGCAAATTGAATTGAATTGAATTGAATTTATAGAGAGAGAGAGACAGAGAAAGACACAGAGAGAGAGAGAGAGACAGAGAGACAGAGAAACAGAGAGTCAGAGAGAGAGACAGAGACAGAGAAATACACAAATAAATACAGAAATACAGAGAGGAAGAGGGAGAGAGAGAAAGACAGTGAGAGAGACAGAGAGAGAAAGACAGTGAGAGAGACAGAGAGAGAAAGCGTGAGAGAGACAGAGAGAGAAAGACAGTGAGAGAGACAGTGAGAGAAAGACAGTGATAGAGACAGAGAGAGAAAGACAGTGAGAGAGAAAGACAGTGAGAGAAAGACAGTGAGAGAGACAGAGAGAGAAAGACAGTGAGAGAGACAGAGAGAGAAAGACAGTGAGAGAGACAGTGAGAGACACAGAGAGAAAGACAGTGAGAGAGACAGTGAGAGAAAGACAGTGAGAGAAACATAGAGAGAAAGACAGTGAGAGAGATAGAGAGAGAAAGACAGTGAGAGAGACAGAGAGAGAAAGACAGTGAGAGAGGCAGAGAGAGAAAGACAGTGAGAGAGACAGAGAGAGAGAAAGACAGAGAGAGAGAGAGAGAGAGAGAGAGAGAGAGAGAGAGAGAGAGAGAGAGAGACAGAGAGACAGTGAGAGAGACAGAGAGAGAGAGAAAGACAGTGAGAGAGACAGAGAGAGAAAGACAGTGAGAGAGACAGAGAGAGAAAGACAGTGAGAGAGACAGAGAGAGAAAGACAGTGAGAGAGACAGAGAGAGAAAAACAGTGAGAGAGACAGAGAGAGAAAGACAGTGAGAGAGACAGAGAGAGAAAGACAGTGAGAGAGACAGAGAGAGAAAGACAGTGAGAGAGACAGTGAGAGACACAGAGAGAAAGACAGTGAGAGAGACAGAGAGAGAAAGACAGTGAGAGAAACATAGAGAGAAAGACAGTGAGAGAGATAGAGAGAGAAAGACAGTGAGAGAGACAGAGAGAGAAAGACAGTGAGAGAGACAGAGAGAGATAAAAGACAGAGAGAGAGAGAGAGAGAGAGAGAGAGAGAGAGAGAGAGAGAGAGAGAGAGAGAGAGAGAGAGAGAGAGAGAGACAGAGAGACAGTGAGAGAGACAGAGAGAGAGAGAAAGACAGTGAGAGAACAGAGAGAGAAAGACAGTGAGAGAGACAGAGAGAGAAAGACAGTGAGAGAGACAGAGAGAGAAAGACAGTGAGAGAGACAGAGAGAGAGAGAGAGAGACAGTGAGAGAGACAGAGAGAGAGAAAGACAGTGAGAGAGACAGAGAGAGAAAGACAGTGAGAGAAACATAGAGCGAAAGACAGTGAGAGAGACAGAGAGAGAAAGACAGTGAGAGAGACAGAGAGAGAGAGACAGTGAGAGAGACAGAGAGAGAAAGACAGTGAGAGAGACAGAGAGAGAAAGACAGTGAGAGAGACAGAGAGAGAAAGACAGTGAGAGAGACAGAGAGAGAAAGACAGTGAGAGAGACAGAGAGAGAAAGACAGTGAGAGAGACAGAGAGAGAAAAACAGTGAGAGAGACAGAGAGAGAAAGACAGTGAGAGAGACAGAGAGAGAAAGACAGTGAGAGAGACAGAGAGAGAAAGACAGTGAGAGAGACAGTGAGAGACACAGAGAGAAAGACAGTGAGAGAGACAGAGAGAGAAAGACAGTGAGAGAAACAGAGAGAGAAAGACAGTGAGAGAGATAGAGAGAGAAAGACAGTGAGAGAGACAGAGAGAGAAAGACAGTGAGAGAGACAGAGAGAGATAAAAGACAGAGAGAGAGAGAGAGAGAGAGAGAGAGAGAGAGAGAGAGAGACAGAGAGACAGTGAGAGAGACAGAGAGAGAGAGAAAGACAGTGAGAGAGACAGAGAGAGAAAGACAGTGAGAGAGACAGAGAGAAAGACAGTGAGAGAGACAGAGAGAGAAAGACAGTGAGAGAGACAGAGAGAGAAAGACAGTGAGAGAGACAGAGAGAGAGAGAGAGAGACAGTGAGAGAGACAGAGAGAGAGAGAAAGACAGTGAGAGAGACAGAGAGAGAAAGACAGTGAGAGAAACATAGAGCGAAAGACAGTGAGAGAGACAGAGAGAGAAAGACAGTGAGAGAGACAGAGAGAGAGAGACAGTGAGAGAGACAGAGAGAGAAAGACAGTGAGAGAGCCAGAGAGAGAAAGACAGTGAGAGAGACAGAGAGAGAAAGACAGTGAGAGAGACAGTGAGAGAAAGACAGTGAGAGAGACAGAGAGAGAAAGACAGTGAGAGAGAGAGAGATAGAAAGATAGTGAGAGAGACAGAGAGAGAAAGACAGTGAGAGAGACAGTGAGAGAAAGACAGTGAGAGAGACAGAGAGAGAAAGACAGTGAGAGAGACAGAGAGAGAAAGACAGTGAGAGAGACAGAGATAGAAAGACAGTGAGAGAACAGAGAGAGAAAGACAGTGAGAGAACAGAGAGAGAAAGACAGTGAGAGAACAGAGAGAGAAAGACAGTGAGAGAACAGAGAGAGAAAGACAGTAAGAGAGACAGAGAGAGAAAGACAGTGAGAGAGACAGAGAGAGAAAGACAGTGAGAGAGACATAGAGTGAAAGACAGTGAGAGAGAGAGAGATAGAAAGATAGTGAGAGAGACAGAGAGAGAAAGACAGTGAGAGAGACATAGAGTGAAAGACAGTGAGAGAGAGAGAGATAGAAAGATAGTGAGAGAGACAGAGAGAGAAAGACAGTGAGAGAGACAGTGAGAGAAAGACAGTGAGAGAGACAGAGAGAGAAAGACAGTGAGAGAGACAGAGAGAGAAAGACAGTGAGAGAGACAGAGATAGAAAGACAGTGAGAGAACAGAGAGAGAAAGACAGTGAGAGAGCCAGAGAGAGAAAGACATTGAGAGAACAGAGAGAGAAAGACAGTGAGAGAGACAGAGAGAGAAAGACAGTGAGAGAGAGAGAGATAGAAAGATAGTGAGAGAGACAGAGAGAGAAAGACAGTGAGAGAGACAGTGAGAGAAAGACAGTGAGAGAGACAGAGAGAGAAAGACAGTGAGAGAGACAGAGAGAGAAAGACAGTGAGAGAGACAGAGATAGAAAGACAGTGAGAGAACAGAGAGAGAAAGACAGTGAGAGAGACAGAGAGAGAAAGACAGTGAGAGAACAGAGAGAGAAAGACAGTGAGAGAACAGAGAGAGAAAGACAGTGAGAGAGACAGAGAGAGAAAGACAGTGAGAGAGACAGAGAGAGAAAGACAGTGAGAGAGACATAGAGCGAAAGACAGTGAGAGAGAGAGAGAGAGATAGAAAGATAGTGAGAGAGACAGAGAGAGAAAGACAGTGAGAGAGACAGTGAGAGAAAGACAGTGAGAGAGACAGAGAGAGAAAGACAGTGAGAGAGACAGAGAGAGAAAGACAGTGAGAGAGACAGAGATAGAAAGACAGTGAGAGAACAGAGAGAGAAAGACAGTGAGAGAGACAGAGAGAGAAAGACATTGAGAGAACAGAGAGAGAAAGACAGTGAGAGAACAGAGAGAGAAAGACAGTGAGAGAGACAGAGAGAGAAAGACAGTGAGAGAGACAGAGAGAGAAAGACAGTGAGAGAGACAGAGAGAGAAAGACAGTGAGAGAACAGAGAGAGAAAGACAGTGAGAGAGACAGAGAGAGAAAGACAGTGAGATAGACAGAGAGAGAAAGATGACAGGATTGCAGCTACTCTGTGAGCGGTGTTGAGTTGTCGAGCTTCATGGTGTACCTTCCAGTCTTCAGGATTCTTTGATAGATCATTTTTTGTTCCTCAGTTTTCGTCTCTTACCAAGTTGAGTACTGCCTGTCGGCTAAATGAAAGTGGCTGGGAAAGCTAAAGAAAACAATGTCTCGCCAGTTGCTCTCCAAAGAATTTACTGTTGCACTCTGAGCTTGAAAACTTAAATCCCTTGTGTGTGACTGATTTAAGCGTGTGTTCTTCCCACACTTTTCTTAGACTCAGACCCTGAAATATCTCCCTCATGTCGTAACATTTTTCCCACCTGTTGCAAAGGACCAAAATGGGTCAGGTGAGAAGAAAATCACTGGTAAAAGATAAGAACATTTCATCGCATGAAATGAAAGCGGAGGCGTTGAGGACACACACTTGCAGAGATCTGTCTACTGGCAGATAGCATTGTAGCGGTTAAAAAAGGTCTAGTCCATTATAGAACTTGACTTAGTAACATTACTCAAATGGGCCTAACAATTACTTTTTTTTACTTTCTCTTACAATCCCAATTAAACCCAATTTAAATGTTCTCCTATAGATTGTGTAATTACATTCATTTAGTGTCTGTTGAAAAAGACACACCCATCTGTTTTAGCACGTGGCACTATAACATGAGAACATCAGTGGTCCTTCAGAGTCTATAGTCATTCTAGACTTATTCAAGTGATACTATTAATTCAACAATATCTGAGAGTAGTTAACTAATAACTTTACAGGTAAAACTTTTTTGTCTAGCTAGTGTTTATGTAATTAAGATTCTGAACATATGTACAGCATAACTTGAATGGGTTAATTAAAAGGTTAACCAGTTTCTGCACACCGAGGCTGACCTGTTTCATTGCAAGTATTCATCAAAGTAAAGGATGATATCAGATGATGAATTATCCCTCATTAATACTAAACCGTTATGCAGCCAACCATTCAATTATTCACACACAAACACACACACACACTCGCACACACTCTCTTTTTCTCTCTTTCTCACACACACACACACACACACACACACACACACACACACACACACACACACACACACACACACACACACACACACACACACACACACACACACACACACACACACACACACACACACACACACACACACACACACACACACACACACACACACACAGAGGTAGGTTTCATGGGAGATACATGCATATGTGCAGTAACCTGTTCACCTCTGTACAGCCCATCTGGTCTGTGTGCCAAACAGATGTTCTGAACCCTGCCTTATAATTATGGATATAAACAGATTGTGCACATGGTTCAACCTGCCACTGTGATGAATGACTGAATGAATACAGCCCAGTTCTGGTGGGAGGGGAGGGGGGGGGGGAAGAGAGGATGTCCATGAAAAGGCTAACAGCCGGCCTCTGTCCATCTGTAGCACTGGCTTCAGATTTGTTTGAGATACCGTACTGTATGCTGAAACATCAGACACACAGAAGCAGCTGGGGCACAGTAGATACACAGCTTTTATCAAGTGGACATACATGTTATTTTCTTTAGTATTTTCTGAATATATACAGCACCAACCAAAAGTCTGGACACACCTACTCATTCCAGGGTTTTTCTTTATTTTTACTATTTTCTACATTGTAGAATAATAGTGAAGACATTAAACTATGAAATAACACATGGAATACGTAATAAATAAGATTCTCTGATCTTACGAATGAACTCTTGTGCCTGAATGCCAAGCATCAAGTCTGGAGGAAACCTGGGACCATCCCCATGGTGAAGCATGCATGTGACAGCATCGTGCTGTGGGGATGTTTTTTAGCAGCAGGGACTGCGAGACTAGTCAGGATTGAGGGAAAGATGAAAGGAGAAAAATACAGAGAGATCCTTGATGAAAACCTGAAAACCGCAGGACCTCAAGACAGGGGCGAAGGTTCACCTTCCAACAGAACAACGACCCTAAGCACACAGCCAAGACAATGCAGGAGTGGCTTCGGGACAATTCTCTGAATGTCCTTGAGTTGCCCAGCCAGAGCCCGGACTTGAACCCGATCTAACATCTCTGGAGAGACCTGAAAAGAACTGTGCAGAAACGCTTCCCATCCAACCTGACAGAACTTGAGAGGATCTGCAGAGAGGAACGGGAGAACCTCCCCAAATACAGGTGAGCCAGGCTGGTAGCGTCATACGCATGAAGACTCGAGGCTGTAATCGCTTCCAAAGGTGCTTCAACAAAGTACTGAGTAAAGGGTCTGAATACTTATGTAAATATAATATATACATTTTTTTTTTTTTAATGCATTTTAAAAAAATTACAAAACCAGTTTTTGCTTTGTCATTATGGAGTATTGTGTGTATATTGTTGAGGGGGGAAAAAACAATTACATCCGTAACACAATGTGGAAAAGTCAAGGGATCTGAGTACTTTCTGAATGCACTTTAAATATATACAGTACCAGTCAGAAGTTTGGACACACCTACTCATTCAAGTGTTTTTCTTTATTTACAAAAATGTCTATATTGTAGAATAGTAGTGAAGTCATCAAAACTATGAAATAACACATATGGAATCATGTGGTAACCAAAAAAGTGTGAAACAAAGTCCATATGTGTTATTTCATAGTTTTGATGTCTTCACTATTATTGACAAAATGTAGAAAATAGTAAACAAAATTAAAAAACAACTTAAATTAGTAGGTGTGTTCAAACTTTTGACTGGATCTGTATATATATATATATACACTGCTCAAAAAAAATAAAGGGAACACTTAAACAACACAATGTAACTCCAAGTCAATCACACTTCTGTGAAATCAAACTGTCCACTTAGGAAGCAACACTGATTGAGAATACATTTCACATGCTGTTGTGCAAATGGAATAGACAAAAGGTGGAAATTATAGGCAATTAGCAAGACACCCCCAAAAAAGGAGTGATTCTGCAGGTGGTGACCACAGACCACTTCTCAGTTCCTAAGCTTCCTGGCTGATGTTTTGGTCACTTTTGAATGCTGGCGGTGCTCTCACTCTAGTGGTAGCATGAGACGGAGTCTACAAACCACACAAGTGGCTCAGGTAGTGCAGTTTATCCAGGATGGCACATCAATGCGAGCTGTGGCAAAAAGGTTTGCTGTGTCTGTCAGCGTAGAGTCCAGAGCATGGAGGCGCTACCAGGAGACAGGCCAGTACATCAGGAGACGTGGAGAAGGCCGTAGGAGGGCAACAACCCAGCAGCAGGACCGCTACCTCCACCTTTGTGCAAGGAGGTACACTGCCAGAGCCCTGCAAAATGACCTCCAGCAGGCCACAAATGTGCATGTGTCTGCTAAAACGGTCAGAAACAGACTCCATGAGGGTGGTATGAGGGCCCGACGTCCACAGGTGGGGGTTGTGCTTACAGCCCAACACCGTGCAGGACCTTTGGCATTTGCCAGAGAACACCAAGATTGGCAAATTCGCCACTGGTGCCCTGTGCTCTTCACAGATGAAAGCAGGTTCACACTGAGCACATGAGCACATGTGACAGACGTGACAGAGTCTGGAGACGCCGTGGAGAACGTTCTGCTGCCTGCAACATCCTCCAGCATGACCGGTTTGGCGGTGGGTCAGTCATGGTGTGGGGTGGCATTTCTTTGTGGGGCCGCACAGCCCTCCATGTGCTCGGCAGAGGTAGCCTGACTGCCATTAGGTACCGAGATGAGATCCTCAGACCCCTTGTGAGACCATATGCTGACACATGCACATTTGTAGCCTGCCGGAGGTCATTTTGCAGGGCTCTGGCAGTGCACCTCCTTGCACAAAAGCGGAGATAGCGGTCCTGCAAGCTGGGTTGTTGCCCTCTTACGGCCTCCTCCACGTCTCCTGGTGTACTGGCCTGTCTCCTGGTAGCGCCTCCATGCTCTGGACACTACGCTGGCAGACACAGCAAACCTTTTTGCCACAGCTCGCATTGATGTGGCATCCTGGATGAACTGCACTACCTGAGCCACTTGTGTGGGTTGTAGACTCCGTCTCATGCTACCACTGGAGTGAAAGCACCGCCAGCATTCAAAAGTTACTAAAACATCAGCCAGGAAGCATAGGAACTGAGAAGTGGTCTGTGGTCACCACCTGCATAACCATTCCTTTATTGGG
>NC_074691.1:35254383-35260798 GCF_029448725.1 Salvelinus fontinalis
ACAGGCTTTATTGACTCCCATTAGAGCACGGGCTGTATTGACTCCCGTTAGAGCATGGGCTTTATTGACTCCCATTAGAGCACGGGCTGTATTGACTCCCGTTAGAGCATGGGCTGTATTGACTCCCGTTAGAGCATGGGCTGTATTGACTCCCATTGGAGCATGGCCTGTATTGACTCCCATTAGAGCATGGGCTTTATTGACTCCCATTAGAGCACGGGCTGTATTGACTCCCATTAGAGCACGGGCTGTATTGACTCCCGTTAGAGCACGGGCTGTATTGACTCCCGTTAGAGCATGGGCTGTATTGACTCCCATTAGAGCATGGGCTGTATTGACTCCCGTTAGAGCATGGGCTGTATTGACTCCCATTAGAGCATGGGCTGTATTGACTCCCATTAGAGCATGGGCTGTATTGACTCCCGTTAGAGCATGGGCTGTATTGACTCCCATTAGAGCACGGGCTGTATTGACTCCCGTTAGAGCACGGCTGTATTGACTCCCGTTAGAGCATGGGCTGTATTGACTCCCATTAGAGCATGGGCTGTATTGCGTTGCCAGAGACAGATAAAAAACAGAGCGGTACTTGTTTGGAGATTGATTTAATCCACTGAGACATACATGCTCTGAATCAGACTTGGATTAAATTCAGCTTTATTTATTTTTTATTGATTTCAGACTGATCCGTACGGTGACATCTGATAACCATCTGCTGTTTTTCACATGCAATATACATTATGTGTGCACTCTACCCGGCTAATTGTCTTGTATAATGGTACGCTGGTGTACTGTTAAAACCAGTAACAAAAGTCAACACAAGGAACTCAATACCTTCATGCTTCAATGACTAAGATGTATTTCTTGACGGTAAATTTTTCTCTCCATCGCCACTTTCCCCTCCGTTTAACCCCATTGGAAAGAGAGAGAGCTAAGACAAACCTTGCCGTGCACACACACACACACACACACACACACACACACACACACACACACACACACACACACACACACACACACACACACACACACACACACACACACACACACACACACAGTGTTGTACAACTAACCTTGTGGGGACACACAATTCAGTCCCATTCAAAATAAAATAAAAATCTAACCTCTAAAACTAACCCTAAACCTAACATTAAGCCTAACCCTAAACCTAGCCCTAGCTTCTAACTCTAAAACTAACCTTAGCTCTTAACCTTAACCCTAAACCTAGTTCTAACCCTAACACAAATTCTAACCTAACCCTAAACCCCTTAGAAATAGCATTGGAGCTTTTGGGGACAAACACAATGTCCCCAGTTGGTCAAATGTTTGTTTACTTTTCATGTGAGGACTTCTAGTCACGTCCGTTTGGGTAGTTACTGGTTATGGACAGTATAGGCCTTTCACACCCTGATCTGTTTCACCTCTTAGCCTGAATTGTGATAGGCCTCCGTGTGTGAATAACCAAGGAGAGAGAAATGCATGATGCAACCAATAAAATGTGCACGTTTCTGTCAGTGGGGTGATGGATGTGGCGGCACATTGTTTATTGACACAACACCTTAAGGTTTCACCATAGGCCATAACTCATAGAGAACGCCTATCTGCTGTGGAAGAGGTGGAATGTCATTCAGAGGGTTTCCATACTGAACAGGCCACTTGTGTTTTTATTTATGACCTCTTTAAAAATGTTAACAGTGGTGACCTTCACCTGGCTACTGTTTTCTCAGAGAGTGAGATTGAGAGAGAGAGAGAGACCCATAGATCAGACCTATGTCCATCCTACCAACCCCTGCACCCCACTCCTGCAAAGCGGTCCTCAACATGTAAGTCACACATTTGCACTGAGGAGGCAAACAGGCCCAACCCCCACTCTTAGACTAGCCCAAGCTAATGGCATGTATATGATACTCAGGAAGCTCTGCTCAAACATACTTGTCTGAGGCCAAACAACATTGGACACTTTCTGGAACACAAAGCCTTCTCTATCTCACCCTGGAATATCCAAGGCCTGAGGTAATCTGCCTTTGGCCTATAGAGCTGGAACCAGGAAATACAGATGTATAGATAAACCACTTCTCCAAACTGTTCAGCCAAATAACAAAGAACCAAGAGCTAAAACTTATACATGATGATTTACAAAACTTAGAATCAGCTATTAAAAAAGCCTGTGGTGTTGATGGTAAACTAAAACAAATGTATAAAATGTACAGAGCACACATTCAAATGGGTTTTCTTAAACTCTTAAACATTATTCTCAGCTCTGGCATCTTCCCTAATATTCAGAGCCAAGGCCTGATCACCACAATCCACAAAAGTGGAGACTAATTTGACCCCAACAGCAGACTCCAACATTTGCTCAGTGAAAACAATGTTCTTAGCAAATGTCAAATTGACTTCCATATGACAGACAACATATACACCCTGTACACTCTTATTGACAAGCAAACAAAACAAAACAAAAGCAAGGTCAATTTGTTGATTTCAATGTTTTTTACACAACTTGCCATGGGGTCTGCTAAACAAATTGAGGGAAAGTGGTGTTGGGGCACATTACATCATAAAATCAATGTGCACAAAAAACAAGTGTGCAGTTTAAATCATTTATACAGTATACATTGAGGGGTAATCACTAGTACATACAGTTGAAGTCAGAAGTTTACATACACATTAGCCAAATACATTTAAACTCAGTTTTTCCCAATTCCTGATATTTAATCCTTGTAAAAATTCCCTGTCTGAGGTCAGTTAGGATCACCACTTTATTCTAAGAATGTGAAATGTCAGAACAATAGTAGAGATAATGATTCATTTCAGCTTTTATTTCTTTCATCACATTCCCAGTGGGTCAGAAGTTTACATAAACTCAATTAGTATTTCTTAGCATTGCCTTTAAATTGTTTAATTTGAGTCAAACGTTTCAGGTAGCCTTCCACAAGCTTCCCACAATAGGTTGGGTGAATTTTGTCCCATTCCTCCTGACAGAGCTGGTGTAACTGAGTCAGGTTTGTAGGCCTCCATGCTCACACACGCTTTTTCAGTTCTGCCCACAAATGTTCTATAAGATTAAAGTCAGGGCTTTGTGATGGCCACTCCAATACCTTGACTTTGTTGTCCTTAAGCCATTTTTCCAAAACTTTGGAAGTATGCTTGGGGTCATTGTCCATTTGGAAGACCCATTTTCAACCAAGCTTTAGCTTCCTGACTGATGTCTTGAGATGTTCGTTCAATATTTCCCTGTAATATTCCTGTCTCATGATGCCATCTATTTTGTGAAGTGCACCAGCCCCTTCTGCATCAAAGCTCCCCCACAACATGATGCTGCCACCTACGTGCTTCACGGTTGGGATGGTGTTCTTCGGCTTGCAAGCCACCCCCTTTTTCCTCCAAACATAATGATGGTCATTATGGCCAAACAGTTCTATTTTTGTTTCATCAGACCAGAGGACATTTCTCCAAAAAGTACGATCTTAGTCCCCATGTGCAGTTGCAAACTGTAGTCTGACTTTTTTATTGCGGTTTTGGAGCAGTGGCTTCTTCAATGCTGCGCGGCCATTCAGGTTATGTCGATATAGGACTCGTTTTACTGTGGATATAGATACTTTTGTAACTGTTTCCTCCAGCATCTTCACAAGGTCCTTTGCTGCTGTTATGGGATTGATTTGCACTTTTCACAGCAAAATTCGTTCACCAAATCACGTCTCCTTCCTGAGCGGTATGACGGGTGCGTGGACACATGGTGTTTATACTTGCGTACTATTGTTTGTACTGATGAATGTGGTACCTTCAGGCATTTGAAAATTGCTCCCAAGGAACAATTTTTTTCTGAGGTCTTGGCTGATTTCTTTTGATTTTCCCATGATGTCAAGCAAAGAAGCACTGAGTTTGAAGGTAGGTCTTGAAATACATCCACAGGTACACCTTCAATTGACTAAAAATTATGTAAATTAGCCTATCAGAAGCTTCTAAAGCCATGACATCATTTTCTGGAATTTTCCAAGCTGTTTAAAGGCACAGTCAACTTAGTTTATGTACATTTCTGACCCACTGGAATTGTGAACCCGAACCTCCCAGGTGGCGCAGTGGTCTAGGGCACTGCATCGCAGTGCTAGCTGCGCCACCAGAGTGTCTGGGTTCGCGCCCAGGCTGGGCTGGGTACGCGCCCAGGCTCTGTCGCAGCCGGCCGCAACCAGGAGGTCCGTGGGGCGACGCACAATTGGCATAGCGTCGTCCGGGTTAGGGAGGGTTTGGCCGGTAGGGATATCCTTGTCTCAGTATGTAAAAATGTAATAAAATGTATGCACTCTACTGTAAGTCGCTCTGGATAAGAGCGTCTGCTAAATGACTAAAATGTAAAAAAACGTAATAGAGTGAATTATAAGTGAAATAATCTGTCTGTAAACATTTGTTGGAAAAACTACTTGTGTCATGCACAAAGTAGATGTCCTAAACGACTTGCCAAAACTATCGTTGTTATCAAGAAATTTGTGGACTGGTTGAAAAACGAATTTTAACGACTCCAACCTAAGTGTATGTAAGGGAAGTCCCCCCCCAATTGTACAAAATAACATGGCAAGTTATTGGCACCGAGCGCAGCATATACACGATGGACAAGTACACTAGTTCTGGCCCGCTTTCATCCAAAGCTGATGGCAAATGCCATGCTGCAAATGAGCTGTGTAACACTCCAAAATTCCTATAGTGGGCGAGTGTGTTCCATCTAAATTTTTCATAGGCTTTATGTAACGCAAGTCAAAACCCAAGAGTCAAATTTTGAGATTTTGAAAGTTTTGGCAAAAACTTATCACCCCCTTAAAAAAGTGCTTTCTGGACCGTTTTTTGAAATTCTTTTGAGTTTTATGTCAATTACACATGTGTAAGAACTATATGAAAATACTTTTTTCAAATTTTATTAACATAATTTTTTTTTATTTTTTTTTTTGAACTTAAGGTATATGTTTTGTACATTTGGAATGTGATTTCATAGGAAGTCAAAAGTCAAAAGTCAAAAATGTCAAAAATTTGGAAAAAACGTATCACCCCCTTTAAAAAAGTGCTTTCTGGACCGTTTTTCGAAATTCTTTCGATTTTTAGGTCAATTACACATGTATAAGAACTGTATGAAAATACATTAGTCACATTTTATTATCATAATTTTTTTGTAAATGTTTATTTGAACATAAGAAATATGTTTTGTGCATTTGGAATATGATTTCATAGGAAGTCAAAAGTCAAAAGTCAAAAATGTCAAAAATTTGGAAAAAACGCATAACCTCCTTTAAAAAAGTGCTTTCTGGACCGTTTTTTGAAATTCTTTCGATTTTTAGGTCAATTACACACGTATAAGAACTGTATGAAGATACTTTAGTCACATTATAATATCATAATTTTTTTTGAAATGTTTAATTGTACTTAAGGAATATGTTTTGTGCGTTTGGAATATGATTTCATAGGAAGTCAAAAGTCAAAAGTCAAAAATGTGAATAAATTAGAAAAAACTTATCAAACCCTTTAAAAAAGTGCTTTTTTGGATTTCATAGTCAAAAATAACATTTTGTTTTTAAAAGGCCAAAATGAAGCATTTAAAACGGTTTTGAAAAATGACACCTGGTACCCAAAACATGAAACATAGAATATTTTTTGACTTTTTTTGGAAACCTCCTTAAATCACTCAGGCCGGACCCCCATTGACTCGAGAAGAAAAAAAAAAGAAAAAATTCCAGAAGAAAAAACAGAATATTTTCTGACTTTTTTTGAAAACCTCCATAAATCACTCAGGCCAGCACCCATTGATTTTTGCCCGTAGAATAGTGCTCCCAGAGCGGGTATGGAATTCTGGATGCCCCCTAAAAGCAATTTCAACCATGGCACCTGGTAACCCAAAAAATGAAACAGAATATTTTTTGACTTTTTTTGGAAACCTCCTTAAATCACTCAGGCCGGACCCCCATTGACACGAGAAGAAAAAACAAAACAAAAATTTCCAGAAGAAAAAACATAGAATATTTTCTGACTTTTTTTGAAAACCTCCATAAATCACTCAGGCCAGCACACATTGATTTTTGCCCGTAAATAGTGCTCCCAGAGCGGGTATGGAATTCTGGATGCCCCCTAAAAGCAATTTCAACCATGGCACCTGGTAACCCAAAAAATGAAACAGAATATTTTTTGACTTTTTTTGGAAACCTCCTTAAATCACTCAGGCCGGACCCCCATTGACACGAGAAGAAAAAACAAAACAAAAATTTCCAGAAGAAAAAACATAGAATATTTTCTGACTTTTTTTGAAAACCTCCATAAATCACTCAGGCCAGCACACATTGATTTTTGCCCGTAAATAGTGATCCCAGAGCGGGTATGGAATTCTGGATGCCCCCTAAAAGCAATTTCAACCATGGCACCTGGTAACCCAAAAAAAATA
>NC_074691.1:35260898-35360898 GCF_029448725.1 Salvelinus fontinalis
AAGCGACTTAACATAAACAGAGTCTTTATTCCAGTCTTAAACAAAACGGTACTCCTGGATATATCTTAGGTGACACCTGCTCACACGCAGCATCTGATGAAGGCAAAAACACGACAGGGCGGAACAAGGACACAGAACAGCAAACATCAAACAAGGATCCGACAAGGACAGAAGCGGAAAACAGAGGGAGAAATAGGGACTCTAATCAGAGGGCAAAATAGGGGACAGGTGTGAAAGAGTAAATGAGGTAGTTAGGAGAATGAGGAACAGCTGGGAGCAGGAACGGAACGATAGAGAGAGAGAGCGAGAGAGGGAGAGAGGGAGGGGGAGAGAGAGGGATAGAAAGAGGGAAAGAACCAAATAAGACCAGCAGAGGGAAACGAATAGAAGGGAAGCACAAGGACAAGACATGATAATCAATGACAAAACATGACAGTACCCCCCCACTCACCGAGCGCCTCCTGGCGCACTCGAGGAGGAACCCTGGCGGCAACGGAGGAAATCATCAATCAACGAACGGTCCAGCACGTCCCGAGATGGAACCCAACTCCTCTCCTCAGGACCGTAACCCTCCCAATCCACTAAGTACTGGTGACCACGTCCCCGAGAACGCATGTCCATGATCTTCCGTACCCTGTAAATAGGTGCGCCCTCGACAAGGACGGGGGGGGGGGGGGAGACGAACGGGGGCGCGAAGAAAAGGCTTGACACAGGAGACATGGAAGACAGGGTGGACGCGACGAAGATGTCGCGGAAGAAGCAGTCGCACAGCGACAGGATTGACGACCTGAGAGACACGGAACGGACCAATGAACCGCGGAGTCAACTTGCGAGAAGCTGTCGTAAGGGGAAGGTTACGAGTGGAAAGCCACACTCTCTGACCGCGACAATACCTAGGACTCTTAATCCTACGTTTATTGGCGGCTCTCACAGTCTGCGCCCTGTAACGGCAAAGTGCAGACCTGACCCTCCTCCAGGTGCGCTCACAACGTTGGACAAAAACCTGAGCGGAGGGAACGCTGGACTCGGCGAGCTGGGACGAGAACAGAGGAGGCTGGTACCCAAGACTACTCTGAAACGGAGATAGCCCGGTAGCAGACGAAGGAAGCGAGTTGTGAGCATATTCTGCCCAGGGAAGCTGTTCTGCCCAAGACGCAGGGTTACGAAAAGAAAGACTGCGTAATATGCGACCAATCGTCTGATTGGCCCTTTCTGCTTGACCGTTAGACTGGGGATGAAACCCGGAAGAGAGACTGACGGAAGCACCAATCAAACGACAGAACTCCCTCCAAAACTGTGACGTGAATTGCGGACCTCTGTCTGAAACGGCGTCTAACGGGAGGCCATGAATTCTAAACACATTCTCAATGATGATTTGTGCCGTCTCCTTAGCGGAAGGAAGCTTAGCGAGGGGAATGAAATGTGCCGCCTTAGAGAACCTATCGACAACCGTAAGAATCACAGTCTTCCCCGCAGACGAAGGCAGACCGGTAATAAAGTCTAAGGCGATGTGAGACCATGGTCGAGAAGGAATGGGAAGCGGTCTGAGACGACCGGCAGGAGGAGAGTTACCTGACTTAGTCTGCGCGCAGTCCGAACAAGCAGCCATGAAACGGCGCGTGTCACGCTCCTGAGTAGGCCACCAAAACCGCTGGCGAATAGAAGCAAGCGTACCCCGAACGCCGGGGTGGCCAGCTAACTTGGCAGAGTGAGCCCACTGAAGAACAGCCAGACGAGTAGAGACAGGAACGAACAGAAGGTTACTAGGACAAGCGCGCGGCGACGCAGTGTGAGTGAGCGCTTGCTTTACCTGTCTCTCAATTCCCCAGACAGTCAACCCGACAACACGCCCCTCAGGGAGAATCCGCTCGGGGTCGGTAGAAGCCACAGAAGAACCAAAGAGACGGGATAAGGCATCAGGCTTGGTGTTCTTATTTCCCGGGCGATAAGAAATCACGAACTCGAAACGAGCGAAAAACAACGCCCAACGAGCTTGACGTGCATTAAGTCGTTTGGCAGAACGGATGTACTCAAGGTTCTTATGGTCAGTCCAAACGACAAAAGGGACGGTCGCCCCCTCCAACCACTGTCGCCATTCGCCTAGGGCTAAGCGGATGGCGAGCAGTTCGCGGTTACCCACATCATAGTTGCGTTCCGATGACGACAGGCGATGAGAAAAATAAGCGCAAGGATGGACCTTATCGTCAGAATGGAAGCGCTGGGACAGAATGGCTCCCACGCCCACCTCTGAAGCGTCAACCTCGACAATAAATTGTTTAGTGACGTCAGGAGTAACAAGGATAGGAGCGGACGTAAAACGCTTCTTGAGGAGATCAAAAGCTCCCTGGGCGGAACCGGACCACTTAAAGCACGTCTTGACAGAAGTCAGAGCTGTGAGAGGAGCAGCCACTTGACCGAAATTACGAATGAAACGCCGATAGAAATTAGCGAAACCGAGAAAGCGCTGCAACTCGACACGTGACTTAGGAACGGGCCAATCGCTGACAGCCTGGACCTTAGCGGGATCCATCTGAATGCCTTCAGCGGAAATAACAGAACCGAGAAATGTGACAGAGGAGACATGAAAGGCGCACTTCTCAGCCTTCACGTAGAGACAATTCTCTAAAAGGCGCTGGAGTACACGTCGAACGTGCTGAACATGAATCTCGAGTGACGGTGAAAAAATCAGGATACCGTCAAGGTAAACGAAAACAAAGATGTTCAGCATGTCTCTCAGTACATCATTAACTAATGCCTGAAAGACAGCTGGAGCATTAGCGAGACCGAACGGCAGAACCCGGTATTCAAAATGCCCTAACGGAGTGTTAAACGCCGTTTTCCACTCGTCCCCCTCTCTGATGCGCACGAGATGGTAAGCGTTACGAAGGTCCAACTTAGTAAAGCACCTGGCTCCCTGCAGAATCTCGAAGGCTGACGACATAAGGGGAAGCGGATAACGATTCTTAACCGTTATGTCATTCAGCCCTCGATAATCCACGCATGGACGCAGAGTACCGTCCTTCTTCTTAACAAAAAAAAAACCCCGCTCCGGCGGGAGAGGAAGAAGGCGCCACGGTACCGGCGTCAAGAGAAACAGACAGATAATCCTCGAGAGCCTTACGTTCGGGAGCCGACAGAGAGTATAGTCTACCCCGAGGAGGAGTGGTTCCCGGAAGGAGATCAATACAACAATCATATGACCGGTGAGGAGGAAGGGAGTTGGCTCTGGACCGACTGAAGACCGTGCGCAGATCATGATATTCCTCCGGCACTCCTGTCAAATCACCAGGTTCCTCCTGAGAAGAGGGGACAGAAGAAACAGGGGGGATAGCAGACATTAAACACTTCACATGACAAGAAACGTTCCAGGATAGGATAGAATTACTAGACCAATTTATAGAAGGATTATGACATACTAGCCAGGGATGACCCAAAACAACAGGTGTAAAAGGTGAACGAAAAATCAAAAAGGAAATGGTCTCACTGTGGTTACCAGATACTGTGAGGGTTAAAGGTAGTGTCTCACATCTGATACTGGGGAGAAGACTACCATCTAAGGCGAACATGGGCGTGGGCTTCCCTAACTGTCTGAGAGGAATGTCATGCTTCCGAGCCCATGCTTCGTCCATAAAACAACCCTCAGCCCCAGAGTCTATCAAGGCACTGCAGGAAGCAGCCGAACCAGACCAGCGTAGATGGACCGACAATGTAGTACAGGATCTTGATGGAGAGACCTGAGTAGTAGCGCTCACCAGTAGCCCTCCGCTTACTGATGAGCTCTGTCTTTTACTGGACATGAAATAACAAAATGTCCAGCAGAACCGCAATAGAGGCAAAGGCGGTTGGTGATTCTCCGTTCCCTCTCCTTAGTTGAGATGCGAATACCTCCCAGCTGCATGGGCTCAGTCTCTGAGCTGATGGGAGAAGATGGTTGAGATGCGGAGAGGGGGAACACCGTTAACGCGAGCTCTCCTCCACGAGCTCGGTGACGAAGATCTACCCGTCGTTCTATGCGGATGGCGAGTGCAATCAAAGAGTCCACGCTGGAAGGAACCTCCCGAGAGAGAATCTCATCTTTAACCTCAGCGTGGAGTCCCTCCAGAAAACGAGCGAGCAACGCCGGCTCGTTCCAGTCACTGGAGGCAGCAAGAGTGCGAAACTCTATAGAGTAATCCGTTATGGATCGATCACCTTGACATAGGGAAGCCAGGGCCCTGGAAGCCTCCTTCCCAAAAACTGAACGATCAAAAACCCGTATCATCTCCTCTTTAAAGCTATGATAATCGTTAGTACACTCAGCCCTTGCCTCCCAGATAGCTGTGCCCCACTCCCGAGCCCGACCAGTAAGGAGTGATATGACGTAGGCGATCCGAGCTCTCTCTCTTGAGTATGTGTTGGGCTGGAGAGAAAACACAATATCACACTGGGTGAGAAAGGAGCGGCACTCAGTGGGTTGCCCAGAGTAACATGGTGGGTTATTAACCCTAGGTTCCGAAGACTCGGAAGACCAGGAAGTAGCAGGTGGCACGAGACGAAGACTCTGAAACTGTCCTGAGAGGTTGGAGACCTGAGCGGCCAGGGTCTCAACGGCATGACGAGCAGCAGACAATTCCTGCTCGTGTCTGCCGAGCATTGCTCCCTGGATCTTGATGGCAGTGTTGCGAGAATCCGTAGTCGCTGGGTCCATTATTGGTCGGATCCTTCTGTTATGCTGGTGAATGAGGACCCAAAAGCGACTTAACATAAACAGAGTCTTTATTCCAGTCTTAAACAAAACGGTACTCTTGGATATATCTTAGGTAACACCTGCTCACACGCAGCATCTGATGAAGGCAAAAACACGACAGGGCGGAACAAGGACACAGAACAGCAAACATCAAACAAGGATCCGACAAGGACAGAAGCGGAAAACAGAGGGAGAAATAGGGACTCTAATCAGAGGGCAAAATAGGGGACAGGTGTGAAAGAGTAAATGAGGTAGTTAGGAGAATGAGGAACAGCTGGGAGCAGGAACGGAACGATAGAGAGAGAGAGCGAGAGAGGGAGAGAGGGAGGGGGAGAGAGAGGGATAGAAAGAGGGAAAGAACCAAATAAGACCAGCAGAGGGAAACGAATAGAAGGGAAGCACAAGGACAAGACATGATAATCAATGACAAAACATGACAAGTTCAACAGTCTTTAGACAGACCGGTGTAGTGTTACTCTGGCTGAGTCGGCCTGAGGAGTTCAACAGTCTTTAGACAGACCGGTATAGTGTTACTCTGGCTGAGTCGGCCTGAGGAGTTCAACAGTCTTTAGACAGACCGGTGTAGTGTTACTCTGAGTCGGCCTGAGTAGTTCAACAGTCTTTAGACAGATCGGTGTAGTGTTACTCTGGCTGAGTCGGCCTGAGTAGTTCAACAGTCTTTAGACAGACCGGTGTAGTGTTACTCTGAGTCGGCCTGAGTAGTTCAACAGTCTTTAGACAGACCGGTGTAGTGTTACTCTGGCTGAGTCGGCCTGAGTAGTTCAACAGTCTTTAGACAGACCGGTGTAGTGTTACTCTGGCTGAGTCGGCCTGAGGAGTTCAACAGTCTTTAGACAGACCGGTGTAGTGTTACTCTGAGTCGGCCTGAGTAGTTCAACAGTCTTTAGACAGACCGGTGTAGTGTTACTCTGGCTGAGTCGGCCTGAGTAGTTCAACAGTCTTTAGACAGACCGGTGTAGTGTTACTCTGAGTCGGCCTGAGTAGTTCAACAGTCTTTAGACAGACCGGTGTAGTGTTACTCTGAGTCGGCCTGAGTAGTTCAACAGTCTTTAGACAGACCGGTGTAGTGTTACTCTGAGTCGGCCTGAGGAGTTCAACAGTCTTTAGACAGACCGGTGTAGTGTTACTCTGGCTGAGTCGGCCTGAGTAGTTCAACAGTCTTTAGACAGACCGGTGTAGTGTTACTCTGGCTGAGTCGGCCTGAGGAGTTCAACAGTCTTTAGACAGACCGGTGTAGTGTTACTCTGGCTGAGTCGGCCTGAGTAGTTCAACAGTCTTTAGACAGACCGGTGTAGTGTTACTCTGGCTGAGTCGGCCTGAGTAGTTCAACAGTCTTTAGACAGACCGGTGTAGTGTTACTCTGGCTGAGTCGGCCTGAGTAGTTCAACAGTCTTTAGACAGACCGGTGTAGTGTTACTCTGGCTGAGTCGGCCTGAGTAGTTCAACAGTCTTTAGACAGACCGATGTAGTGTTACTCTGGCTGAGTCGGCCTGAGTAGTTCAACAGTCTTTAGACAGACCGGTGTAGTGTTACTCTGGCTGAGTCGGCCTGAGTAGTTCAACAGTCTTTAGACAGACCGGTGTAGTGTTACTCTGGCTGAGTCGGCCTGAGTAGTTCAACAGTCTTTAGACAGACCGGTGTAGTGTTACTCTGGCTGAGTCGGCCTGAGTAGTTCAACAGTCTTTAGACAGACCGGTGTAGTGTTACTCTGACTGAGTCGGCCTGAGTAGTTCAACAGTCTTTAGACAGACCGGTGTAGTGTTACTCTGGCTGAGTCGGCCTGAGTAGTTCAACAGTCTTTAGACAGACCGGTGTAGTGTTACTCTGGCTGAGTCGGCCTGAGTAGTTCAACAGTCTTTAGACAGACCGGTGTAGTGTTACTCTGAGTCGGCCTGAGTAGTTCAACAGTCTTTAGACAGACCGGTGTAGTGTTACTCTGGCTGAGTCGGCCTGAGTAGTTCAACAGTCTTTAGACAGACCGGTGTAGTGTTACTCTGGCTGAGTCGGCCTGAGTAGTTCAACAGTCTTTAGACAGACCGGTGTAGTGTTACTCTGGCTGAGTCGGCCTGAGTAGTTCAACAGTCTTTAGACAGACCGGTGTAGTGTTACTCTGGCTGAGTCGGCCTGAGGAGTTCAACAGTCTTTAGACAGACCGGTGTAGTGTTACTCTGGCTGAGTCGGCCTGAGGAGTTCAACAGTCTTTAGACAGACCGGTGTAGTGTTACTCTGGCTGAGTCGGCCTGAGTAGTTCAACAGTCTTTAGACAGACCGGTGTAGTGTTACTCTGGCTGAGTCAGCCTGAGTAGTTCAACAGTCTTTAGACAGACCGGTGTAGTGTTACTCTGGCTGAGTCGGCCTGAGTAGTTAAATAGTCTGGTAAGAGTGAACAGGAGAAGAGGAGAGGACTGTCCTAGTGTGTAGTGGTAACCATTCCTCCTTGCTCTTCCTCCATCCTACCCTTTACTCATCCAGTATTCCCTCGTCAGTCTTTAACCATTCCTCTTAGCACCTCTCACATTTTAACATGACATCACACCCCTCCGCCTCATTTCTTTATCTCTCCCTTGGCTCCCAATGAAAACAGAGCCTCAGTCGCTGCTTTCAGCCTCAACCAGGAATCCCACGTCTTTCCTCGGCTTAAACTCCTTGGTATTATGCTTTAGATAATAAAACAAACTTCCCAACTTCCACTTCTGAATCTTATGCTGCTGATAGAGACAAACAGAACTATACACCATTGGTCTGTAAGACAGGCTGGCATCTCCTCATGGCACAGTCCTGTTCCCCATCCATCACAATGTCCCGAGAGGTGACTGGAAGACCGGGAGTCATCCTGTCTGAGTTTTGATAATGAGGGGGCGGTGTGGAACAGGTTACCCTCTTCGGGCTAGGGGGCAGTATTTTCACATCCGGATGAAAAGCGTGCCCAAGGTAAACTGCCTGCTACTCAGGCCCAGAAGCTAGGATATGCATATAATTGGGATATTTAGATAGAAAACACGATAAAGTGTCTGAAACTGTTTGAATAATGTCTGTGAGTATAACAGAACTGATATGGCAGGCGAAAACCTGAGAAAAATCCATCCAGGAAAGAAATTTTGAGGTCACTCTCTTTTCAATGGGATTTCTATGGGGATCTAGATTTCTGTGGCACTTGCTTGCAGTTCCTATCGCTTCCACTGGATGTCAACAGTATTTAGAAATTGGTTGATGTTTTTCCTTTGGGAAATGAAGAAGTAGGGCAGTTCAGAACGAGGGTCGAGTGAAGTGTACTGTTTGTTAGGGATGCGCTACCTGAAAGCTCGCTCCACTTTGTTTTTATCCGCTACTGATCGTTGTTTATCCCGTCTTAAAATTTATCGATTATTTACGTAAAAAAATACCTAAAATTGTATTAGGAAAGTTGTTTGAAATGTTTGGAACAAGTTTACAGGTAACTTACTAGATATTTTGTAGTCATGTTGTGCGAGTTGGAACCGGTGTTTTTCTGGATCAAACGCTCCAAATAAATGGACATTTTGGAGACATAACGACGGAATTAATCGAACAAAGGGACCATTTGTGATGTTTATGGGACATATTGGAGTGCCAACAAAAGAAGATCTTCAAAAGTAAGGTCTGAATTATATCGTTATTTCTGCATTTTGTGTCGCGCCTGGCGGGTTGAAATATGAATGTCATGTGTTTGTTTGGTGGGGTGCTATCCTCAGATAATCGCATGGTTTACTTTTGTCGTAAATCCTTTTTGAAATCTGACACGTTGGCTGGATTAACAACAAAAGTAGCTTTAATTTGGTGTATTGCATGTGTGATTTCATGAAAGTTTAATATTTATAGTAATTTAATTTGAATTTGGCGCTCTGCCATTTCACCGGATGTTGTCGAGGGGTTCCGCTAGCGGAACGTCTAGCCGTAACAAGTTTTAGAGACTGAGGGGGGAATGCTGGAGGAGGGATGGGGGAATGTTATAGGAGTGATGGGGGAATGCTAGAGGAGTGATGGGATGGGAGAATGCTAGATGAGTGATGGGATGGGGGAATGCTAGAGGAGGGATGTGATGGGAGAATGCTAGAGGAGTAATGGGATGGGGGAATGCTAGAGGAGTGATGGGATGGGGGAATGCTAGAGGAGTGGTGTGATGGGGAATGCTAGAGGAGTGGTGTGATGGGGGAATGTTATAGGAGTGATGGGGGAATGCTAGAGGAGTGATGGGATGGGGGAATGCTAGAGGAGTGATGGGATGGGGGAATGCTAGAGGAGTAATGGGATGGGGGAATGCTAGAGGAGTGATGGGATGGGGAATGCTAGAGGAGTGATGGGATGGGAGAATGCTTGAGGAGTGATGCGATGGGAGAATGCTAGAGGAGTGATGGGATGGGGGAATGCTAGAGGAGTGATGGGATGGGGGAATGCTAGAGGAGTGATGGGATGGGAGATTGCTAGAGGAGTGATGGGATGGGAGAATGCTAGAGGAGTGATGGGATGGGGGAATGCTAGAGGAGTGATGGGATGGGGGAATGCTAGAGGAGTGATGGGATGGGAGAATGCTAGAGGAGTGATGGGATGGGGGAATGCTAGAGGAGTGATGGGATGGGGGAATGCTAGAGGAGTGATGGGATGGGAGAATGCTAGAGGAGTGATGGGAGAATGCTAGAGGAGTGATGGGGGAATGCTAGAGGAATGATGGGATGGGGAATGCTAGAGGAATGATGTGATGGGGAATGCTAGGTGAGTGATGGGATGGGGGAATGCTAGAGGAGTGATGGGGGAATGCTAGAGAAGTGATGGGATGGGGGAATGCTAGAGAGGTGATGGGATGGGGGAATGCTAGAGGAGTGATGGGGGAATGCTAGAGGAATGATGGGATGGGGGAATGCTAGAGGAGTGATGGGATGGGGGAATGCTAGAGGAGTGATGGGATGGGGGAATGCTAGAGGAGTGATGGGATGAGGGAATGCTAGAGGAGTGATAGGATGGGGAATGTGAAGCAGCATGAGCCAGAGGTGCAGTGGTGGAGTGCTAATTGTATCTCTGGAGTGTGTGTCATTGTGGGAGAAGGCTGTGTTCTGCATTCAGTCCCCTGACACCCAGGAGCGCCAGATGTGACACACACACAAACACACACACCGCTCACTGTGTTATTTTTAGCTAGGTTTACAAGGTTCTTCCAGCCATCACGTGACCACACACACAACATGCTGGACGTGCGTGACTCTGGAAATGTCATACGAAACATTGGCGATTCTCCCTACAGACAGACAGATGGGCGGATGGCTAGTTAGAACCTCCAGGGACCTGTGATCTTTATGAATATGAGAGAATACGTAGAGGACTCTACATAGAGGACAGCATTTCAGAATATTTCCATATGAGACATTTTTGACCTATCCCTGTGCACAACAGTGTGTTGGTAGGTTCTGGGGGCTGTGATGTGATGTGGGTAATGAACAGTGTGTTGGTAGGTTCTGGGGGCTGTGATGTGATGTGGGTAATGAACAGTGTGTTGGTAGGTTCTGGGGCTGTGATGTGATGTGGGTAATGAACAGTGTGTTGGTAGGTTCTGGGGGCTGTGATGTGGGTAATGAACAGTGTGTTGGTAGGTTCTGGGGCTGTGATGTGATGTGGATATTGAACAGTGTGTTGGTAGGTTCTGGGGCTGTGATGTGATGTGGATATTGAACAGTGTGTTGGTAGGTTCTGGGGCTGTGATGTGATGTGGGTATTGAACAGTGTGTTGGTAGGTTCTGGGGCTGTGATGTGATGTGGGTATTGAACAGTGTGTTGGTAGGTTCTGGGGCTGTGATGTGATGTGGGTATTGAACAGTGTGTTGGTAGGTTCTGGGGCTGTGATGTGATGTGGGTATTGAACAGTGTGTTGGTAGGTTCTGGGGCTGTGATGTGATGTGGGTATTGAACAGTGTGTTGGTAGGTTCTGGGGCTGTGATGTGATGTGGGTATTGAACAGTGTGTTGGTAGGTTCTGGGGGCTGTGATGTGATGTGGGTATTGAACAGTGTGTTGGCAGGTTCTGGGGGCTGTGATGTGATGTGGGTAATGAACAGTGTGTTGGTAGGTTCTGGGGCTGTGATGTGATGTGGGTATTGAACAGTGTGTTGGCAGGTTCTGGGGGCTGTGATGTGATGTGGGTATTGAACAGTGTGTTGGTAGGTTCTGGGGCTGTGATGTGATGTGGGTATTGAACAGTGTGTTGGTAGGTTCTGGGGCTGTGATGTGGGTATTGAACAGTGTGTTGGCAGGTTCTGGGGGCTGTGATGTGATGTGGGTATTGAACAGTGTGTTGGTAGGTTCTGGGGCTGTGATGTGATGTGGGTATTGAACAGTGTGTTGGTAGGTTCTGGGGCTGTGATGTGATGTGGGTATTGAACAGTGTGTTGGCAGGTTCTGGGGCTGTGATGTGATGTGGGTATTGAACAGTGTGTTGGTAGGTTCTGGGGCTGTGATGTGATGTGGGTATTGAACAGTGTGTTGGTAGGTTCTGGGGCTGTGATGTGAATAATGAACAGTGTGTTGGTAGGTTCTGGGGCTGTGATGTGATGTGGGTATTGAACAGTGTGTTGGCAGGTTCTGGGGGCTGTGATGTGATGTGGGTATTGAACAGTGTGTTGGCAGGTTCTGGGGGCTGTGATGTGATGTGGGTATTGAACAGTGTGTTGGTAGGTTCTGGGGCTGTGATGTGATGTGGGTATTGAACAGTGTGTTGGTAGGTTCTGGGGCTGTGATGTGAATAATGAACAGTGTGTGATAATCTCTCTCTGTCTCCCCAGCAGCAGTTAAACCCAGGGGACCTGCGTGTCCTGAGGAAGGGGATGACCCTGTACCACTCTGAGTCTCAGCTGTCATCCCTGCCACGACGCCAAGATACACGGCACAACGTGAGAACACACACACAGACACACACAGACCTCTTTACTAACTATAAACAGGCATCTACCTACTGCTGTTCTTACAGCTATCCTCTGCATGTCTTTCTCCCACTCTCTCTCTCTAACATCACAACCACCCAGTTTAAACCACGGACTCCAGGCCTTTAGGCTTCTGTCTCCCCAGAGCCCGTTTCAACTGAGTCATGTACTATGAAATGAATTAGGCACAGTCCAAAGGCCCTACATACAGCCAGACCTAAGACCCAGTCCAAAGGCCCTACATACAGAACTATATGTTCTATTATAAACTGCCTGAATGCTGATTGGCTGAAATCCGTAGTCTATCTTATTATGTTCATAACTAGTTTGTAATAGCAATAAGGCGCCTTGAGGGTTTGTGGAATAAGGCACCTCGGGGGTTTGTGGTATAGGGCACCTCGGGGGTTTGTGGTATAGGGCACCTCGGGGGTTTGTGGAATAGGGCACCTCGGGGTTTGTGGTATAGGGCACCTCGGGGGTTTGTGGAATAGGGAACCTCGGGGTTTGTGGTATAGGGCACCTCGGGGGTTTGTGGAATAGGGCACCTCGGGGTTTGTGGTATAGGGCACCTCGGGGGTTTGTGGAATAGGGCACCTCGGGGGTTTGTGGAATAGGGCACCTCGGAGGTTTGTGGAATAGGGCACCTCGGGGGTTTGTGGAATAGGGCACCTCGGGGTTTGTGGTATAGGGCACCTCGGAGGTTTGTGGAATAGGGCACCTCGGGGGTTTGTGGAATAGGGCCCCTCGGGGGTTTGTGGTATAAGACACCTCGGGGGTTTGTGGAATAGGGCACCTCGGGGTTTGTGGAATAAGGCACATCAGGGGTTTATGGAATAAGGCACATCGGGGGTTTATGGAATAGGGCACATCTGGGGTTTGTGGAATAGGGCACATCTGGGGTTTATGGTATAGGGCACATCTGGGGTTTGTGGAACAAGGCACCTCGGGGGTTTGTGGTATAAGACACCTCGGGGGTTTGTGGTATAAGACACCTCGGGGGTTTGTGGTATAGGGCACCTCGGGGGTTTGTGGAATAGGGCACCTCGGGGGTTTGTGGTATAGGGCACCTCGGGGGTTTGTGGTATAAGACACCTCGGGGGTTTGTGGTATAGGGCACCTCGGGGGTTTGTGGTATAAGACACCTCGGGGGTTTGTGGAATAGGGCACCTCGGGGGTTTGTGGATTAGGGCACCTCGGGGGTTTGTGGTATAGGGCACCTCGGGGGTTTGTGGTATAAGACACCTCAGGGGTTTGTGGTATAAGACACCTCGGGGGTTTGTGGTATAAGACACCTCGGGGTTTGTGGTATAGGGCACCTCGGGGGTTTGTGGTATAAGACACCTCGGGGGTTTGTGGTATAGGGCACCTCGGGGGTTTGTGGAATAGGGCACCTCAGGGGTTTGTGGTATAGGGCACCTCGGGGGTTTGTGGTATAAGACACCTCGGGGGTTTGTGGAATAGGGCACCTCGGGGTTTGTGGTATAGGGCACCTCGGGGGTTTGTGGTATAAGACACCTCGGGGGTTTGTGGTATAAGACACCTCGGGGGTTTGTGGTATAAGACACCTCGGGGGTTTGTGGTATAAGACACCTCGGGGGTTTGTGGTATAGGGCACCTCGGGGGTTTGTGGTTTAGGGCACCTGGGGGGTTTGTGGAATAGGGCACCTCGAGGGTTTGTGGAATAGGGCACCTCGGGGTTTGTGGAATAGGGCACATGGGGGGTTTGTGGAATAGGGCACCTCGGGGGTTTGTGGTTTAGGGCACCTGGGGGGTTTGTGGAATAGGGCACCTCGGGGGTTTGTGGTTTAGGGCACCTCGGGGGTTTGTGGTTTAGGGCACCTGGGGGGTTTGTGGAATAGGGCACCTCGGGGGTTTGTGGAATAGGGCACCTCGGGGGTTTGTGGTTTAGGGCACCTGGGGGGTTTGTGGAATAGGGCACCTCGGGGGTTTGTGGAATAGGGCACCTCGGGGGTTTGTGGAATAGGGCACCTCGGGGGTTTGTGGTTTAGGGCACCTGGGGGGTTTGTGGAATAGGGCACCTCGGGGGTTTGTGGAATAGGGCACCTCGGGGGTTTGTGGTTTAGGGCACCTGGGGGGGTTTGTGGAATGGGGCACCTCGGGGGTTTGTGGAATAGGGCACCTCGGGGGTTTGTGGTTTAGGGCACCTGGGGGGTTTGTGGTATAAGGCACCTCGGGGGTTTGTGGAATAGGGCACCTCGGGGGTTTGTGGAATAGGGCACCTCGGGGGTTTGTGGAATAAGGCACCTCGGGGGCTTGTGGAATAAGGCCAATATACCACGGCTAAGGGCTGTATCGTGCCTAAGAACAGCCCTTAACCTTGCGTCTTGTTTTGGTCCAGTTGTCATGACTTCTCCACGTCTCCATCTCATTATGGTCTGTACTGTCATTGGCTGGCTTCTGATCTGTTCATCCAAGCGTAAGAGATGGCCTTAGTGGAACACACACACAGAGACACAGAGACAGAGAGACAGACAGAGAGAGAGACAGACAGACAGAGACAGACAGAGAGAGAGAGAGACAGAGAGAAAAATAGAGACTGACAGAGAGAGAGAGAGACAGAGAGAAAAAGAGAGACTGACAGAGACAAAGACAAAGAGATGATTCTGAACTTCCTGTTCTCTCTTAGTTAATAGTTAGTTAATAGGATGGCTTCTTCTCCCATCATCATCATGGTTTTATATTTAGTTAGCCCTCTGCTCTCTCTTTGTTCTGCCCCACTTCCACTTTCAAGTCACGTTGTGTGTGAGTGTGCATGTGTTCGTGCACGTGTGTGTGTTTTAGTTAGACAACTCTGCCTTCATTTCATTCACGCCGACACGAGATAGTCCGCACTGTATCCCATAGTATCTGACAGTGTATTAACCTACGGACCATAGTATCTGACAGTGTATTAACCTACGGACCATAGTATCTGACAGTGTATTAACCTACGGACCATAGTATCTGACAGTGTATTAACCTACGGACCATAGTATCTGACAGTGTATTAACCTACGGACCATAGTATCTGACAGTGTATTAACCTACAGACCATAGTATCTGACAGTGTATTAACCTACGGACCATAGTATCTGACAGTGTATTAACCTACGGACCATAGTATCTGACAGTGTGTTAACCTACGGACCATAGTATCTGACAGTGTATTAACCTACGGACCATAGTTTCTGACAGTGTGTTAACCCACGGACCATAGTATCTGACAGTGTGTTAACCTACGGACCATAGTATCTGACAGTGTATTAACCTACGGACCATAGTTTCTGACAGTGTGTTAACCCACGGACCATAGTATCTGACAGTGTATTAACCTACGGACCATAGTATCTGACAGTGTGTTAACCTACGGACCATAGTATCTGACAGTGTGGTAACCTACGGACCATAGTATCTGACAGTGTATTAACCTACGGACCATAGTTTCTGGCAGTGTGTTAACCCACGGACCATAGTATCTGACAGTGTATTAACCTACGGACCATAGTATCTGACAGTGTGTTAACCTACGGACCATAGTATCTGACAGTGTGGTAACCTACGGACCATAGTATCTGACAGTGTATTAACCTACGGACCATAGTATCTGACAGTGTGGTAACCTACGGACCATAGTATCTGACAGTGTATTAACCTACGGACCATAGTATCTGACAGTGTATTAACCTACGGACCATAGTATCTGACAGTGTGTTAACCTACGGACCATAGTATCTGACAGTGTATTAACCTACGGACCATAGTATCTGACAGTGTATTAACCTACGGACCATAGTATCTGACAGTGTGTTAACTTAAGGACCATAGTTTTTGACAATGTATTTCTCTCTCCCTGTACTGGAAGACCTAAAACAGGCTGATTATGCAGGGAACTGAGCCAGGACTCAACCATATGAATAGTAAACACTGCCTGGAGCTGTGTGTTTCTCTGCGCTGTCGAAAACCTTTACTTATACAAAAGCCTTACCCAGCAAGGAATAGAATCCATATCTGGCCCAGCACAGTAGTTCTACTAACACATCTCACACAGTGGGTTTCATCAGCATAGTAGTTCTACTAACACATCTCACACAGTGGGTTTCATCAGCATAGTAGTTCTACTAACACATCTCACACAGTGGGTTTCATCAGCATAGTAGTTCTACTAACACATCTCACACAGTGGGTTTCATCAGCATAGTAGTTCTACTAACACATCTCACACAGTGGGTTTCATCAGCATAGTAGTTCTACTAACACATCTCACACAGTGGGTTTCACCAGCATAGTAGTTCTACTACCACATCTCACACCGTGGGTTTCACCAGCATAGTAGTTCTACTAACACATCTCACACAGTGGGTTTCACCAGCATAGTAGTTCTACTAACACATCTAACACAGTGGGTTTCACCAGCATAGTAGTTCTACTAACACATCTCACACAGTTGGTTTCACCAGCATAGTAGTTCTACTAACACATCTAACACAGTGGGTTTCACCAGCATAGTAGTTCTACTAACACATCTCACACAGTGGGTTTCACCAGCATAGTAGTTCTACTAACACATCTCACACCGTGGGTTTCACCAGCACAGTAGTTCTACTAACACAGTGGGTTTCACCAGCATAGTAGTTCTACTAACACATCTCACACAGTGGGTTTCACCAGCATAGTAGTTCTACTAACACATCTCACACAGTGGGTTTCACCAGCATAGTAGTTCTACTACCACATCTCACACCGTGGGTTTCACCAGCATAGTAGTTCTACTAACACATCTCACACAGTGGGTTTCACCAGCATAGTAGTTCTACTAACACATCTCACACAGTGGGTTTCATCAGCATAGTAGTTCTACTAACACATCTCACACAGTGGGTTTCACCAGCATAGTAGTTCTACTAACACATCTAACACAGTGGGTTTCACCAGCATAGTAGTTCTACTAACACAGTGGGTTTCACCAGCATAGTAGTTCTACTAACACAGTGGGTTTCACCAGCATAGTAGTTCTACTAACACATCTAACACAGTGGGTTTCACCAGCATGGTAGTTCTACTAACACAGTGGGTTTCACCAGCATAGTAGTTCTACTAACACATCTAACACAGTGGGTTTCACCAGCATAGTAGTTCTACTAACACATCTAACACAGTGGGTTTCACCAGCATAGTAGTTCTACTAACACAGTGGGTTTCACCAGCAAAGTAGTTCTACTAACACATCTAACACAGTGGGTTTCACCAGCATAGTAGTTCTACTAACACAGTGGGTTTCACCAGCATAGTAGTTCTACTAACACATCTCACACAGTGGGTTTCACCAGCATAGTAGTTCTACTAACACATCTCACACAGTGGGTTTCACCAGCATAGTAGTTCTACTAACACATCTAACACAGTGGGTTTCACCAGCATAGTAGTTCTACTAACACATCTAACACAGTGGGTTTCACCAGCATAGTAGTTCTACTAACACATCTCACACAGTGGGTTTCACCAGCATAGTAGTTCTACTAACACATCTAACACAGTGGGTTTCACCAGCATAGTAGTTCTACTAACACATCTAACACAGTGGGTTTCACCAGCATAGTAGTTCTACTAACACATCTAACACAGTGGGTTTCACCAGCATAGTAGTTCTACTAACACATCTCACACAGTGGGTTTCATCAGCATAGTAGTTCTACTAACACATCTCACACAGTGGGTTTCACCAGCATAGTAGTTCTACTAACACAGTGGGTTTCATCAGCATAGTAGTTCTACTAACACATCTAACACAGTGGGTTTCACCAGCATAGTAGTTCTACTAACACATCTCACACAGTGGGTTTCACCAGCATAGTAGTTCTACTAACACATCTCACACAGTGGGTTTCACCAGCATAGTAGTTCTACTAACACATCTCACACAGTGGGTTTCATCAGCATAGTAGTTCTACTAACACATCTCACACAGTGGGTTTCACCAGCATAGTAGTTCTACTAACACATCTCACACAGTGGGTTTCACCAGCATGGTAGTTCTACTAACACATCTCACACAGTGGGTTTCACCAGCATAGTAGTTCTACTAACACATCTCACACAGTGGGTTTCATCAGCATAGTAGTTCTACTAACACATCTAACACAGTGGGTTTCACCAGCATAGTAGTTCTACTAACACATCTCACACCGTGGGTTTCACCTAAAAAATAAGGGAAGGAACAAAATGAATTTTGCTTTTGTGGTTAGGCCTTACCTATACAGTAAGTAAGTAACTTCAAGCAATTACAAATAGTTTAGAATAGCGGGCACGAATGGTCGCCTCCCCACCAGACTAAATGGGTCTTTCTCCTCTCTCAGGGCACGAATGGTCGCCTCCCCACCAGACTAACTCAGTCTTTCTCCTGTCTCAGGGCACGAATGGTCGCCTCCCCACCAGACTAACTCAGTCTTTCTCCTCTCTCAGGGCACGAATGGTCGCCTCCCCACCAGACTAACTCAGTCTTTCTCCTGTCTCAGGGCACGAATGGTCGCCTCCCCACCAGACTAACTCAGTCTTTCTCCTCTCTCAGGGCACGAATGGTCGCCTCCCCACCAGACTAACTCAGTCTTTCTCCTGTCTCAGGGCACGATTGGTCGCCTCACCACCAGCGAGTCAACCCCGGTAACAGGTTACCTGTCCTGTGTTCAGAAACCAGAGTCTGTGGTCCACGCTATGAAGGTATGACAACTTGACATTATCTCTCACACAGACTTGGGTTCAAAAACATGTGTATTTGTGGATCTGGTTTTTAAAATTATTTTCTCTGTGTATTTGATGTATTTTAATTTGAAAATACACAGCCCAAAACAAGGACTTTTATTTGAGCATCCATTGTATCTGCAGGACTAGGTTGTTGTTGATGATGTGTTGTGAGAGACTGCTGCTTTAAACAATGAATCCCATAGATTCACTTACTTGTTTTCATGATCATATGCCTGATTGTACCAGGTGTTGGAGGTGCATGAGAACCTGGATAAGAAACAGGGCCCAGAGGACTACGAGGAGGATCTGAGTGAGAAGGAGAAGGCCATCGTCAGAGAGATGTGTAATGTAAGTAGTCTTTTCTTTCTCCTTCTCTCTCTCTTTTCATCTGTCTCCCTCACCTGATGCGTTATTAGTACAGGTAGAAACATGAGTATTGGTTTTCTGGGTCTTGTAACTACATTGCCTTGGCCTATTTTGCTCAGAGCTATGAAGCACTAGGAGGAACTGTAGCTTTGTTGTACAGAGTCTCTCTCTCTCTCTCGCTCGGTGTGTCTCTGTCCCATCCTGCAGCAGTGTTCTAATTGGAGTGTGTTGTTCCTCTGTTCCATCCTGCAGCAGTGTTCTAATTGGAGTGTGTTGTTCCTCTGTGTCTCTGTTCCATCCTGCAGCAGTGTTCTAATTGGAGTGTGTTGTTCCTCTGTGTCTCTCTTCCATTGTGCAGCAGTGTTCTAATTGGAGTGTGTTGTTCCTCTCTTCCATTGTGCAGCAGTGTTCTAATTGGAGTGTGTTGTTCCTCTGTGTCTCTGTTCCATTGTGCAGCAGTGTTCTAATTGGAGTGTGTTGTTCCTCTGTCCCATTGTGCAGCAGTGTTCTAATTGGAGTGTGTTGTTCCTCTCTGTCTCTGTCCCATCCTGCAGCAGTGTTCTAATTGGAGTGTGTTGTTCCTCTGTGTCTCTGTTCCATTGTGCAGCAGTGTTCTAATTGGAGCGTGTTGTTCCTCTGTGTCTCTGTCCCATCCTGCAGCAGTGTTCCAATTGGAGCGTGTTGTTCCTCTGTGTCTCTGTCCCATCCTGCAGCAGTATTCTAATTGGAGCGTGTTGTTCCTCTGTGTCTCTGTCCCATCCTGCAGCAGTGTTCTAATTGGAGTGTGTTGTTCCTCTGTGTCTCTGTTCCATTGTGCAGCAGTGTTCTAATTGGAGTGTGTTGTTCCTCTGTGTCTCTGTCCCATCCTGCAGCAGTGTTCTAATTGGAGCGTGTTGTTCCTCTGTGTCTCTGTCCCATCCTGCAGCAGTGTTCTAATTGGAGTGTGTTGTTCCTCTGTGTCTCTGTCCCATCCTGCAGCAGTGTTCTAATTGGAGTGTGTTGTTCCTCTGTGTCTCTGTCCCATCCTGCAGCAGTGTTCTAATTGGAGTGTGTTGTTCCTCTGTGTCTCTGTCCCATCCTGCAGCAGTGTTCTAATTGGAGTGTGTTGTTCCTCTGTGTCTCTGTTCCATTGTGCAGCAGTGTTCTAATTGGAGTGTGTTGTTCCTCTGTCCCATCCTGCAGCAGTGTTCTAATTGGAGCGTGTTGTTCCTCTGTGTCTCTGTCCCATCCTGCAGCAGTGTTCTAATTGGAGCGTGTTGTTCCTCTGTGTCTCTGTTCCATCCTGCAGCAGTGTTCTAATTGGAGCGTGTTGTTCCTCTGTGTCTCTGTCCCATCCTGCAGCAGTGTTCTAATTGGAGCGTGTTGTTCCTCTGTGTCTCTGTCCCATCCTGCAGCAGTATTCTAATTGGAGCGTGTTGTTCCTCTGTGTCTCTGTCCCATCCTGCAGCAGTGTTCTAATTTGAGTGTGTTGTTCCTCTGTGTCTCTGTCCCATTTTGCAGCAGTGTTCTAATTGGAGCGTGTTGTTCCTCTGTGTCTCTGTTCCATTGTGCAGCAGTGTTCTAATTGGAGTGTGTTGTTCCTCTGTGTCTCTGTCCCATTGTGCAGCAGTGTTCTAATTGGAGTGTGTTGTTCCTCTGTGTCTCTGTCCCATTGTGCAGCAGTGTTCTAATTGGAGCGTGTTGTTCCTCTGTGTCTCTGTCCCATCCTGCAGCAGTGTTCTAATTGGAGTGTGTTGTTCCTCTGTGTCTCTGTCCCATTGTGCAGCAGTGTTCTAATTGGAGCGTGTTGTTCCTCTGTGTCTCTGTTCCATTGTGCAGCAGTGTTCTAATTGGAGTGTGTTGTTCCTCTGTTCCATTGTGCAACAGTGTTCTAATTGGAGCGTGTTGTTCCTCTGTGTCTCTGTCCCGTCCTGCAGCAGTGTTCTAATTGGAGCGTGTTGTTCCTCTGTGTCTCTGTTCCATTGTGCAGCAGTGTTCTAATTGGAGTGTGTTGTTCCTCTGTTCCATTGTGCAACAGTGTTCTAATTGGAGTGTGTTGTTCCTCTGTGTCTCTGTTCCATTGTGCAGCAGTGTTCTAATTGGAGTGTGTTGTTCCTCTGTTCCATTGTGCAACAGTGTTCTAATTGGAGCGTGTTGTTCCTCTGTGTCTCTGTCCCATCCTGCAGCAGTGTTCTAATTGGAGTGTGTTGTTCCTCTGTGTCTCTGTTCCATTGTGCAGCAGTGTTCTAATTGGAGTGTGTTGTTCCTCTGTTCCATTGTGCAACAGTGTTCTAATTGGAGTGTGTTGTTCCTCTGTGTCTCTGTTCCATTGTGCAGCAGTGTTCTAATTGGAGTGTGTTGTTCCTCTGTGTCTCTGTTCCATTGTGCAGCAGTGTTCTAATTGGAGTGTGTTGTTCCTCTGTGTCTCTGTCCCATCCTGCAGCAGTGTTCTAATTGGAGCGTGTTGTTCCTCTGTGTCTCTGTTCCATTGTGCAGCAGTGTTCTAATTGGAGTGTGTTGTTCCTCTGTTCCATTGTGCAACAGTGTTCTAATTGGAGTGTGTTGTTCCTCTGTGTCTCTGTTCCATTGTGCAGCAGTGTTCTAATTGGAGTGTGTTGTTCCTCTGTGTCTCTGTCCCATCCTGCAGCAGTGTTCTAATTGGAGTGTGTTGTTCCTCTGTGTCTCTGTCCCATCCTGCAGCAGTGTTCTAATTGGAGTGTGTTGTTCCTCTGTGTCTCTGTTCCATTGTGCAGCAGTGTTCTAATTGGAGCGTGTTGTTCCTCTGTGTCTCTGTTCCATCCTGCAGCAGTGTTCTAATTGGAGTGTGTTGTTCCTCTGTGTCTCTGTTCCATCCTGCAGCAGTGTTCTAATTGGAGTGTGTTGTTCCTCTGTGTCTCTGTTCCATTGTGCAGCAGTGTTCTAATTGGAGTGTGTTGTTCCTCTGTGTCTCTGTCCCATCCTGCAGCAGTGTTCTAATTGGAGCGTGTTGTTCCTCTGTGTCTCTGTTCCATTGTGCAGCAGTGTTCTAATTGGAGTGTGTTGTTCCTCTGTTCCATTGTGCAACAGTGTTCTAATTGGAGTGTGTTGTTCCTCTGTGTCTCTGTTCCATTGTGCAGCAGTGTTCTAATTGGAGTGTGTTGTTCCTCTGTTCCATTGTGCAACAGTGTTCTAATTGGAGCGTGTTGTTCCTCTGTGTCTCTGTCCCATCCTGCAGCAGTGTTCTAATTGGAGTGTGTTGTTCCTCTGTGTCTCTGTTCCATTGTGCAGCAGTGTTCTAATTGGAGTGTGTTGTTCCTCTGTTCCATTGTGCAACAGTGTTCTAATTGGAGTGTGTTGTTCCTCTGTGTCTCTGTTCCATTGTGCAGCAGTGTTCTAATTGGAGTGTGTTGTTCCTCTGTGTCTCTGTTCCATTGTGCAGCAGTGTTCTAATTGGAGTGTGTTGTTCCTCTGTGTCTCTGTCCCATCCTGCAGCAGTGTTCTAATTGGAGCGTGTTGTTCCTCTGTGTCTCTGTTCCATTGTGCAGCAGTGTTCTAATTGGAGTGTGTTGTTCCTCTGTTCCATTGTGCAACAGTGTTCTAATTGGAGTGTGTTGTTCCTCTGTGTCTCTGTTCCATTGTGCAGCAGTGTTCTAATTGGAGTGTGTTGTTCCTCTGTGTCTCTGTCCCATCCTGCAGCAGTGTTCTAATTGGAGTGTGTTGTTCCTCTGTGTCTCTGTCCCATCCTGCAGCAGTGTTCTAATTGGAGTGTGTTGTTCCTCTGTGTCTCTGTTCCATTGTGCAGCAGTGTTCTAATTGGAGCGTGTTGTTCCTCTGTGTCTCTGTTCCATCCTGCAGCAGTGTTCTAATTGGAGTGTGTTGTTCCTCTGTGTCTCTGTTCCATCCTGCAGCAGTGTTCTAATTGGAGTGTGTTGTTCCTCTGTGTCTCTGTTCCATTGTGCAGCAGTGTTCTAATTGGAGTGTGTTGTTCCTCTGTGTCTCTGTCCCATCCTGCAGCAGTGTTCTAATTGGAGTGTGTTGTTCCTCTGTGTCTCTGTCCCATCCTGCAGCAGTGTTCTAATTGGAGTGTGTTGTTCCTCTGTGTCTCTGTTCCATTGTGCAGCAGTGTTCTAATTGGAGCGTGTTGTTCCTCTGTGTCTCTGTCCCATCCTGCAGCAGTGTTCTAATTGGAGTGTGTTGTTCCTCTGTGTCTCTGTCCCATCCTGCAGCAGTGTTCTAATTGGAGTGTGTTGTTCCTCTGTGTCTCTGTCCCATCCTGCAGCAGTGTTCTAATTGGAGTGTGTTGTTCCTCTGTGTCTCTGTCCCATCCTGCAGCAGTGTTCTAATTGGAGCGTGTTGTTCCTCTGTGTCTCTGTCCCATCCTGCAGCAGTGTTCTAATTGGAGCGTGTTGTTCCTCTGTGTCTCTGTCCCATCCTGCAGCAGTGTTCTAATTGGAGTGTGTTGTTCCTCTGTTCCATTGTGCAGCAGTGTTCTAATTGGAGTGTGTTGTTCCTCTGTTCCATTGTGCAACAGTGTTCTAATTGGAGTGTGTTGTTCCTCTGTGTCTCTGTTCCATTGTGCAGCAGTGTTCTAATTGGAGTGTGTTGTTCCTCTGTTCCATTGTGCAGCAGTGTTCTAATTGGAGTGTGTTGTTCCTCTGTGTCTCTGTTCCATTGTGCAGCAGTGTTCTAATTGGAGTGTGTTGTTCCTCTGTTCCATTGTGCAACAGTGTTCTAATTGGAGCGTGTTGTTCCTCTGTTCCATTGTGCAACAGTGTTCTAATTGGAGTGTGTTGTTCCTCTGTGTCTCTGTTCCATTGTGCAGCAGTGTTCTAATTGGAGTGTGTTGTTCCTCTGTGTCTCTGTCCCATCCTGCAGCAGTGTTCTAATTGGAGTTTGTTGTTCCTCTGTGTCTCTGTCCCATCCTGCAGCAGTGTTCTAATTGGAGTGTGTTGTTCCTCTGTGTCTCTGTCCCATCCTGCAGCAGTGTTCTAATTGGAGCGTGTTGTTCCTCTGTGTCTCTGTTCCATTGTGCAGCAGTGTTCTAATTGGAGTGTGTTGTTCCTCTGTTCCATTGTGCAACAGTGTTCTAATTGGAGTGTGTTGTTCCTCTGTGTCTCTGTCCCATCCTGCAGCAGTGTTCTAATTGGAGTGTGTTGTTCCTCTGTCCCATCCTGCAGCAGTGTTCTAATTGGAGCGTGTTGTTCCTCTGTATCTCTGTTCCATTGTGCAGCAGTGTTCTAATTGGAGTGTGTTGTTCCTCTGTGTCTCTGTTCCATCCTGCAGCAGTGTTCTAATTGGAGCGTGTTGTTCCTCTGTGTTTCTGTTCCATTGTGCAGCAGTGTTCTAATTGGAGTGTGTTGTTCCTCTGTTCCATTGTGCAACAGTGTTCTAATTGAAGCGTGTTGTTCCTCTGTTCCATTGTGCAACAGTGTTCTAATTGGAGTGTGTTGTTCCTCTGTGTCTCTGTTCCATTGTGCAACAGTGTTCTAATTGAAGCGTGTTGTTCCTCTGTTCCATTGTGCAACAGTGTTCTAATTGGAGTGTGTTGTTCCTCTGTTCCATTGTGCAACAGTGTTCTAATTGGAGTGTGTTGTTCCTCTGTTCCATTGTGCAGCAGTGTTCTAATTGGAGCGTGTTGTTCCTCTGTGTCTCTGTTCCATTGTGCAGCAGTGTTCTAATTGGAGTGTGTTGTTCCTCTGTGTCTCTGTCCCATCCTGCAGCAGTGTTCTAATTGGAGTGTGTTGTTCCTCTGTGTCTCTGTTCCATTGTGCAGCAGTGTTCTAATTGGAGCGTGTTGTTCCTCTGTGTCTCTGTCCCATCCTGCAGCAGTGTTCTAATTGGAGCGTGTTGTTCCTCTGTGTCTCTGTCCCATCCTGCAGCAGTATTCTAATTGGAGTGTGTTGTTCCTCTGTGTCTCTGTCCCATCCTGCAGCAGTGTTCTAATTGGAGTGTGTTGTTCCTCTGTGTCTCTGTCCCATCCTGCAGCAGTGTTCTAATTGGAGCGTGTTGTTCCTCTGTTCCATTGTGCAGCAGTGTTCTAATTGGAGTGTGTTGTTCCTCTGTGTCTCTGTCCCATCCTGCAGCAGTGTTCTAATTGGAGCGTGTTGTTCCTCTGTGTCTCTGTCCCATCCTGCAGCAGTATTCTAATTGGAGTGTGTTGTTCCTCTGTGTCTCTGTCCCATCCTGCAGCAGTGTTCTAATTGGAGTGTGTTGTTCCTCTGTGTCTCTGTCCCATCCTGCAGCAGTGTTCTAATTGGAGCGTGTTGTTCCTCTGTTCCATTGTGCAGCAGTGTTCTAATTGGAGTGTGTTGTTCCTCTGTGTCTCTGTTCCATTGTGCAGCAGTGTTCTAATTGGAGTGTGTTGTTCCTCTGTTCCATTGTGCAGCAGTGTTCTAATTGGAGCGTGTTGTTCCTCTGTGTCTCTGTCCCATCCTGCAGCAGTGTTCTAATTGGAGTGTGTTGTTCCTCTGTTCCATTGTGCAACAGTGTTCTAATTGGAGCGTGTTGTTCCTCTGTTCCATTGTGCAACAGTGTTCTAATTGGAGTGTGTTGTTCCTCTGTGTCTCTGTTCCATTGTGCAGCAGTGTTCTAATTGGAGTGTGTTGTTCCTCTGTTCTATTGTGCAGCAGTGTTCTAATTGGAGTGTGTTGTTCCTCTGTGTCTCTGTCCCATCCTGCAGCAGTGTTCTAATTGGAGTGTGTTGTTCCTCTGTGTCTCTGTCCCATCCTGCAGCAGTGTTCTAATTGGAGCGTGTTGTTCCTCTTTGTCTCTGTTCCATTGTGCAGCAGTGTTCTAATTGGAGCGTGTTGTTCCTCTGTTCCATTGTGCAGCAGTGTTCTAATTGGAGTGTGTTGTTCCTCTGTGTCTCTGTCCCATCCTGCAGCAGTGTTCTAATTGGAGCGTGTTGTTCCTCTGTGTCTCTGTCCCATCCTGCAGCAGTATTCTAATTGGAGTGTGTTGTTCCTCTGTGTCTCTGTCCCATCCTGCAGCAGTGTTCTAATTGGAGTGTGTTGTTCCTCTGTGTCTCTGTCCCATCCTGCAGCAGTGTTCTAATTGGAGCGTGTTGTTCCTCTGTGTCTCTGTCCCATCCTGCAGCAGTGTTCTAATTGGAGTGTGTTGTTCCTCTGTGTCTCTGTTCCATTGTGCAGCAGTGTTCTAATTGGAGCGTGTTGTTCCTCTGTTCCATTGTGCAGCAGTGTTCTAATTGGAGTGTGTTGTTCCTCTGTGTCTCTGTTCCATTGTGCAGCAGTGTTCTAATTGGAGTGTGTTGTTCCTCTGTTCCATTGTGCAGCAGTGTTCTAATTGGAGCGTGTTGTTCCTCTGTGTCTCTGTCCCATCCTGCAGCAGTGTTCTAATTGGAGTGTGTTGTTCCTCTGTTCCATTGTGCAACAGTGTTCTAATTGGAGCGTGTTGTTCCTCTGTTCCATTGTGCAACAGTGTTCTAATTGGAGTGTGTTGTTCCTCTGTGTCTCTGTTCCATTGTGCAGCAGTGTTCTAATTGGAGTGTGTTGTTCCTCTGTTCTATTGTGCAGCAGTGTTCTAATTGGAGTGTGTTGTTCCTCTGTTCCATTGTGCAGCAGTGTTCTAATTGGAGTGTGTTGTTCCTCTGTGTCTCTGTCCCATCCTGCAGCAGTGTTCTAATTGGAGTGTGTTGTTCCTCTGTGTCTCTGTCCCATCCTGCAGCAGTGTTCTAATTGGAGTGTGTTGTTCCTCTGTGTCTCTGTCCCATCCTGCAGCAGTGTTCTAATTGGAGCGTGTTGTTCCTCTTTGTCTCTGTTCCATTGTGCAGCAGTGTTCTAATTGGAGTGTGTTGTTCCTCTGTTCCATTGTGCAACAGTGTTCTAATTGGAGCGTGTTGTTCCTCTGTTCCATTGTGCAACAGTGTTCTAATTGGAGTGTGTTGTTCCTCTGTGTCTCTGTTCCATTGTGCAGCAGTGTTCTAATTGGAGTGTGTTGTTCCTCTGTTCCATTGTGCAGCAGTGTTCTAATTGGAGCGTGTAGTTCCTCTGTGTCTCTGTTCCATTGTGCAGCAGTGTTCTAATTGGAGTGTGTTGTTCCTCTGTGTCTCTGTCCCATCCTGCAGCAGTGTTCTAATTGGAGTGTGTTGTTCCTCTGTGTCTCTGTCCCATCCTGCAGCAGTGTTCTAATTGGAGCGTGTTGTTCCTCTGTGTCTCTGTCCCATCCTGTAGCAGTGTTCTAATTGGAGTGTGTTGTTCCTCTGTTCCATTGTGCAACAGTGTTCTAATTGGAGTGTGTTGTTCCTCTGTGTCTCTGTCCCATCCTGCAGCAGTGTTCTAATTGGAGCGTGTTGTTCCTCTGTGTCTCTGTCCCATCCTGCAGCAGTATTCTAATTGGAGTGTGTTGTTCCTCTGTGTCTCTGTCCCATCCTGCAGCAGTGTTCTAATTGGAGTGTGTTGTTCCTCTGTGTCTCTGTCCCATCCTGCAGCAGTGTTCTAATTGGAGCGTGTTGTTCCTCTGTTCCATTGTGCAGCAGTGTTCTAATTGGAGTGTGTTGTTCCTCTGTGTCTCTGTTCCATTGTGCAGCAGTGTTCTAATTGGAGTGTGTTGTTCCTCTGTTCCATTGTGCAGCAGTGTTCTAATTGGAGTGTGTTGTTCCTCTGTTCCATTGTGCAACAGTGTTCTAATTGGAGCGTGTTGTTCCTCTGTTCCATTGTGCAACAGTGTTCTAATTGGAGTGTGTTGTTCCTCTGTGTCTCTGTTCCATTGTGCAGCAGTGTTCTAATTGGAGTGTGTTGTTCCTCTGTTCTATTGTGCAGCAGTGTTCTAATTGGAGTGTGTTGTTCCTCTGTGTCTCTGTCCCATCCTGCAGCAGTGTTCTAATTGGAGCGTGTTGTTCCTCTTTGTCTCTGTTCCATTGTGCAGCAGTGTTCTAATTGGAGTGTGTTGTTCCTCTGTGTCTCTGTTCCATCCTGCAGCAGTGTTCTAATTGGAGCGTGTTGTTCCTCTGTGTCTCTGTTCCATTGTGCAGCAGTGTTCTAATTGGAGTGTGTTGTTCCTCTGTTCCATTGTGCAACAGTGTTCTAATTGGAGCGTGTTGTTCCTCTGTTCCATTTTGCAACAGTGTTCTAATTGGAGTGTGTTGTTCCTCTGTGTCTCTGTTCCATTGTGCAGCAGTGTTCTAATTGGAGTGTGTTGTTCCTCTGTGTCTCTGTTCCATTGTGCAGCAGTGTTCTAATTGGAGTGTGTTGTTCCTCTGTTCCATTGTGCAGCAGTGTTCTAATTGGAGCGTGTTGTTCCTCTGTGTCTCTGTTCCATTGTGCAGCAGTGTTCTAATTGGAGTGTGTTGTTCCTCTGTGTCTCTGTCCCATCCTGCAGCAGTGTTCTAATTGGAGTGTGTTGTTCCTCTGTGTCTCTGTCCCATCCTGCAGCAGTGTTCTAATTGGAGCGTGTTGTTCCTCTGTGTCTCTGTCCCATCCTGCAGCAGTGTTCTAATTGGAGTGTGTTGTTCCTCTGTGTCTCTGTCCCATCCTGCAGCAGTGTTCTAATTGGAGCGTGTTGTTCCTCTGTGTCTCTGTCCCATCCTGCAGCAGTGTTCTAATTGGAGTGTGTTGTTCCTCTGTTCCATTGTGCAGCAGTGTTCTAATTGGAGTGTGTTGTTCCTCTGTGTCTCTGTTCCATTGTGCAGCAGTGTTCTAATTGGAGTGTGTTGTTCCTCTGTTCCATTGTGCAGCAGTGTTCTAATTGGAGTGTGTTGTTCCTCTGTGTCTCTGTTCCATTGTGCAGCAGTGTTCTAATTGGAGTGTGTTGTTCCTCTGTTCCATTGTGCAACAGTGTTCTAATTGGAGCGTGTTGTTCCTCTGTTCCATTGTGCAACAGTGTTCAAATTGGAGTGTGTTGTTCCTCTGTGTCTCTGTTCCATTGTGCAGCAGTGTTCTAATTGGAGTGTGTTGTTCCTCTGTTCCATTGTGCAACAGTGTTCTAATTGGAGTGTGTTGTTCCTCTGTGTCTCTGTTCCATTGTGCAGCAGTGTTCTAATTGGAGTGTGTTGTTCCTCTGTTCCATTGTGCAACAGTGTTCTAATTGGAGTGTGTTGTTCCTCTGTGTCTCTGTTCCATTGTGCAGCAGTGTTCTAATTGGAGTGTGTTGTTCCTCTGTTCCATTGTGCAGCAGTGTTCTAATTGGAGTGTGTTGTTCCTCTGTGTCTCTGTCCCATCCTGCAGCAGTGTTCTAATTGGACTGTGTTGTTCCTCTGTGTCTCTGTCCCATCCTGCAGCAGTGTTCTAATTGGAGTGTGTTGTTCCTCTGTGTCTCTGTTCCATTTTGCAGCAGTGTTCTAATTGGAGCGTGTTGTTCCTCTGTGTCTCTGTTCCATTGTGCAGCAGTGTTCTAATTGGAGTGTGTTGTTCCTCTGTGTCTCTGTCCCATCCTGCAGCAGTGTTCTAATTGGAGTGTGTTGTTCCTCTGTGTCTCTGTTCCATTGTGCAGCAGTGTTCTAATTGGAGTGTGTTGTTCCTCTGTGTCTCTGTCCCATCCTGCAGCAGTGTTCTAATTGGAGTGTGTTGTTCCTCTGTGTCTCTGTCCCATCCTGCAGCAGTGTTCTAATTGGAGCGTGTTGTTCCTCTGTGTCTCTGTTCCATTGTGCAGCAGTGTTCTAATTGGAGTGTGTTGTTCCTCTGTTCCATTGTGCAACAGTGTTCTAATTGGAGTGTGTTGTTCCTCTGTGTCTCTGTCCCATCCTGCAGCAGTGTTCTAATTGGAGTGTGTTGTTCCTCTGTCCCATCCTGCAGCAGTGTTCTAATTGGAGCGTGTTGTTCCTCTGTATCTCTGTTCCATTGTGCAGCAGTGTTCTAATTGGAGTGTGTTGTTCCTCTGTGTCTCTGTTCCATCCTGCAGCAGTGTTCTAATTGGAGCGTGTTGTTCCTCTGTGTCTCTGTTCCATTGTGCAGCAGTGTTCTAATTGGAGTGTGTTGTTCCTCTGTTCCATTGTGCAACAGTGTTCTAATTGGAGCGTGTTGTTCCTCTGTTCCATTGTGCAACAGTGTTCTAATTGGAGTGTGTTGTTCCTCTGTGTCTCTGTTCCATTGTGCAGCAGTGTTCTAATTGGAGTGTGTTGTTCCTCTGTTCCATTGTGCAGCAGTGTTCTAATTGGAGCGTGTTGTTCCTCTGTGTCTCTGTTCCATTGTGCAGCAGTGTTCTAATTGGAGTGTGTTGTTCCTCTGTGTCTCTGTCCCATCCTGCAGCAGTGTTCTAATTGGAGTGTGTTGTTCCTCTGTGTCTCTGTCCCATCCTGCAGCAGTGTTCTAATTGGAGCGTGTTGTTCCTCTGTGTCTCTGTCCCATCCTGCAGCAGTGTTCTAATTGGAGTGTGTTGTTCCTCTGTGTCTCTGTCCCATCCTGCAGCAGTGTTCTAATTGGAGTGTGTTGTTCCTCTGTGTCTCTGTCCCATCCTGCAGCAGTGTTCTAATTGGAGTGTGTTGTTCCTCTGTCCCATCCTGCAGCAGTGTTCTAATTGGAGCGTGTTGTTCCTCTGTGTCTCTGTCCCATCCTGCAGCAGTATTCTAATTGGAGTGTGTTGTTCCTCTGTGTCTCTGTCCCATCCTGCAGCAGTGTTCTAATTGGAGTGTGTTGTTCCTCTGTGTCTCTGTCCCATCCTGCAGCAGTGTTCTAATTGGAGCGTGTTGTTCCTCTGTTCCATTGTGCAGCAGTGTTCTAATTGGAGTGTGTTGTTCCTCTGTGTCTCTGTCCCATCCTGCAGCAGTGTTCTAATTGGAGCGTGTTGTTCCTCTGTGTCTCTGTCCCATCCTGCAGCAGTATTCTAATTGGAGTGTGTTGTTCCTCTGTGTCTCTGTCCCATCCTGCAGCAGTGTTCTAATTGGAGCGTGTTGTTCCTCTGTGTCTCTGTCCCATCCTGCAGCAGTGTTCTAATTGGAGCGTGTTGTTCCTCTGTTCCATTGTGCAGCAGTGTTCTAATTGGAGTGTGTTGTTCCTCTGTGTCTCTGTTCCATTGTGCAGCAGTGTTCTAATTGGAGTGTGTTGTTCCTCTGTTCCATTGTGCAGCAGTGTTCTAATTGGAGCGTGTTGTTCCTCTGTGTCTCTGTCCCATCCTGCAGCAGTGTTCTAATTGGAGTGTGTTGTTCCTCTGTTCCATTGTGCAACAGTGTTCTAATTGGAGCGTGTTGTTCCTCTGTTCCATTGTGCAACAGTGTTCTAATTGGAGTGTGTTGTTCCTCTGTGTCTCTGTTCCATTGTGCAACAGTGTTCTAATTGGAGTGTGTTGTTCCTCTGTTCTATTGTGCAGCAGTGTTCTAATTGGAGTGTGTTGTTCCTCTGTGTCTCTGTCCCATCCTGCAGCAGTGTTCTAATTGGAGTGTGTTGTTCCTCTGTGTCTCTGTCCCATCCTGCAGCAGTGTTCTAATTGGAGCGTGTTGTTCCTCTTTGTCTCTGTTCCATTGTGCAGCAGTGTTCTAATTGGAGTGTGTTGTTCCTCTGTTCCATTGTGCAACAGTGTTCTAATTGGAGCGTGTTGTTCCTCTGTTCCATTGTGCAACAGTGTTCTAATTGGAGTGTGTTGTTCCTCTGTGTCTCTGTTCCATTGTGCAGCAGTGTTCTAATTGGAGTGTGTTGTTCCTCTGTTCCATTGTGCAGCAGTGTTCTAATTGGAGCGTGTTGTTCCTCTGTGTCTCTGTTCCATTGTGCAGCAGTGTTCTAATTGGAGCGTGTTGTTCCTCTGTCCCATTGTGCAGCAGTGTTCTAATTGGAGTGTGTTGTTCCTCTGTGTCTCTGTCCCATCCTGCAGCAGTGTTCTAATTGGAGTGTGTTGTTCCTCTGTGTCTCTGTCCCATCCTGCAGCAGTGTTCTAATTGGAGCGTGTTGTTCCTCTGTGTCTCTGTCCCATCCTGTAGCAGTGTTCTAATTGGAGTGTGTTGTTCCTCTGTTCCATTGTGCAACAGTGTTCTAATTGGAGTGTGTTGTTCCTCTGTGTCTCTGTCCCATCCTGCAGCAGTGTTCTAATTGGAGCGTGTTGTTCCTCTGTGTCTCTGTTCCATCCTGCAGCAGTATTCTAATTGGAGTGTGTTGTTCCTCTGTGTCTCTGTCCCATCCTGCAGCAGTGTTCTAATTGGAGTGTGTTGTTCCTCTGTGTCTCTGTCCCATCCTGCAGCAGTGTTCTAATTGGAGCGTGTTGTTCCTCTGTTCCATTGTGCAGCAGTGTTCTAATTGGAGTGTGTTGTTCCTCTGTTCCATTGTGCAACAGTGTTCTAATTGGAGCGTGTTGTTCCTCTGTTCCATTGTGCAACAGTGTTCTAATTGGAGTGTGTTGTTCCTCTGTGTCTCTGTTCCATTGTGCAGCAGTGTTCTAATTGGAGTGTGTTGTTCCTCTGTGTCTCTGTTCCATTGTGCAGCAGTGTTCTAATTGGAGTGTGTTGTTCCTCTGTTCCATTGTGCAGCAGTGTTCTAATTGGAGCGTGTTGTTCCTCTGTGTCTCTGTTCCATTGTGCAGCAGTGTTCTAATTGGAGTGTGTTGTTCCTCTGTGTCTCTGTCCCATCCTGCAGCAGTGTTCTAATTGGAGTGTGTTGTTCCTCTGTGTCTCTGTCCCATCCTGCAGCAGTGTTCTAATTGGAGCGTGTTGTTCCTCTGTGTCTCTGTCCCATCCTGCAGCAGTGTTCTAATTGGAGTGTGTTGTTCCTCTGTGTCTCTGTCCCATCCTGCAGCAGTGTTCTAATTGGAGCGTGTTGTTCCTCTGTGTCTCTGTCCCATCCTGCAGCAGTGTTCTAATTGGAGTGTGTTGTTCCTCTGTTCCATTGTGCAGCAGTGTTCTAATTGGAGTGTGTTGTTCCTCTGTGTCTCTGTTCCATTGTGCAGCAGTGTTCTAATTGGAGTGTGTTGTTCCTCTGTTCCATTGTGCAGCAGTGTTCTAATTGGAGTGTGTTGTTCCTCTGTGTCTCTGTTCCATTGTGCAGCAGTGTTCTAATTGGAGTGTGTTGTTCCTCTGTTCCATTGTGCAACAGTGTTCTAATTGGAGCGTGTTGTTCCTCTGTTCCATTGTGCAACAGTGTTCAAATTGGAGTGTGTTGTTCCTCTGTGTCTCTGTTCCATTGTGCAGCAGTGTTCTAATTGGAGTGTGTTGTTCCTCTGTTCCATTGTGCAACAGTGTTCTAATTGGAGTGTGTTGTTCCTCTGTGTCTCTGTTCCATTGTGCAGCAGTGTTCTAATTGGAGTGTGTTGTTCCTCTGTTCCATTGTGCAGCAGTGTTCTAATTGGAGTGTGTTGTTCCTCTGTGTCTCTGTCCCATCCTGCAGCAGTGTTCTAATTGGAGCGTGTTGTTCCTCTGTGTCTCTGTCCCATCCTGCAGCAGTGTTCTAATTGGAGCGTGTTGTTCCTCTGTGTCTCTGTTCCATTGTGCAGCAGTGTTCTAATTGGAGTGTGTTGTTCCTCTGTGTCTCTGTTCCATCCTGCAGCAGTGTTCTAATTGGAGCGTGTTGTTCCTCTGTGTCTCTGTTCCATTGTGCAGCAGTGTTCTAATTGGAGTGTGTTGTTCCTCTGTTCCATTGTGCAACAGTGTTCTAATTGGAGCGTGTTGTTCCTCTGTTCCATTGTGCAACAGTGTTCTAATTGGAGTGTGTTGTTCCTCTGTGTCTCTGTTCCATTGTGCAGCAGTGTTCAAATTGGAGTGTGTTGTTCCTCTGTTCCATTGTGCAACAGTGTTCTAATTGGAGTGTGTTGTTCCTCTGTGTCTCTGTTCCATCCTGCAGCAGTGTTCTAATTGGAGCGTGTTGTTCCTCTGTGTCTCTGTTCCATTGTGCAGCAGTGTTCTAATTGGAGTGTGTTGTTCCTCTGAGTCTCTGTCCCATCCTGCAGCAGTGTTCTAATTGGAGTGTGTTGTTCCTCTGTGTCTCTGTCCCATCCTGCAGCAGTGTTCTAATTGGAGCGTGTTGTACCTCTGTGTCTCTGTCCCATCCTGCAGCAGTATTCTAATTGGAGTGTGTTGTTCCTCTGTGTCTCTGTCCCATCCTGCAGCAGTGTTCTAATTGGAGTGTGTTGTTCCTCTGTGTCTCTGTCCCATCCTGCAGCAGTGTTCTAATTGGAGCGTGTTGTTCCTCTGTGTCTCTGTCCCATCCTGCAGCAGTGTTCTAATTGGAGCGTGTTGTTCCTCTGTGTCTCTATTCCATCCTGCAGCAGTGTTCTAATTGGAGCGTGTTGTTCCTCTGTGTCTCTGTTCCATTGTGCAGCAGTGTTCTAATTGGAGTGTGTTGTTCCTCTGTGTCTTTGTCCCATCCTGCAGCAGTGTTCTAATTGGAGTGTGTTGTTCCTCTGTGTCTCTGTTCCATCCTGCAGCAGTGTTCTAATTGGAGCGTGTTGTTCCTCTGTGTCTCTGTTCCATTGTGCAGCAGTGTTCTAATTGGAGTGTGTTGTTCCTCTGTTCCATTGTGCAACAGTGTTCTAATTGGAGCGTGTTGTTCCTCTGTTCCATTGTGCAACAGTGTTCTAATTGGAGTGTGTTGTTCCTCTGTGTCTCTGTTCCATTGTGCAGCAGTGTTCTAATTGGAGTGTGTTGTTCCTCTGTTCCATTGTGCAACAGTGTTCTAATTGGAGTGTGTTGTTCCTCTGTTCCATTGTGCAGCAGTGTTCTAATTGGAGTGTGTTGTTCCTCTGTGTCTCTGTCCCATCCTGCAGCAGTGTTCTAATTGGAGTGTGTTGTTCCTCTGTGTCTCTGTTCCATTGTGCAGCAGTGTTCTAATTGGAGTGTGTTGTTCCTCTATTCCATTGTGCAGCAGTGTTCTAATTGGAGCGTGTTGTTCCTCTGTTCCATTGTGCAACAGTGTTCTAATTGGAGTGTGTTGTTCCTCTGTTCCATTGTGCAGCAGTGTTCTAATTGGAGTGTGTTGTTCCTCTGTGTCTCTGTTCCATTGTGCAGCAGTATTCTAATTGGAGTGTGTTGTTCCTCTGTGTCTCTGTCCCATCCTGCAGCAGTGTTCTAATTGGAGTGTGTTGTTCCTCTGTGTCTCTGTTCCATTGTGCAGCAGTGTTCTAATTGGAGTGTGTTGTTCCTCTGTTCCATTGTGCAGCAGTGTTCTAATTGGAGCGTGTTGTTCCTCTGTTCCATTGTGCAGCAGTGTTCTAATTGGTGTCTTTTATAAGAGGCTCCCGCAGCCCAACTGTCAGAGCAATTAATCTATCTGAGGGGGCAGGAAAAAGAGCATAGCATTCTCCTCTCCTCCGCGCCCTCCATTATTCAAAGCCTTCACCTCCCTCCATCTCAGAGAGAGAGAGAGAGAGAGTTTTAGAGTTTTAAATATTCTTTATTGGGTCTGGGAGCCCACCACACAATAAATACTCATACAAAACCACAGTTACACATCAATTAAAAACACAACTCCAACTCCTCCTCCACAGTAACTAAACACAACAGCCTCTGAATACCCCATATACTCATAAACAGATCAATATTGTTGACCAGTTTGTAATAGGCAAACTCAACCCTTAGTCTCGCTGCCACCATTCCCGCCAGCATTCCTACCACATCCACAGACCCCTGTCCACGAATACTGTTCTTTCGGGTCTTCCATATGGCTAATTTAGCTGCCCCTAACACAAAATTAAGCAACACAACGACACCCTTTTGACTGAACCTGTACTTTGGCCCAAATATATACAGTTGGGAAGAGAAAACCTCTCCCAACGTTGAGAACCAGTCAGTGATCAGGTCAATCATCCCGACCAACCGGGGACACAGTAAAAACAGATGTGCCAGACTTTCAGACTCTGCACAGAATGGACAGCCCTCCCCAACAGTAGGGTCCAGGTGTACCAGATGTATGTTGGTGGCTATAGCTCCATGTATGATCCTCCATTGGAGGTCAGCCGTCCTCTTATCAATCGGCAGTTTGTATAATGATCGCCAACAGCCTTTTGGGGAAGCACCTGGACCGAGCACACCCGCCCACCTCGTCGATTTTACCCCTTCCAGGGAAGAGGCATGGGACACCTTTACACATATTCTGTACGTGGCCTTCTTTCCCACCTCCTTGAAATCCCCCAGCTCCGGGGTATGGAAGGAAAGCAGCATCCCCACGTCCTCCTCGAATGCCCCGACCACAGCACTAACAATCAGTGCAGGGAACACATAATCCAGACCCTCCTTCCTCCTCTAATGCCCCCACCGCAGCACTAACAATCAGTGCAGGGAACACACAATCCAGATCCTTCCACCGATCAGAATTGGAAGTGTCAGTCACATACTACAGATGAAGTACTGGCATGGAATCACAGACCTCAGCGATGACCTTCCTCAGTAGACGAGATGATCGTATCACCGCTCTTTCTCCCAGCTCCTCCAACGATCTGCTCCTGTTCTGCATCAGATGACCCAGCTTGGTACACCCCACGCCTAACAGGCATGAACGCAGGCTGGCTGAACCCAGAGCACGGGACTGGATGGTAGTGTTGTATAAAAGAGGCTCTTCAAAAAGCCACATCCCTGGTAGCGTGCCGGCCTTACGGGACTTGACAAGGACTCTCCAAGCCTACATAACAGACTCATAAAATGGAGTCAGGCCAGGCAACTCACCCCCCTCCAGCTTTAAGAGGAAAAGGTGCTTGTCTAAGCCCAAACAGCCCGCTCTCCTCATCAATGTGTAGGCTGTTTCGACCCAGCTAGAACCGTCTCTGTACAACAGTCTCTGGGCTGCTTGAAGCCGGAAAGCCATGATCCTAGAGGAAATGTCCACCAGTCCTTGCCCACCCTCGTGCAGTGGCAGGTTGTTAGTGGAATTAAATAATTCCTCTAATGTACTCATTAATTAAATTCAATCTGTCTATTTATAAGAATTTGTAAGATACTTATTAACATAAAATAGACAGGATACAGTCTTATTAAAAGTAGATAATAGTGTTTATTCTCGGAGCACGCTGCCATTTGATCATAAACACAGGTTTATATACAAGATATGACGTCAGAGGTTACAGAATTAAGTCTCATTGTCCTGACAAATAGAAACAGGTTCAAAAGTTCATTCCAAATTCACAGGGAACTCACATTATAATCATTTATCCTGAAGGCTCACTATAATTTATTACTACTTTAGCAGACAACTCAAGATAATGGAAGACCTAAAAAGTTACCCCCAGCCTTATCTAACACCTCAGGGCTAAGTTGGGTCAGTTCAACCATAGTTTAACGACCCTTTCTGCTTATTTTATGACCCACAACACAAATCTCTTTTCACCAGGCGTGCAGAGTTCAATTTGTTATAGTTTTATCTAAAGCTAGAATTTGTTTTAACTATTTATTAACAAAATTCCTAACACAGGTACAGGGCTGCAGCTTTAATCCAGTGTTGTCCAGACCAGAAGAAATTGACAAGGGTCCTCTGAAGCTCTTGTATCAGACCCTTTGGTGGTTGCAAAATCATTAGTCTGTGCCACAGGGTAGAGGCAGCAAGATTATTAGCTACCAGGACCCTTCCCCTATAAGACAACTGGGGTAGCACCCATTTCCATCTTGACAGTCTGGCGCACCCTTTCTCCACTACACCCTCCCAGTTCTTTTTCTGAAAGACATCAGAGCCTAGAAAACACCCAATGTCTCCATCCCATCTCTGCCCCACTAAAGCCCCCCTGGTAACCGTGGAGCGGACTCCGTCTGAAGCCCCCTGGTAACCGTGGAGCGGACCCCGTCTGAAGCCCCCCTGGTAACCGTGGAGCGGACCCCGTCTGAAGCCCCCCTGGTAACCGTGGAGCGGACCCCGTCTGAAGCCCCCCTGGTAACCGTGGAGCGGACCCCGTATGAAGCCCCCCCTGGTAACCGTGGAGCGGACCCCGTATGAAGCCCCCCTTGGTAACCGTGGAGCAGACCGCGTCTGAAGCCCCCCTGGTAACCGTGGAGCGGACCCCGTCTGAAGCCAACCTGGTAACCGTGGAGCGGACCCCGTCTGAAGCCCCCCTGGTAACCGTGGAGCGGACCCCGTCTGAAGCTGATCTGCCCACAGCGCTTCACTCTTTCCCCAATTGACTCTAGCTGAGGAGGCCCCCTAATACACCTTTAAATCGTTTGAGAGATCCTTAACATCCTCACCCCCTGTCATAAAAACTGTCACGTCATCTGTATACGCAGACAGTGCTATCCTGGGACCCTTCATTACACCTGGCACAGAGAAACCAGTAAGCTTCGCTCTTAAAAAACAAAGCATTGGTTCAATCGCCAGACTGTATAACTGCCCTGAAATTAGGCCTCCCTGCCTGATACCCCTTTGGACAGGGATGGGGCAACTCAAACCACCCCCACCTTCACCATACACGAGGCCCCAGCATACAGTAAACTCATCCAAGACAAAAAAACATCCCCAAACCCAAAGGCTTTCATCGTTTTAAACAGATACTGGTGGTCCACTCGGTCAAAAGCCTTCTCCTGATCCAAAGAAAGTAAACCCACATTTACATCAGACAGTTTACAAATGTATAGAACATCTCTTATCAGAAACAAGTTATCAACAATAGAGCGATCAGGTCCACAGTAGGACTGGTCCTTGTGGACCAACAATCCCAGATACTCTTTCAACCTGTTTGAGAGACATTTAGAAACTATTTTATATTCTGCACACAGAATATATTTTTTATGAGCCAAATCCCCCTTTTTTGGCAACAGTGAAAGCACCGCACGTTGACAGGATACAGGAAGAGAACCCTCGTGAAAAGATTCACACACCACTTCATAAAAATCCTCCCCGATAGACCCCCAAAAGTGCTTATAGAACTCAGATGGTAAACCATCGATACCAGGGGCTCGGCCTGCTGGGAGCTGCATAACTGCTGTGGACACTTCTTGCAGTGTAATGTCAGGGTCCAAAGCAACTCTCTGCTCAGGTCCCAATTGAGGAAGACTGTGTAACAACTGTTCAGTACACAGAGAGTCACAATCCTCCGCCTTATAGAGGGCAGAGTAGAAATCCACGGCATGTTGACGCATTTCACTGTCATCTGTGGTCACCTTCCCATCAGGGAGACGAAGGCAGACCATCTGTTTACGTTGTAATTTCGACTGTCCAAGGTTAAAAAAAAAAGCGCTAGGAGCATCCATGTCCTTGAGGGAAGCGAAACGAGACCTAATCAAGGCACCTTTCACTCTTTCATGTAGAAACGACCTCAGTTCATCTCTCTTGTTCATGACTAGTCCAGGGTCGTTCTGAGTGAGCAGCTTCATTCAATTCAATAGATTTGATGTCCTGTTCAAGGGCCTTGATAGTCTCTTTAACTTCAATTTGAGACAGAGCAGTATACTGTTGACAAAATAATCGTATTTGGGCCTTCCCAACATCCCACCATTGTCTCAAGGACACAAAATTCCCTTTTGTAACCCTCCATTTTCCTCAAAACAACAAAAACCTTTCACAAAACATGACATCATGTAACAACTTAACATTAAAATACCAGTAAGACGATGACCTTCGTGGACAGGACAGGTGAATATCAACAGTAACAATATGGTGATCAGAGAAACCCACAGGAGTGATGTCACACCTTCCAACCCTACTACAGTATTGCTCAGATACATACAACCTGTCTAACCTTCCAACCCTACTACAGTATTGCTCAGATACATACAACCTGTCTAACCTTCCAACCCTACTACAGTATTGCTCAGATACATACAACTTGTCTAACCTTCCAACCCTACTACAGTATTGCTCAGATACATACAACCTGTCTAACCTTCCAACCCTACTACAGTATTGCTCAGATACATACAACCTGTCTAACCTTCCAACCCTACTACAGTATTGCTCAGATACATACAACTTGTCTAACCTTCCAACCCTACTACAGTATTGCTCAGATACATACAACCTGTCTAACCTTCCAACCCTACTACAGTATTGCTCAGATACAACCTGTCTAACCTTCCAACCCTACTACAGTATTGCTCAGATACATACAACCTGTCTAACCTTCCAACCCTACTACAGTATTGCTCAGATACATACAACTTGTCTAACCTTCCAACCCTACTACAGTATTGCTCAGATACAACCTGTCTAACCTTCCAACCCTACTACAGTAGTGATCAGATACATACAACCTGTCTAACCTTGCTGCACTGACACCACCTTCATTAACCTTTAACCATGTGTACTGCCTAACTGTTGCCTTCCTTACTCTCCACACATCAGAAAGCTCAAACTCAGTTAATAAACCAGACAGACAAGTAGCTGACCGCAGGTGAGGTTCTTCAGCGGTGCGATCAACAGTAAAATCCACTGTACAGTTCCAGTCCCCCCCTAAAACCACACACCCCTCTTGGTCACATTGTCTTCAGGTTTCCTTTAGTTGATCAAACACAACAAGACGCTCTGTACCCTCATTAGGAGCATAAACATTCAAAAAAACAAAAAAAAACATAACATCCACCTTGACCAATAAAACCGGTCCCTTGACAATCTCTGTTGTAGATACCACCGTCACCCCTAAACCTGAGGAAAACAAGATGGCCACCCCAGCACTGAAATTAGTACCATGACTGAGTATATGCTGCCCCTCCCACCACATACCCCAGTCAACCTCATTTTCCTCATCACTATGTGTCTCCTGTAGGAAAACACATTAAGCCTTTTCTATTTTATTACTTCTAATACCCAAGCCCTCTTATTCCTGTCCCTTCCCCCATTAATATTAGGAGAGCCCACCCTTAGTAACTCCATATAGAAAAGAGAAAGGAAAAGCAGAAGAAACCACAGAGAAACCAAAGAGAAAAAAGACACCCTATGAGGCATGATCATCATCATTATTTAATGTTTCTCTTATTAACCTGACCACGTTTCCCACCACCTTTTGCTGCTGTAACAGCAGTAACAAATTTCCTCAAGCGAAACCGCTTCTTCTCACTCAACTGGTCTAACCCCACCGTCTTCTGTAACATCACAGCTGACCTCACAAACTTATCAACATCAAAATAATCTGCCAATTTGACAGATTTCCCAAAAGTCTGATCCAGAAAACCATTTACTTCCACTAGATCGTAAATTGAGTCCTCACCAGCTGCTGTCATATCAAAAGAGATATCCATATCCTTCTCCTGATCCTCCTCAGCTGAGGCCACAGACCACTGAATCCCCTCTACCACATCCCTTTCAACACTCCCCACTTGCACCCCATCACTCGTACCAGGCATCTCCTCCACTACCTGGGAGACTAGCCCCACCTGAACCCCATTACCCGTGGTGGGCATCTCCTCCACTACCTGAGAGACTATCCCCACCTGAACCCCATTACTCATAGTGGGCATCTCCTCCACTACCTGGGAGATTAGCTCCACATGAACCCCCTCCTGTGCCCCATTACTCGTACTGGGCACCTCCTCACCAGTCTGAGGAACTGGCTCTTCAGATCCATCCTTACCTTCTACAACAATATTTTTCTGCTGCATAACATTTCCCTCTAATAAGTTGCAACTCCGTGCCCTCAATACAGATAACTTGTTCCTCAGCAACAGGTGCTTGTGGCTGTTCAACCACTGTCGGCCCACCTCTCCCTACATCAGTGGGCCCAGGCGTTACGATGACCACCTGCGCCCCTCCCTCTGCCTTCTCCCTTTTCGGGCAAGCATGTCGCTTATGACCAACATCCCCACACTCAAAACACCGTTGACTACCCGTACTAACATAAGCCATATACAGTCTATTGTCATACTTGACTTTAAACGATAACTCTAAAGTCTGCTCCGGTGAGTCCAAAAACATAAACACCTGTCGCCGAAACGACATAACCTGTTTCAACGCCGGGTGTTTGCAACCCAACGGGACAACCTTAATTGAACTTGCAAACTTCCCAAGCTCCAGTAGCTCATTTGGAATAAACGGCGGTACATTTGAAATCGTTACCCTTGTTGACGGAGAAAAAAGTGGCGTAACTTGAATAAACATTTCTTTAAGAAGTACGCCATGCTCAACCATACGATCTACAAGACTCTCTTCTTTAAGAAGTACGCCATGCTCTACCATACGATCTACAAGGCGCTCTTCTTTAAGAAAGACCACCACCGCTTTATTCATCCGTGACGCATAAGCAACATTCTCATATCCTACCTTCTCTCCTACGGCGACCAGAAACTCCTCCACCGTGACAGTAGCTTCAGTAACACACCTACAGCCGTGCCGAAGTGACGGGGACGGCATCCCCATTCGGGTTGCCATCCCCGCCAAACTCAGGGTAATTTCGATACGAAAAACAAAATACTTAATTCTACCACAACAAAAATAATAACCTTAATCACGCACAGAAGAAAACAAAGAATGCCACCAAGAAAGAGAAAACCAAAAGAATATCTAACTCTACACAACACACGCACTCCCTCGCTCATACAATTCCCAGCATGCACCAAACACTCCCAGCATGCAGAGAGAGAGAGAGAGACAGACAGACCCTGGGTCCTCTCATCTCACATGCAGAGAGATTCTACCAGGGGTTCATTTAGTGAAAGACCAAGTGAGGACATAACCCTTTTGTTTGTGTTTTCTTTGTGTGTGTATGTGGGTCCAGGTGGTGTGGAGAAAGCTGGGCGACGCAGCAGGAGATAAGCCGTCCATCAGACAGCATCTCTCTGGCAACCAGTTCAAAGGCCCTCTGTAGTCCACAGCAACCAGAGAGGAAGACTAACTATGCTCACCTGACACCACCTCTGCTCCTACTGCCTACACTACTCATAACACCCTGCTCCCACTGACTACAGTTCCCATCACCCACTATTCCCCTGGGATATGGGTTTTGTCCAGATGGGATGCAGCTTTTGTCAAAATGAACTTTTTGTAGCAGGTTAGAACTTCTGCAGCAGGATAATTAACGTAGCATGTTAGGAGAATTACGTTTATGTTAGCTAAAATGCAACAAATCCACTTTTGACATACATTTATTTTGAACTTCCAGTGTTGTTGATAACTGGCTGCTACTTTCACTGATTTTCCATTTTCCTCGTATTATTGATTTGAGGACAGTTTACATAGTGCTGAATATTATTTCATAACTCTCCTGGGCCTGGTTTCCCAATAGAGATGGAACTGACTGTTTTAGCCATGCATCCTTCCTACAAAGGCCCAAGATGTAACACGCGTTTCCCAAAAACGCCACACAGAGAGAACATTCGCTATGTGCCTTCGTTGGAGCATGTTTCACACGGTGGTAGGATCGAACGAAAGGCATCGCTGCTCTCAGATCCGCTTTCTTCCCCATTCAAATCTTACCTCAACATTAGAATTATTCCACAATACTGACGATGGATCAGCTACCTAGAGAGATATTATCACCCTATGCCAGCCAATATTGAGGCGGCTTAATCTAATTTCTACCCTATAATAAGGAGATTCATCAAGATGTGGAACATCACTGTGCACATGTTAGGCTACACATCATTAAATATAATGAGGAAAAATTGCAGACAGTAGCCAAATAGTAAAATAAAAACAAAATTGAATGAACGTGAAATTGCTTTCAGTATCGTTGAAATACAATATATAGTATATTCTGTAGGTAGGCTATTTATCTTTTAGTGCAGTCATCTCAGTTTTGATTTGAAGCATCTTTGTATCCTTCGCTTGTTTATTACAGTTGCAAAGACATTGGCAACTTTGTATTTGTAGTCAACTTCGTTCTGAAGTTATCGGCGGTCACAGAGAGACGGATAAACATCTTGATTCTTTGTTTAGTGGAGGTCTTCTGTGTATAAAGTGAGGCGGTAGGTATCTAACGACGTACTTTGCTGTTCACATGCCGAGCGGTCTGATGTGGAGTCAGTAAATAACAAGTGTTTTCAAATACAACTTTAGTAACGGTGGTTTTGGGAAACAGCTCTGAGATTTAACGATGCTCCTACGAACTTACTAACGATGAAATGAGCCTTTAGATGCTCTTGGGAAACCGGGCCCTTTTGTTTTGTTTTATGCTGAAAAGAAACCCAGATGAGCTCTATAAGAAGTCCCCTAGAATAGGACCAGTGTCACTTTAAACCAGTAGAGCTGCATGGTTACTATAGCAGGGCTCCAGGTAGAGCTGCATGGTTACTATAGCAGGGCTCCAGGTAGAGCTGCATGGCTACTATAGCAGGGCTCCAGGTAGAGCTGCATGGCTACTATAGCAGGGCTCCAGGTAGAGCTGCATGGTTACTATAGCAGAGCTCCATGTAGAGCTGCATGGTTACTATAGCAGGGCTCCAGGTAGAGCTGCATGGTTACTATAGCAGGGCTCCAGGTAGAGCTGCATGGTTACTATAGCAGGGCTCCAGATAGAGCTGCATGGTTACTATAGCAGGGCTCCAGGTAGAGCTGCATGGTTACTATAGCAGGGCTCCAGGTAGAGCTGCATGGTTACTATAGCAGGGCTCCAGGTAGAGCTGCATGGCTACTATAGCAGGGCTCCAGGTAGAGCTGCATGGCTACTATAGCAGGGCTCCAGGTAGAGCTGCATGGTTACTATAGCAGGGCTCCAGGTAGAGCTGCATGGTTACTATAGCAGGGCTCCAGGTAGAGCTGCATGGTTACTATAGCAGGGCACCAGGTAGAGCTGCATTGTTACTATAGCAGGGCTCCATGTAGAGCTGCATGGTTACTATAGCAGGGCTCCAGGTAGAGCTGCATGGTTACTATAGCAGGGCTCCAGGTAGAGCTGCATGGTTACTATAGCAGGGCTCCAGGTAGAGCTGCATGGTTACTATAGCAGGGCTCCAGGTAGAGCTGCATGGTTACTATAGCAGGGCTCCAGGTAGAGCTGCATGGTTACTATAGCAGGGCTCCAGGTAGAGCTGCATGGTTACTATAGCAGGGCTCCATGTAGAGCTGCATGGTTACTATAGCAGGGCTCCAGGTAGAGCTGCATGGTTACTATAGCAGGGCTCCAGGTAGAGCTGCATGGCTACTATAGCAGGGCTCCAGGTAGAGCTGCATGGTTACTATAGCAGGGCTCCAGGTAGAGCTGCATGGTTACTATAGCAGGGCTCCAGGTAGAGCTGCATGGTTACTATAGCAGGGCTCCATGTAGAGCTGCATGGCTACTATAGCAGGGCTTCAGGCGGGGGCAACGTGTGGGATAAAAAAAAATCCCCAATCGTCCCCAAAAGTAACGATGTGATAACGTCAGATATGGTTTGATAGTACGTTTTGGGTTTTAAGTGTCTCGTATGCACAATCTAGGATCAGCTTCACTCTCCTTCAACCCTGATCTTGAGCATTTAGAGGTCACATACAGAACTGACTGTGGATCAGTGTCTAGGAACAATGTCATCCCATTCCTTCATGGTACTTCCCATAAAAACCCAGCTAGCTTCTCTGTCAGTTTTGTCTCTCTGGTTGATTAGCATTAGCTTAATGCTAGCATTAGAATAATTATCATTAGCATCCAAAGTGTTAATTTGTGTTACCCACTGTGACGTACATACCTAGCGCCCTATGCTCATAAGAGATGTCTGTTATTAACACAAAACTATAGAGATCACTTTTAAAACTTGTGTAAAATATGTATAAAGCCATAGCATTACTGTTGTTATCATTTATTTACTTTTATCTTTTTATTTTTCTAGTTTGACCATGTGACGAAACTGACTGTTTTATGGGTTTTATGTTTCACAAAACACAGCCGAACCTTAAATAGGGCTGTTTCTATGGTAACCACTTGTATTTTTACTGTATTTTGGTTTAACAAATTATTATTTTATCTCTTCAAACGCATCAAGGCCATTTGGAATCGAAACTGCCTCAGCCAAGAGTCAATGGAGCGATCTTATTTTTTGAGGAAATCGTTTAAAAAAAAATTATTAACTAAAATGTACAACGTTGTGTAAGACAATCATATTTCTCAGGTTGGGAAATAACGAGAGCTTTACCCCAACTCTTCTTCTGTGACTCTGAAGACCGGGTGGTTGGTAGTCTTTCTTTCCGTTGGTCAGGCTGTATACTGTAGTTCTCTGTAGCAGACTGAGGACACCTGCTTCATACAGGGTTGGAGACTGCGGGACACATTTGCTGCATTCCTTTCATATGAAATAATGTTTCAGAAATAATCTGTGAAACTTAAAAGGCTTTTATGCTACTGTCATAAAGGGAAGATCAGACTAATTTGGCTATCTACTGTAATAACTACTAATCAAACTACTGTACAACACAATTTTTATTGAAAGCTACAAAATAAATGGAATGGTTTATATTTTTCAATTAACCTTTTTAGCCATGGTGAATCCAGGAGATGAGTTTCAGCAGTGAACTGTGCATGTTTTGTAAAAGTATTTTCTGTTGGAATGTGAGAAAGAGCAAGTCTTCCCTTAGATGTTTTTCGATACATTTTAACGAGTTATACCATGACGAAGTCAGATGAAATAAGTACTGTTATGATCAAACTGTTCAAGGATATGTATTGCCATGTGTTTAGATAGAGCTGTCCCATTATAGGGCTGCCATGTGATTGGCCTGTTTTTGATTTTAACCTATCGGGAGATTTTGATTGGTATCCAAGTCTTTTGATTGGTTAATAAGTCACTGATTGACAGCTCAACCTCTCCTGACACGAGTATGTCTTGTTCCTAATTAGAACATCACTGAGGCTTCAGACTGTACAATCTCATGGTTCCGCCTTGGTTCTCACTAGTACAAAAAAGGGGTCTAGTACAAAAAAGAAAATCAAAGAATAGATTTTTTTGAAGTGTCCTTTTTTTCTAGAACTGATTTGTAGCTATGAGAGGAGATGATTTGTAACATTTTTCAGTCTGGCATTTCGTGCCATGTTTTTCTCTGCATGGAAGTTTGATTTGGAACCTGTGTTTTAAACCAGAAGACATGATGAACCCAGTATGAAATATCACCGTATTCCCGAGTGCAAGGGTTTCCCAAACTCCAACCGGGTGCACGGTTTGACGTTTACCGTAGCACTACACAGCCCATTCAAATAACCAACAATTATTTGAATCAGCTGTGTAGTGCCAAGGCAAAAACCAAAACGTGTACCAGGGGGGGACCAGGACCGAGTTTGGGAAACCCTGCCCTAGTGCATTACTTTTGACCACAGACACAAACCTAGTGTTAATGCTAACTAGTCCTGTAGTTACTAGCATCACTGTAAAGTACAACTGTTTTTTCATGAATTTAGCTGAGATCAGACAGATATTCTAGAAGGATTAGTAAATGTACTAGGGCCACTTTGAGATGATTTTGTAGGGGAAAAAATAAACAAGTGATGACTTTCTTTGTAGTTCTGTGTCTTCTCTGAGTTAATATGGGAGGAAACGCTGACTTGAGCCCACTGATTAACACTAAACAACACATACAAACCCTTCTGTAGTGAATAACTGACAGGGTGGCAGGTAGCCTAGCGGTTAAGAGAGTTGGGACAGTAACTGAAAGGTTTCTGGTTCGAACCCACGACCTGACCATGTGAAATCTGTCAATGAGCCCTTGAGCAAGGCACTTAACCCTAATTGCTCCTGTAAGTCTCTGGATAAGAGCTTCTGCTAAATGACAAAATTCATTCAGAACTTGAGCAAATCTGCCCTCTGCTGGTAAAGTTATTGAATGTACTGTATTTGGCTGAGAAAACGGAATAACATTTCAAAGTGGATTAACGGTATTGGGGAAAACAAAGTTAACACAGATACAGTTTAAGCCTCTGGTCAGTAAATGTGTGGTTGTGGTGAGGGGTGTCTGTAGACAAAACAGTTAAACTGATTGTTAGTAAGGTCATGACCTGTAAATCAGACAATTTGAACCTGACTTTAATACTGTCAAGAACACAACACAACAAAGTTGTGAACAAACACACACCACCAGCCTCAAACCCCAGGATTCTGCACACGATGAACCAGTCTAGGCAGTATGGTAACACATACTAGACTACTTCAACACAGACTAAATAAAGACAACACTAGTTTAGACTTTTTATTTTATTATCCCGAGTGCCTGTGAGACACAAAATCAAGTGTGGGTGTGTAGGGAGGGAGAACGCAATTGTCTTAAAGTAAAGCCTGATTAACTAAGGATATGAGCTGTCTAGAAAGACCTAGTAACTTTATCATGTACAAATACACTCCTGCCTGTCCAGGGTCCTATCCACCGGCTGTTCAGAACCAGATATGGGTTGCCGATGTCTTTCAGCTCATGACTAACAGTGGAAGAGCTATTCCTGATATTATATATGTTACATCCAGTCCAATACGACTTACAGACGAATCAATATTCACACAGCTAAATAAAAAGACAAATGTGTTTGGTATTTTCTGCGATAACCCAACTTGTTCTCCACATACACACAGGGTAAAGTTATCACAGTACTGAAAATATATCCTTTTTCGATGCAGACTAAAAACTAAAGCAAAAACAAGCAGGTTTTATAGCATCATTCGAACCTTCAGTCTAAATATAAATTGTATTTCCTTTCAGTACGTCTCAAAATATGTTCAACCATGTCAAGACTTCAATATGATCTGCCTCGTCTTTCTCAAAAGGAACCACTTGGAATGTGGTACTGATAGAATCTCTACAGAATGGCAGGACAGATTCCAGAGGTCGTAACCTTTACATGCCTGGGATTCCACAAGCAGCCAAGAGAGTGTAGAACAGACATGGCTCTCTGAGGTAAAAATCTTTTGTTTGTTAACATCTCCAGTGGACTCCAGGCTTGTATTCATTAGGACACAGTGTACCAAACAGTTTTGCAACAGAAACAAAAATGAGCATTTCCTATTGGACAAGTGCAGGTAGCCCCTCAGTAGTCAGTTTCTTCCGTTTGGTGACTAATGAACACGACCCAGCTAAAGTTCTGCACAACAGGAAGTGTACTGTTAGCTTCAGACATTCCTCCACTCTTTCATCCTTCTCTCTCTTTCCCTCTCTCCTCCACCACTCCTCCTTTCATCTCATCCATCCCCCACGGTTCATTGGCATGCCAGGGGGTTGCAGGGGCACCTGGGGCTGGCCTGGCGGTGGAGGGTACCCCCCAGGAGGCATGCCCATCCCCGGAGGTGGCACCCCGTGCCCTGGGGGCATGCGTGGCGGGGGGTACTCAGGGTAGTTGTAGCCTGGTGGAGGGTAGGCCGGAGAGGGAGGGGGCAGGTTGTGGGGTGGGTAAGTGCTGGGTGGGGGTCCTGGGGGTGGAGCGTTGGGGTAGCCATGAGGATGATAGGGCATGGGGGGACCGTAGTTGGGGGGCATGGGGGCATAGGACGGTTCTCCTGTCTTCATTATAGACTGAAGGCTCTGGAAGCCTTCCCCTGACATGTAGGAGCTAGAGGTGGACATTCCCATGATGTAACTAGAGGGAGGAGGAGGAGGGGGGCGGTGGGGCAGGGGAGGGGGCTGGTGGGGGGGTGGCGCGTGAGAGGGGGGAGGGGGAACGGGCTCGCTACCCGTGGCTGGCTCAGCTTCAGGAGGCACTGGGGGAGCCTTACGATCTGAGAGGAGAGAGAAAAGGGGAAAGAGAGAGAGAGAGAGAAGAGAGAGCGAGAAAAGGGGAGAGAGAAGAGGGGAGAGAGAGAGAGAAGGGGAGAGAAGCGAGAGAAGAGGGGAGAGAGAGAGAGAGAGAAGAGGTGAGAGAGAAGCGAGAGAGAGAGGATGAGTGAGAGAGAGAGGATGAGAGAGAGAGAAGATGAGAGAGGATGAGAGAGAGGATGAGAGAGAGAGAGAGAGAGAGGATGAGAGAGAGAGAGAGAGAGGATGAGTGAGAGAGAGGATGAGAGAGAGAGAAGATGAGAGAGAGAGAAGATGAGAGAGGATGAGAGAGAGGATGAGAGAGAGAGAGGATGAGAGAGAGAGAAAGGATGAGAGAGAGAGAGAGAGGATGAGAGAGAGAGAGAGGATGAGAGAGAGAGATGAAAGAGAAAGAGAGAGGGGGGAGAGAGAGACAGAGAAGTGAATTAAGGTCATTTCCACTAAACACAATCCTAATCATAGGGCTGAAAGCTTTGACATTCCTGTTCAACGAGACAGCCCTTTAAAACTGTAAATAATTCCTAGTAATCCCATAGCTAGACTACACACTTCCTGTGAAGTGCTCATTAACAACTTGAAGCAGTAATCAGATTGGTCAGAGGGCAGGCGGTAAGGAGGGGGTGGTCTGTTCGTTACATAACCAGGATTCTAAGGCCTGTTGTGTTCTAAGCAGCCTCTCACTAAAACCATGTCCATCATTAAACACTAAATAAAGATGTCACTTCATCATATGACAGCATGCCTCTCTCGGAGGGGAGACAGACGATCACTAGCTACTGCTGTTATGCATATAATAGGTAACCTACTAAGTAGTAAGACACTCACCAGGCAGCGGTTGAGAAGCGGGCAGGGGGGGCATAGGGCTCTCCAACCGTGGAATCTTAGAACCCACTTGTTCTGGAGGTTTGGGTTCCTCTTTTGGAGAGCTCTGACAAAACAGAAAGAAAATACTCTGCTGCTTCAAGCAGGCACACACGCTCCACGTTCAACAACCACTTGAGGAATGAAAACGACCAACTACACACAAGCTGTTATCGGGGGTTATCTGTTAGGGTTGGGGCAGTACCCACATTTTCACACCGCCTCTGTACCATTCCGGGGTGCATGGTATTACAGAATTACGCACACAGGGGGGCGCCATTACGCACAAAACTATTTAGGCAACAGGGATCTTGATCCAGGAGGGGGTTGAATGTCTCTGCTCTGACTAAGAAGCTTGATCTTAACATAGAGCCACTTAGCTAGCAGGTTCGCAAACCAGACGCATAGCTGGAGCACTGAGCTGGATATTTGACACATCTTAGATTTCTGATAGTTATAAATCATACTGTCAGTATTTCAGAAAATACTGTTTATACCAGGGTATCGTCTATTACCTATCGTGTTAGTCATGGATACTACTCAGACACATTAAAAAATTAAACATTAATGATCCACAGAAAATTAAATTGCATATTTCACCAGCTGACAAATACAAAGACACACTGATATCACTGACATGTGGGCGTTTTGGATGGCGTGGGGGGCTGCCTTGAGGGGAGATCCTCTTGGGTGGGGGGGGTAGTGGGACACCCCCTGGAGGCTGTGGGGGGGCTGGGACAGGGGGCTGGGGGGGTCCTCTCTGCTTGGTCTCCAGCTCCAGACCCGAGGGGATGGGGGTCTTCCCCTGGGAGTACAGGTCCAGGATCTGGTGACAGATGTCTAGGACGAAATGACAGAGGTTAGGTACGATGTACAGACTGGACAGAGGTTAGGTACGATGTGCAGACTGGACAGAGGTTAGGTACGATGTGCAGACTGGACAGAGGTTAGGTACGATGTGCAGATTGGACAGAGGTTAGGTACGATGTGCAGACTGGACAGAGGTTAGGTACGATGTGCAGATTGGACAGAGGTTAGGTACGATGTGCAGACTGGACAGAGGTTAGGTACGATGTACAGACTGGACAGAGGTTAGGTACGATGTACAGACTGGACAGAGGTTAGGTACGATGTACAGACTGGACAGAGGTTAGGTACGATGTACAGACTGGACAGAGGTTAGGTACGATGTACAGACTGGACAGAGGTTAGGTACGATGTGCAGACTGGACAGAGGTTAGGTACGATGTACAGACTGGACAGAGGTTAGGTACGATGTGCAGACTGGACAGAGGTTAGGTACGATGTGCAGACTGGACAGAGGTTAGGTACGATGTACAGACTGGACAGAGGTTAGGTACGATGTGCAGACTGGACAGAGGTTAGGTACGATGTGCAGACTGGACAGAGGTTAGGTACGATGTACAGACTGGACAGAGGTTAGGTACGATGTGCAGACTGGACAGAGGTTAGGTACGATGTACAGACTGGACAGAGGTTAGGTACGATGTACAGACTGGACAGAGGTTAGGTACGATGTACAGACTGGACAGAGGTTAGGTACGATGTACAGACTGGACAGAGGTTAGGTACGATGTACAGACTGGACAGAGGTTAGGTACGATGTACAGACTGGACAGAGGTTAGGTACGATGTACAGACTGGACAGAGGTTAGGTACGATGTACAGACTGGACAGAGGTTAGGTACGATGTGCAGACTGGACAGAGGTTAGGTACGATGTGCAGACTGGACAGAGGTTAGGTACGATGTGCAGACTGGACAGAGGTTAGGTACGATGTACAGACTGGACAGAGGTTAGGTACGATGTGCAGACTGGACAGAGGTTAGGTACGATGTGCAGACTGGACAGAGGTTAGGTACGATGTACAGATTGGACAGAGGTACAGTTCTTGTCATTTCTCCTAGATGCTGATTAGCGTTAAGGGATGAATAGGACTCAATAGGAGGAGGAACATGAGCAGAACTTGTAACCATTACACCATAAGTATATAAGTAGGGAGAAAGTGACTAGGCAACCTGATAAACAGTAGCAGCAGTGTATGTGATGATTAACAGTAGCAGCAGTGTATGTGATGATAAACAGTAGCAGCAGTGTATGTGATGATTAACAGTAGCAGCAGTGTATGTGATGATAAACAGTAGCAGCAGTGTATGTGATGATTAACAGTAGCAGCAGTGTATGTGATGATTAACAGTAGCAGCAGTGTATGTGATGATTAACAGTAGCAGCAGTGTATGTGATGATAAACAGTAGCAGCAGTGTATGTGATGATAAACAGTAGCAGCAGTGTATGTGATGATAAACAGTAGCAGCAGTGTATGTGATGATAAACAGTAGCAGCAGTGTATGTGATGATTAACAGTAGCAGCAGTGTATGTGATGATTAACAGTAGCAGCAGTGTATGTGATGATTAACAGTAGCAGCAGTGTATGTGATGATAAACAGTAGCAGCAGTGTATGTGATGATAAACAGTAGCAGCAGTGTATGTGATGATAAACAGTAGCAGCAGTGTATGTGATGATAAACAGTAGCAGCAGTGTATGTGATGGTAAACAGTAGCAGCAGTGTATGTGATGGTAAACAGTAGCAGCAGTGTATGTGATGATTAACAGTAGCAGCAGTGTATGTGATGATTAACAGTAGCAGCAGTGTATGTGATGATTAACAGTAGCAGCAGTGTATGTGATGATAAACAGTAGCAGCAGTGTATGTGATGGTAAACAGTAGCAGCAGTGTATGTGATGATTAACAGTAGCAGCAGTGTATGTGATGATTAACAGTAGCAGCAGTGTATGTGATGGTAAACAGTAGCAGCAGTGTATGTGATGGTAAACAGTAGCAGCAGTGTATGTGATGATTAACAGTAGCAGCAGTGTATGTGATGATAAACAGTAGCAGCAGTGTATGTGATGATTAACAGTAGCAGCAGTGTATGTGATGATAAACAGTAGCAGCAGTGTATGTGATGTGAAACAGTAGCAGCAGTGTATGTGATGGTAAACAGTAGCAGCAGTGTATGTGATGATAAACAGTAGCAGCAGTGTATGTGATGATTAACAGTAGCAGCAGTGTATGTGATGATTAACAGTAGCAGCAGTGTATGTGATGATTAACAGTAGCAGCAGTGTATGTGATGATTAACAGTAGCAGCAGTGTATGTGATGATTAACAGTAGCAGCAGTGTATGTGATGGTAAACAGTAGCAGCAGTGTATGTGATGATTAACAGTAGCAGCAGTGTATGTGATGATTAACAGTAGCAGCAGTGTATGTGATGGTAAACAGTAGCAGCAGTGTATGTGATGATTAACAGTAGCAGCAGTGTATGTGATGGTAAACAGTAGCAGCAGTGTATGTGATGATAAACAGTAGCAGCAGTGTATGTGATGTGAAACAGTAGCAGCAGTGTATGTGATGATTAACAGTAGCAGCAGTGTATGTGATGATTAACAGTAGCAGCAGTGTATGTGATGTGAAACAGTAGCAGCAGTGTATGTGATGAGTCAGAGTTAGTGCAAAAAGGGTCAAAGCAGATAGTTTGGGGAACTATTTATGGCAGGCTCATGGCTTGGTGGTACACGCTGTTCAGGGTCCTGTTCGTTCCAAATGTGGTACATCGGTACCGCTTGCCATGCGGTAGTAGAGAGAACAGTCTATGGCTGGGGTGGCTGGGGTCTGACAGTTATTAGAGCCTTCCTCTGACAGCACCTGGTATAGAGGTCCTGGATGGCAGGGAGCTCGGCCCCAGTGATGTACTGGGCTGTCCCCACCACCTGGTACAGAGGTCCTGGATGGCAGGGAGCTCGGCCCCAGTGATGTACTGGGCTGTCCCCACCACCTGGTACAGAGGTCCTGGATGGCAGGGAGCTCGGCCCCAGTGATGTACTGGGCTGTCCCCACCACCTGGTATAGAGGTCCTGGATAGCAGGGAGCTCGGCCCCAGTGATGTACTGGGCTGTCCCCACCACCTGGTATAGAGGTCCTGGATGGCAGGGAGCTCGGCCCCAGTGATGTACTGGGCTGTCCCCACCACCTGGTATAGAGGTCCTGGATGGCAGGGAGCTCGGCCCCAGTTATGTACAGATCATATATATTTTTATTTTATTGGACCTTTTTAACTAGGCAAGTCAGTTTAAGAACAAATTCTTATTCACAATGGACGGCCTACCGGAGGAACAGTGGGCTAACTGCATTGTTCAAATCAAATTGTATTGCTCACATACACATGGTTAGCAGATGTTAATGCGAGTGTAGCGAAATGCTTGTGCTTCTAGTTCCGGCCATGCAGTAAGATCTAACGAGTAATATAACCTAACAATTTCACAACAACTACCTTGTACACACAAGTGTAAAGGAATGAATAAGAATATGTACGTAAAAATATATGGATGAGCGATGGCCGTGCGGCATAGGCAAGATGTAGTAGATGGTATAGAGTACAGTATATACATATGAGATGAGTAATGTAGGGTATGTAAACATTATATAAAGTAGCATTGTTTAAAGTGGCTAGTGATACATTTATTACATCAATTTTTCCATTATTAAAGTGGCTAGAGTTGAGTCAGTATGTTGGCAGCAGCCACTCAATGTTAGTGGCTGTTTAACAGTCTGATGGCCTTGAGATAGAAGCTGTTTTTCAGTCTCTCGGTCCCAGCTTTGATGCACCTGTACTGACCTCGCCGTCTGGATGATAGCGGGGTGAACAGGCAGTGGCTCGAGTGGTTGTTGTCCTTGATGATCTTTTTGACCTTCCTGTGACATTGGGTGATGTAGGTGTCCTGGAGGGCTAGTAGTTTGCCCCCGGTGATGTGTTGTGCAGACCTCACTACCCTCTGGAGAGGCTTACGGTTGTGGGCGGAGCAGTTGCCGTACCAGGCCGTGATACAGCCCGACAGGATGCTCTCGATTGTGCATCTGTAAAAGTTTGTGAGTGTTTTTGGTGATAAGCCAAATTTCTTCAGCCTCCTGAGGTTGAAGAGGCGCTGCTGCGCCTTCTTCACCACGCTGTCTGTGTGGGTGGACTAATTCAGTTTGTCCTTGATGTGTACGCCGAGGAACTTGGGGGTGCTCCCTCTGCTGTTTCCTGAAGTCCACGATCATCTCCTTTGTTTTGTTGACGTTAAGTGTGAGGTTATTTTCCTGACACCACACTCCGAGGGCCCTCACCTCCTCCCTGTAGGCCGTCTCGTCGTTGTTGGTAATCAAGCCTACCACTGTAGTGTCGTCCGCAAACTTGATGATTGAGTTGGAGGCGTGCATGGCCACGCAGTCATGGGTGAACAGGGAGTACAGGAGAGGGCTGAGAACACAACCTTGTGGAGCCCCAGGTGTTGAGGATCAGCGGGACGGAGATGTTACCTACCCTCATCACCTGGGGGCGGCCCGTCAGGAAGTCCAGGACCCAGTTGCACAGGGCGGGGTCGAGACCCAGGGTCTCGAGCTTGATGACGAGTTTGGAGGGTACTATGGTGTTAAATGCTGAGCTGTAGTCAATGAACAGCATTCTTACATAGGTATTCCTCTTGTCCAGATGGGTTAGGGCAGTGCGCAGTGTGATTGCGATTGCGTCGTCTGTGGACCTATTGGGGCGTTAAGCAAATTGGAGTGGGTCTAGGGTGTCAGGTAGGGTGGAGGTGATATGGTCCTTGACTAGACTCTCAAAGCACTTCATGAGACTAGTCAAGGACCATATCACCTCCACCCTACCTGACATCCTAGACCCACTCCAATTTGCTTACCGCCCCAATAGGTCCACAGACAATGCAATCGCAATCACACTTAGGGGCAGAACGACAGATTTTTACCTTGTCAGATCGGGAACTTGATCCTGCAACCTTTTGGTTACTGGCCCAACGCTCTAACCACTAGGCTACCTGCCGCCCCAGATGCCAAGCAGTTGCCATACCAAGCAGTGACGCAGCCAGTCAAGAAGCTTTAAAAATGGTGCAAGACTGGGCTTTTGGGAGTCACTGTCTTAAAATGTGTGTCAGGGAAGTGTAACAATGCAAAGAGACAAAGACGTCACCTTGACGTCATACCTTCTAGCAGCTCCACTGGGACGTCCTGGACAAACTGCTCCCACCATCTCCGTGAAGACTGCTTGGACGTCCACTCCTGGATGTCAAACTTACACAGCCGTCCAGCCAGGTACATGACTGCTACAGCTATGATCTCTGGTTCCCACTGCAGGGACAGCATGGTGCACAGACTGGAGAGAGAGGTAGGAACAGAGAGAACCGGTTAGATGTGGCACTAAATACAGTCCTACAATACTATTCAATGAATATTGTAAGATGAGAAGGTGACAGGAAACAGGAAATAAGGACTACTGTGTTATGTATGGCTCACCTGTCGTTGACGAAGGTCCAGGCCATCTGCACCAGTTTCTGAACTTTGGTTTTGTCACCTAGAAAAATAAAAAATAAACACAGTTTTTCCACAATTGCATAAGAGGGACACATCATTGCCTGGTGTGGCCAAGACAGGAGGTGGATGTTTTTAAGGTCAAAAAACATGAATCACTAGTGGTGTTTGGATAGGAGACAGCTTACAGGATACTAGTAACCACTTCAACATAAAGCCTTGGAGATGACCGTTGGAAATGAAGTCAAACTAAGATGGAAACACCACCTTTGAGCTGCTTGGCGTATCGCAGGAGGAACATGTAAGGGTGTTCCACTTGCAGGTCAAACTTGATCGTCTGTAGCAGGATCCTCTCTAGCACCATAACCTCTTCCTGTTGGTGGCGAAAATCCTACGATACATCCCAGGACCCAAACAAGAGCGTCAAGTAAGGAAACACACAAGGGCTTTTCACACTACTGTCAAACCAAGCTGTACTGAGCTGGCCTCGTTAAGCATTCAAACAGAATTGAGTGAACTGTGCTGAAAAGGACAATGTGAAAAGTAGAGCCTATTAAACAAAATTCTTGCCAACAATATAATGTTAGATAGAGATACAGTGGGGCAAAAAAGTATTTAGTCAGCCACCAATTGTGCAAGTTCTCCCAGTTAAAAAGATGAGAGAGGCCTGTAATTTTCATCATAGGTACACTTCAACTATGACAGATAAAATGAGAAGAAAAAAAAATCCAGAAAATCACATTGTAGGATTTTTTATGAATTTATTTGCAAATTATGGTGGAAAATAAGTATTTGGTCAATAACAAAAGTTTCTCAATACTTTGTTATATACCATTTGTTGGTAATGACAGAGGTCAAACGTTTTCTGTAAGTCTTCACAAGGTTTTCACACACTGTTGCTGGTATTTTGGCCCATTCCCCATGCAGATCTAGAGCAGTGATGTTTTGGGGCTGTAACCATCTACATTGTTTGTTTGTGTGATGCATTTCTGTGAATTACTTAGTTAGTAAATAAATTATTTTAAGACAATTGATGTATGGATGACTCATAGTCAAGACTGGGTTCGTGCAGATAACCAACAATGTACGACGTTTGGAATGAGACTGACGTGAGGTAAATAATAATTCATTAATTCGAAGACTAATTGGTCAGATATTAAAATTTCTGAAAGTTATATTAGGAAAATTATAACTTTGTAATCTGAATATTTTCCTTGGTGCCCCAACTTCCTAGTTAATTACAGTTACATGATTAATCAGTTTAAAATCGCATAATAATTACAGAGAATTTTTGATAAAGATTAATCTTCAGTTTAATGATGCCAAAGACACGACAGAGCTTTAGGGCAGGTAGGGTACAGGCCAGTGCTGATGGAGGACGATAGCACCCAGCAACAATCAACGAAGCGCTATTTGAAAGTTTAATGCTTAAAACCAGCAAATCAAATTGTTTGGGGAGAGACTTGGTGGAGACAACCAAGCCCTGAAGGTGATCCTTGGTAAAGATTGCCACTCCTCCACCTTTGGAAGGTCTGTCTTGCCGAAAAAGGTTGTAACCAGAAAAGTTAACACCAGTATTCAAAACACTCTTCCTTAACCACGTCTCAGTACTGACCAACACATCTGGATTGGAGCTGTGAACCCACACTTTCAATTGATCCCTTTTAAGTAATAAGCTTCTAGTGTTAACGTGCAGAAAACCCAGGCTTTTACGAGAGCAGAAATCAGTGAAGCAGATATCAGAGCACAAGTCAGAATTGGGGCTAGCAACAGTAGATGGGCCAGGGTGTACATGCACATTTCCAGATATCATCAGCAGTAATAGAGTCGAGGCACGGCAGAGGACAGGGAGAGCTCTATAGTGCTGATTTATGACATCTGAATGTGCATCAGCTGGCAAAAAGATCATATTGTACACCAATTTCAACAGGTAACATGAATACAAAGCTGGCGAGAGGTGGCTAGATTAGGATGGGAGGCCAAAAGTCTATGTAACCCGAGTGTGTCCCGAGTGTGGGAACAAACAGTCTGTCCCACGGTTGGGTAAAGAAAGTTCATAGTCAACAAAGCATGCAGGAGTCATGAGGCAAATAGCAAAATAAAAAAATAATGACTTGGGGCTAGCCATTTTAAGTTCAGAGTCACTCGCCCATCAGTGCGCGTGTGCTGGAGGCGAGGGGAGTAGGTGTCACACCCACTTGGGAGAAGCTTCATTTCTGGAGACAGATTTTGTAGAAAATACCAGTGGATGGTCTCTGAACAGCGGGAGAGGGCTTGTGAGACACCTGACATGTTGGGCTCAAAGGCTTCAACAACTCTCACTTCACACCTCAGTGCTAATTGCAGCTGTATCTGGTCTGTCTCAACTCCAGGTTGGATGGTGTCCTCAGGTCTCTGCTGTATGTTTGCCAGAGCATCCTCTGTATCGCTTAGAAAAAGGAATCCTTGGTAGTAGTAATCCTTCCAAGTCATTTTGTCCAGAATCAGGTTGTAGGTTTGGAGTTTTGAATCAGAGTGAAGGTAATGTTGTGGAGGGTAGTATCCTGTATATGTCCTGGTGACATAGTGTTGTGGAGGGTAGTATCCTGTATTTGTCCTGGTGACATAGTGAAGGTAATGTTGTGGAGGGTAGCATCCTGTATATGTCCTGGTGACATAGTGAATGTAATGTTGTGGAGGGTAGTATCCTGTATATGTCCTGGTGACATAGTGAATATAATGTTGTGGAGGGTAGCATCCTGTATATGTCCTGGTGACATAGTGAATGTAATGTTGTGGAGGGTAGTATCCTGTATATGTCCTGGTGACATAGTGAAGGTTATGTTGTGGAGGGTAGCATCCTGTATATGTCCTGGTGACATAGTGAATGTAATGTTGTGGAGGGTAGTATCCTGTATATGTCCTGGTGACATAGTGAAGGTAATGTTGTGGAGGGTAGTATCCTGTATATGTCCTGGTGACATAGTGAAGGTAATGTTGTGGAGGGTAGCATCCTGTATATGTCCTGGTGACATAGTGAAGGTAATGTTGTGGAGGGTAGCATCCTGTATATGTCCTGGTGACATAGTGAAGGTAATGTTGTGGAGGGTAGTATCCTGTATATGTCCTGGTGACATAGTGAAGGTAATGTTGTGGAGGGTAGTATCCTGTATATGTCCTGGTGACATAGTGAAGGTAATGTTGTGGAGGGTAGTATCCTGTATATGTCCTGGTGACATAGTGAAGGTAATGTTGTGGAGGGTAGTATCCTGTATATGTCCTGGTGACATAGTGAAGGTAATGTTGTGGAGGGTAGTATCCTGTATATGTCCTGGTGACATAGTGAAGGTAATGTTGTGGAGGGTAGCATCCTGTATATGTCCTGGTGACATAGTGAAGGTAATGTTGTGGAGGGTAGTATCCTGTATATGTCCTGGTGACATAGTGAAGGTTATGTTGTGGAGGGTAGCATCCTGTATATGTCCTGGTGACATAGTGAAGGTAATGTTGTGGAGGGTAGTATCCTGTATATGTCCTGGTGACATAGTGAAGGTAATGTTGTGGAGGGTAGTATCCTGTATATGTCCTGGTGACATAGTGAAGGTAATGTTGTGGAGGGTAGTATCCTGTATATGTCCTGGTGACATAGTGAAGGTAATGTTGTGGAGGGTAGTATCCTGTATATGTCCTGGTGACATAGTGAAGGTAATGTTGTGGAGGGTAGTATCCTGTATATGTCCTGGTGACATAGTGAAGGTAATGTTGTGGAGGGTAGTATCCTGTATATGTCCTGGTGACATAGTGAAGGTAATGTTGTGGAGGGTAGCATCCTGTATATGTCCTGGTGACATAGTGAAGGTAATGTTGTGGAGGGTAGTATCCTGTATATGTCCTGGTGACATAGTGAAGGTAATGTTGTGGAGGGTAGTATCCTGTATATGTCCTGGTGACATAGTGAAATGAATTTTGAAATGTTACAGCCTTATTCTAACATTGGTCAAATAAAATATTCTCATCAATCTACACAAAATACCCCATAACGACAAAAAACGGAAATATCACATTTACATAAGTATTCAGACCCTTTACTCAGTACTTTGTTAAAGCACCTTTGGCAGTGATTACCGCATTGAGTCTTCTTGGGAATAAGGCTACAAGCTTGGCACACCTGTATTTGAGGAGCTTCACCCATTCTTCTCTGCAGATACTTTCAAGCACTGTCAGGTTGGATGGGGAGCATCGCTTCACAGCTATTTTCAGGTCTCTCCAGAGATGATTGATTGAGTTAAAGTCCGGGCTCTGGCTGGGCCACTCAAGGACATTCAGAAACTTGTCCCGAAGCCAGTCCTACGTTGTCTTGGCTGTGTCCTTAGGGTCGTTGTCCTGTTGGAAGGTGAACCTTCGCCCCAGTCTGAGGTCCTGAGGAGGTCATCAAGGATCTCTCTGTACTTTGCTCTGTTCATCTTTCCCTCGATCCTGACTAGTCTCCCAGTCCCTGCCGCTGAAAAACATCCCTACAGCATGATGCTGCCACCACCATGCTTCACCGTAGGGATGATTTTACTATTTTACTATTTTCTACAATGTAGAAAATAGTCAAAAAGTAAAGAAAAACCCTTGAATGAGTAGGTGTTATAAAACTTTTGACCGTTAGTGTATATATTTACCACCCAAAATATATGGGGGATTGGAAATGATACGGGCAATTAGATTGTAGCTTCCATCATTGTATCTGCAATATTAAAGCTGATTTACCCCGTAAAAAATAAAAAATATTAAATAAAAAAATAAAAAATAGCCTATTATCAAGCCAGCAGTTAGGTTCAGCACGTGAAGAAAGTGTACCAGTAAACATAGCAGGACTTCACTGTACCTACAAACAGAGAGGACAGTGGGAGAAGTGAACTAAGACACATCTCACCTTTGGGTCGTCTCCAAACTGGGCAAACTGTACATCGTTCAGTAAGCTGCGAGCCGTCTTGATGATGTCTTTACATTTCTTAGGAGTCTCCTCCACTTTCCCAGCCAAGAAGAGACAACACGCACCGGTCACCTGTAGATACACAAGTCTCACATGATTTAAAACCAAGACATTAAGCCGTACCACCTGTCACCTGTAGATTTTATTTTATTTTATTTATTTTACCGTTATTTTACCAGGTAAGTTGACTGAGAACACGTTCTCATTTGCAGCAACGACCTGGGGAGTAGTTACAGGGGAGAGGAGGGGGATGAATGAGCCAATTGTAAACTGGGGATTATTAGGTGACCATGATGGTTTGAGGGACAGATTGGGAATTTAGCCAGGACACCGGGGTTAACACCCCTACTCTTACGATAAGTGCCATGGGATCTTTAATGACCTCAGAGTCAGGACACCCGTTTAACGTCCCATCCGAAAGACGGCACCCTACACAGGGCAGTGTCCCCAATCACTGCCCTGGGGCATTGGGATATTTTTTAGACCAGAGGAAAGAGTGCCTCCTACTGGCCCTCCAACACCACTTCCAGCAGCATCTGGTCTCCCATCCAGGGACCGACCAGGACCAACCCTGCTTAGCTTCAGAAGCAAGCCAGCAGTGGTATGCAGGGTGGTATGCTGCTGGCAATATACACAATACACAGGTCTCACACTATTTAATACCAAGACATTAGGCAGTACCACCTGTCATCTGTAGATACACAATGCACACGTCTCACACTATTTAATACCAAGACATTAGGCAGTACCACCTGTCATCTGTAGATACACAATACACACGTCTCACACTATTTAATACCAAGACATTAGACAGGACCTCCAAGATTCACCACTGAGATTGAAGTTGACAACATGACTGTGTACAATTATTTTGATTTTTGAAGGCAAATTATTGTTCAAGTGTAGCATTGTAAGTCATTTTGGATAAGAGTTTCTGCTAAATGTCAAATGTGACAGGTTCAGTACACAACAGGGAATTCTTTACCAAAATACTCACATATCTGGGGAACTGTTTGAAAGAGTGAAACATGTAGAAACGGTGGAAGTAGATGATACCTGTTGCCAAGGTGTCATAATGTCTGATGACAGAGTTAAGGGTGAAACTCGACAAAGCCACATTACTTTAGGTGAAATAAAAAAATTCTCGCTAACTTTCTGACACACAGAAAATGATCAACCAGATGACGAGGCTATGACATGACTGTGTCAAATGTTGCGTGTAAAAGGATACAGTCCGAGTCTGGTCCCCACATCGAAGATGAACCGGGCCCCCTCCCTGCGGTATCGGGCCTCTGTGGCCAGGTCCAGGCCCTCAGACTGGGACGGGGTGTGGGCCAGGTCCTTCTTGTCCCAGTACCAGCATGGCTTGATATGGTCCAGGAAGGCCTGACCACTGGAGGGGTGGTTGTTTTCCTTCATCTGGTGAGAAGAGGATGATGGACCCGCTGAACTAGAAGACTGGCAAAGGAGGGGGGTGAAAACGGGATGATTCACAGCGAAGAAAGCATGAATTAATGGTGTAAAGTATTGTCATACATGATGAAGAAATCGGTGGCTAGTTAGCTTGCTAAAGTTGTCATCTATCTTATTTTACAGTAGCTAGAAACTGTTTGGGAAGTTAAACTAATAAATAAGTCGTGGTAGTAGCCATTGAATTCATAATATTAAATTAGGGTTTATATTACCTAACTATAGCTACAGAGCTAGGTAGCTAACAGGATGAGCGGCATGGATTACCTACATGGAAGAAATAACAGTTTTGACAATATCTATTTGATCTCTCTGAACACAGTTGAAAGCCTGTGCTAACGCGTTGTTGTAAGTTAACGTTACCTAACTAACTACCTTTCAGGCCGAAGTTGCAAGCTAGCTACTGTAGCTAACTAACTTGGTAAAACTAACTTTAGCTAATGTTAGCTAGCACTCCCTGACCGTTCAATCAATCCAAAACACACGCATGTCAAAACGTAGGTTGTCTAAAATGTGAAAAGAAGGACGCTTACCTTTATCATGTAGGCTTTATAATGAGTAACAATATCAACAATCGATTAAATAATCGTTTTATATTTAGACTGAATTAGTCACCGACAACAGTCTCCACTGTAACATGGGCGCCGCCATTTTTGTTATACGTCAGATGCCGGTGAGGGTTGTTATTATTATGAGCAATAGCACAAATTCTAAAACAGAAATATACAGATAAGAGTACATACACCAAACGTAGACAGGGGTATTTCATGTAAAACTACATTTTAAATTTGTCAAAAAGTTTTATGGTACAAACGGCATTTTTTGTTTTTTTACATTTACTGATCATTTCAAACTAATGTTTCAGTTCTATCTTAAACAATGTAAAGAGTGGTTTGTTCTCCGCCCACTTCATTTTATGGATTAAAAAAATCTTCCAAGAAAAATAATAAAATTATCAATGAAAATTAAATCAAGGTCCAGCCGGTGAGAGGGGTTGTGTGCGTGGAATAGGGTGTAATTGCAGACCGAAATCCGGGGCGTTTCTTGATGTGTTTGTGGTCAGTTTCCGTGGTCAGTTCCGGTGTTATGAGACGGTTGGTTTCCAGACACAGATGATTTGTTTACATAGCAGATTAGGATAACTAAGGAGGCAGGTTAGGATAATTAGCGTGGCAGGTTAGGTGAATTAGCGTGGTAGGTTAGGAGACTGTGGTCAATAGGTGTAACTTGATATCAAGAAACGCCTATATTAGAAAACGCCCCCAAATGCTGTCTGCAATTACACTGTTCTCTATGCACGCACGACACAATAGAGTGATAAATGTGGACAAAAATTTTCCACTAGAGGGCGAGAGAGAACTACTAATGGTGATGACCCTCTACTTCTCCACGTGGAGGAGCTCAATGGTCATTCAGAATTCATGAATGGATGGATGCATGAATGAATCTTGCATGAATAAATTCATTCATTAGGAAAATGGGTGAGTTTGTATAATTTCTTATAATTTTAGTGGGAAAAACAACAGTCAATCACATTGTAGAGATTTGGCTAATAGCCGTCCATATTGGACCATGTGTTTGTGCTCACAATTTCAGAGTTGACTCGAATGGTGAAACTCAAACTCTTTCCCCTCATTGAATTGCTTATAACTATGTCATTGCAATTCATGTGGAATTCATATGTTCAATGTGGGTTGTTATGTTCCTTTGCTGCAACACCAATTGCCCTCTGGGACAATAAACGTGAAACCTGAACGTGATTTCCCCATCACTCAAGTTTCAGTCCAAAAATATCATCAGATTTAATTTTCTCCTGAAATCTGTATTTGGTTGAAGGAAGGAGATACATTTCCCCTGTCACAACTAATGTGTATAGTTTTGTGTGCAAGAACATGAGGCAATAGGCTCTCTACCACCACAAGGCTCTCTACCACCAATATGCTCTCTACCACCAATAGGCTCTCCACCACCAATATGCTCTCTACCACCAATAGGCTCTCCACCACCAATATGCTCTCTACCACCAATAGGCTCTCCACCACCAATATGCTCTCTACCACCAATAGGCTCTCCACCACCAATATGCTCTCTACCACCAATAGGCTCTCCACCACCAATATGCTCTCTACCACCAATAGGCTCTCCACCACCAATATGCTCTCTACCACCAATAGTCTCTCTACCACCAATAGGCTCTCTACCATCACAAGGCTCTCTACCACCAATATGCTCTCTACCACCAATAGGCTCTCCACCACCAATATGCTCTCTACCACCAATAGGCTCTCCACCACCAATATGCTCTCTACCACCAATAGGCTCTCTACCATCACAAGGCTCTCTACCACCAATAGGCTCTCCACCACCAATATGCTCTCTACCACCAATAGGCTCTCCACCACCAATATGCTCTCTACCACCAATAGGCTCTCCACCACCAATATGCTCTCTACCACCAATAGGCTCTCCACCACCAATATGCTCTCTACCACCAATAGGCTCTCCACAACCAATATGCTCTCTACCACCAATAGTCTCTCTACCACCAATAGGCTCTCTACCACCAATAGGCTCTCTACCACCAATAGGCTCTCTACCACCAATAGTCTCTCTACCACCAATAGGCTCTCTACCATCACAAGGCTCTCTACCACCAATAGGCTCTCTACCACCAATAGTCTCTCTACCATCACAAGGCTCTCTACCATCACAAGGCTCTCTACCACCAATAGTCTCTCTACCACCAATAGTCTCTCTACCACCAATAGTCTCTCTACCACCAATAGGCTCTCTACCACCAATAGGCTCTCTACCACCAATATTCTCTCTACCACCAATAGTCTCTCTACCACCAATAGTCTCTCTACCACCAATAGTCTCTCTACCATCACAAGGCTCTCTACCATCACAAGGCTCTCTACCACCAATAGTCTCTCTACCACCAATAGTCTCTCTACCACCAATAGTCTCTCTACCACCAATAGTCTCTCTACCACCAATAGTCTCTCTACCACCAATAGTCTCTCTACCACCAATAGTCTCTCTACCACCAATAGTCTCTCTACCACCAATAGTCTCTCTACCACCAATAGGCTTTCTACCATCTCTCAGAGAACATAAAAAATACATAATTGAATAATTTACTTAATCCCAATTAAAATCTGGAATCTGCAAATACTATGAAGCCCTTCCTGGACTAAGCCTTTTAACTGTAGGAAGAGTTGTCACCTTGTGTGCTGTCAGAAGCCTTATCTGGTTTTGTTTTGTATTGTATTGACCATAGCAAGAAATGTCAACCTGTCATTTAGGCTGTAGGACACACACACACACACACACACACACACACACACACACAGACACACACAGACACACACAGACACACACACACACACACACACACACACACACACACACACACACACACACACACACACACACACACACACACACACACACACACACACACACACACACACACACACACACACACACACACACACACACACACACACACACACAGACACAAACAGAAACACACAAACACATAAACATATATACTGACACACAAACACAGTAAGTAAATCATCTCATGAATAATAAAATACGTTTCTTTTTTTTTTTACATTCGCTAGGACCCATTTCTCAATTACTTAGGTCACTTTTTCATAACTCTTCACACAGTGAGCACAACAGCAGTCTATGTGGGATAAACGGTGGATAATTTCTCATTGCTTTGGCACAAAATGCATTCAATGACTACATCTTTCAATTTTCATGAACTCTTTTCTCACTCAGACACAACCACCACCAAAACTATGTACCGACAGGCCAATTTGCACATTGTTTACATACTCTTTTCAAAACTGTTAAACTTAAGTTCAAAACCTAAAATAACACAACATTGAATAAGACAGCAATTTGCTACATTTCTACAGTAATACCGTATTGAAATATATTCCAAATCTAAACAATGAAATACTATCAAAACAATTCGACCAACCACAGCTGATTCCCATTGTAGCTGAACACCTACCCAGGTGTTAGTCTTTTAATTTCATTACCATCTATACAAAAGGGGACATCTTAGGAATAATGCTGTACTGTAATGTAAACATGGACCCAGCCAGAGATAGAGAAGTGGCTGACAGAGGAAGAAGAGTGGCTGGGAGAGGGAGAGGAGTACGTATGCGTGGTGGAAGAAGACTGAGAGGAAGATCAAGAGCTGTAGTCTCAGATGAGATTAGTGCTACTATAACTGATCATGTAATAAATCATGATCTATCAATGAGAGAGGCTGGTCTGAGAGTGCAGCCAAATCTGCAACGCTCAACAGTGGCATCTATTCTGAGATTTCCAGCAAAACAACAGGTAAGATGTTCATTCTGCAAGGGCATCTGACTGAAACATTACAGAAGTAAATTGAGCAAAGCCTTCAAACCTACTTGTGTGTAATTGTAATTGTTTTTGTATTTCTGCTTAGGACCCAACGGTTACCTCCTACAGGCGGGAGAGGAGGATTTTCACTGCTGTGCAGGAAACTGCCATCGTTGATCCGGTCATCAGAAACAATGGCATAAAACTGACAGAGATTCGGGACGAGTGTTGGCAGACAATGTAAGCATAACAACTATTTCTAGACTCCTGAAACAACATCTAGTCAGGATGAAGCAGTTGTACACTGTCCCCCTTGAGAGGATCTCTGAACGGGTCAAGCAACTCAGGAACCAATGTCCAGGTAAGATGACTATAAAATACAGATCTGATTTTGAACGAAACCAAACAGGGCAGAGGCACACAATGGCATGTTAATAGGTATAATGTAAACTACCGTAATAACTCTTATGTTGCCTTGTGGATTTATTTTAGAGAGTCATGGAGATTGAAGCCAGGCAAACACCCCACGTATTCATCTTTGTGGATGAGGCTGGTTTCAACTTGGCCAAAACACGGCAGTGAGGAAGGAATGTGATTGGGAAAAGAGCCACAGTGGATGTCCCGGGCCAGAGGGGTGCCAACATCACAATGTGTGCAGCAATATCCTCTGATGGATTGCTGTTACACAAACCGCTAATTGGGCCATACAACACTGAGCGTCTCATGTCATTCCTGGATGACCTCTATGGAAGGGTTGTGCCGGGTGAGGAAAGGGTTGCAGTGAGGCGAAATCGGCCGACATTTGTAATTGTATGGGACAACGTGTCATTTCACCACTCCCGTGCCGTCACAGAGCGGTATGCACACTCCCGTGCAGTCACAGAATGGGTTGCAGCCCATCCCAGGATGATGTCACTTTTCCTCCTTCCTTACGCTCTATTCCTCAACCCCATAGAGGAATTATTTTCCTCATGGAGGTGGAAGGTTTATGACCACCATCCACATGATCAAATGTCCCTTCTGGATGCAATGAATGCTGGATGCCTGGACATATCTGCAGAAGATTGCCATGGATGGACCAGGCATGCCAAAATATTCTTTCCTAGGTTTATTGCCCAAGATGACATAAGATGTGATATGGATGAGAACATGTGGCCAAATGCATAAGACAGGGTTGACTAGCATTGCTACTGTATCTGTATCTGTATCGGTAGATGGTGTATATACAAGTTATTGTATTTTGGAATCACTCAATGCCAAAAAATGACATAAAACATATTGAAGCATCATGTCTGATACATTCCTGTAACATAAACTGCAGTGAATTCTAAACAGTAGAGAGGTGTCATTCTTGTTTTGTAAAGAAACATTGTGTAATGGTACCTGTTGTTAGTGTTTTTAGGTCGTTGTTTTATGAGTGACAACATGTGCTTGTTGGGTGACAACCTTTGCTAGTGTTATGGAATAATGAGTTAATTTGAGACATGTATGAAGTGTTTTGGTAGTTTTAGGGCATTTTGGATGTGATATTAACTGCTGTGCCAAGCTGAAAGTTGATTAGGAGAACTGTGTGAAGAGTTTTGAAAAAGTGACCTAAGTATTGAGAAATGCAATTGTAAAAAACTGTAATGCTAAAACAGTCCACGTTAAAATAGTTCATAATAGTAAAATAGTGCAAGAGAGAATATGGTAGACGGTTGCTGTCAAAAAGTGATTGATAAGCTTTTCCTGTCCTGTGTTTATGTCCTTTTAAGGACATCCTGTCCGGATGTCCTCATGCTATGTATGGTGTGCTTATGTAACATGATAGTGCAGCTGTTTCTTCAAAGTAAAGCAAATGTTTGAAATAAAAAGTAATGGCCTGATTGATGTGTGGTGACCTTGTTGAACTGAAAGAAAATGTGTTTGAAAAAATGTTAAACAGTTGGGAATTTTTGTAGTGAACTTATGGAGCTGCTGTGTATCTTGTGACCCCTTGTATATGAAAACGTAATTTACGAGGTAGGTCTGCCTGAGTATACGTAAGAGTTAGACTTGTCCTGTGCCAAGTCTAACACAGATAAACTACATAAAACATGTCTCATAGACCAATTCTAGATGTATTGTGTCCTTCATGTCTGGGACACAATGACAAAACCATCTTAAGCCATGTTCTCCTGCGTTTCACATGAGAGAACGGCTTAAGAAAAGACTTGCTCTGTCAGATGGAACAGGCCCTGAGTGGAACATCCCTGCCTGGGTACGCATTGGAAGAGGACGTCTGCGGGCCTGATGATTTGAAAGTCAAGAATCTCTTCAGTCGCATATAGTCCAGACTCCAAATGTGACAATTGTAGGGTGTTATGAATTCAATAGCTCAAATCAGTTAGTTAATATGTATCTTCAAAAAGCATACACAGAAGTCAATTATGTTGTGCCTGTCTTTAGCTTCAGGTGAGGAGATTATTTTTGAAGTGCTTGATATGATGAAATAAGTGCAGAAGTTTATCCACCACCGTGAACATTTACGTAGATGGTCCATTCTGTCCTCAAGACATAACTTTGGCTTAATGGCAAGAAGGTTGATCCTGGGAAAGAAGACATACCTGGAAGGCCCTGGAGATCCAGCGTGGAAGAGACATTGTCTGAGGCGCTCACCGCTTGAAGATGGGGATTTGGAGACTGATGGGGGTGTTGGGTTAAAATAGGCCCTTCCCAAGACCTTTTTCTCTAAGAGGAATTAAATATAAATTATGCATATAAACATGTATTGTGTAGTAAAGTGCAGTATTGTAAAATAATTGTAATATGTATGCAATTATGTACTGAAGTTTTAGAATACAAATAAAGGATTTAAAAAAATAATTGACCTTTAATGAATGACAGTTCTCTTCCTCTGGCCCTCTGTATAGCTCTCGTTGGGGTGTGTGTGAGGCCAGGCAAGGATGCACGGTTGGGGTCAGAGGTTACAAGTAGACGAGGGCCCTGAAAAGATCAAAAACACTTTTAAAAAATCAGTCTTTCCTACAACAAAATATTTATACATATAAACATTTAATGGGTATTAATGTGTAGGTTTGTTAATAATAATTTGTATTCAATTAGGTACAAAAGTTTTAGAATAAAAATAAAGGGTTTTAAAAAATAATTTACATTTAAGGAATTGAGAAGTGGTGTGTGGTCACCACCTGCAGAACCACTCCTTTATTGGGGGTGTCTTGCTAATTGCCTATAATTTCCACCTTTTGTCTATTCCATTTGCACAACAGCATGTGAAATTTATTGTCAATCTGTGTTGCTTCCTAAGTGGACAGTTTGATTTCACAGAAGTGTGATTGACTTGGAGTTACATTGTGTTGTTTAAGTGTTCCCTTTATTTTTTTGAGCAGTGTATATTGATTAGTTTAGTTGTTTTAAGGGTATCTTGTCTAACTATCACTAAGCACGTATAGGGGTGGTGGGATCGTTGAGGTTGGTTTTTCGCGAGGGCACAACCAGCGGGTGGGGCTGGTTGCAATAGCCACTCGTGGAAGTTTGGAGTTTGAAAAACTTAGTAGGCGGCATGGAGTGAAAATCCCTGCCGCGGCTGGGTGTTCAGTGGAAGAATGTAGCTTGGCTGTGGGTGCTATCATTGGGTATGATAGCATCAAATCAGCCTCAAGGATGAATAGCGCAGTAGTGATATTCTTAGATTCCATTGAAAAGGTGGAGAAGATGGTTGAGAGGGGTGTTGTGTTGCGGGAGACACAGACGCCGGTATTTCCGCTTATGAATCCGGCGAAGAAAGTTATATTGTCTAACGTACCCCCATTTGTTAGAGATGAAGTGTTGGAGCGAGAGTTATCTCGTCATGGTCAAATCGTATCTACAATAAAGAAGGTTCTTTTTGGATGCAAATCTCCGTTGCTGAAACATGTTGTATCTCATAGGAGGCAAGTGCATATGATCTTAAAAAAGGACGTTGATGAACTGAATTTAGCGTTCAGTTTTAAGATTGATGGATTTGATTATGTCTTCTACGCTTTTACTGAATCAATGAAATGCTTTGGCTGTGGAAGAGAGGGGCATTTGGTGCGTAGTTGTCCCGAGAATGAGCGCGCAGAGCCCGGTAGTAGCTCTAGTGCTGGTGCAGCTAACGCATCAATGCGAAGGGATGAATATGCTAAGGGTGCAGGGGAAGGGAGAAGATGGGCAGATGTGGTTGGAAAGGTAGGAGAGGAAGACATTGTGGATACGGGGGCAATTGTGGTAGATCAGAACAAAGAGGGAGGGGAAACAGCCGGTGAGATTGCGACTGCCGTCGCTGAGGTGGTGCTGGAAAATGAAATTGGAGATAAAGAGGAGATTGAAATAACGGAAAAGGAAGCAGCTGTTTTCAAGGTACCGAGGAGTAAGAGGAAGAATGTAGGGGGTGGTGAAGGGTCTAATTCTAAGAGGAAGGTAGAGATTGATAAATTAGTTGAAGATGAAAAGGTTGAAGAGATGGTGGAGTTTTCTTCTGGGGAGGATAGCGAGAGTGAGTCATCTGACGCGTCACAACAAAATAGTGAGATAAATGGGGTGGAAGGGAGGTATGGGATTAAGAAGGTACGTCAATTTCTGAAGTTGACAAAAGGGAAGAAATAAATGCAGGATTACAATATAACTGATTTCTTCCCTGAAAGTGAATTGTTTATTGAATCAGCAAAGTTTCTGATGTCAAAAATTACAGGGGGAGGTTTGACAAGCCCTGAAATTGCTAGACTCAAGAAAGTGGTCACGAGAGTGATAAGTGATGTAAATTCTAAGGAAAATGAAAGAGTTCAGTTGCAGCTTTAACTCTGTAAAGAGATGTGGTGTCTGTATCTTCCTCTGTATATTTTTTTCATTCATGAGCAGTTTTAAGATTTCTTCTTTAAACGTAAATGGGGGAAGAGATGGTAAAAAAAGAGCCATGGTGTATGAGTTAATTAGGGGAAAGGGAAGTGACATAAATTTTCTACAAGAAACGCATAGTAATTTGGAAAATGAAGTTATGTGGAAACAGGAGTGGGGGGGGCAGTGGTGTGTAGTCATAAAAACTCAAAAAGTGGGGGTGTGGCTATATTGTTCTCAAGAGGGTTTTTGCCTTTGTCTTATGAGGTTGAAGAGGTAGTTGAGGGGAGGTTATTAAAAGTTAGAGCAAGGTATGAAAACATCATTATGTGTCTGATAAATGTATATGCCCCAGTGGTGGCAGTTGAGAGGGTATGTTTTTTAGAGACATTATCAAATACCATTGAGAAATGTAACAATGAAGATTATTTATTTATTGCTGGGGATTTTAACTGCACAGTCAGCGATTTAGATAGAAATCACCAAGAACCTCATATAGCCTCAAGGACTTTTTTAAAACGCCTCATTGTAACACATGTCACGTTCCTGACCTGTTTTCTGTTGTTTTGCATGTGTTTAGTTGGTCAGGACGTGAGCTGGGTGGGAATTCTATGTTGTGTGTCTAGTTTGTCTGTTTCTATGTCAGCCTAGTGTGGGTTCTCAATCAGAGACAGATGGTAGTCGTTGTCTCTGATTGAGACTCATATATAGGAGGCTTGTTTTGTGTTGGGATTTTGTGGGTGTTTGTTTCCTGTCTCTGTGATTGTCTGCACCAGATAGGTCTGTGTCGGTTTTTGCACATTTGTTATTTTGTATTGTTGTTTGTAGTGTTTCACTTGTTCGTTATTAAACATGTTTAACACTAGACGCGCTGCACTTTGGTCCTCTCCTTCACCCCTGGAAGAAAACCGTTACAGAAACACCCACCAACAAGGGACCAAGCAGCGTGGCTACGGGCAGCGACAGCAGGAGCAGAGAAAGGAGGAATGGACATGGGAAGACGTTTTGGACGGCAAGGGTTGCTACACATGGGAGGAGATCCTGGCTGGAAGGGATCGCCTCCCATGGGAGCAGCTGGAGGCAGTTAGGAGAGCAGAGGCATCCGGAAAGAGGAACCGGAGTTATGAAGGTACGCGGCTAGCACGGAAACCCGAGAGGCTCACCCAAAAATTTCTTGGGGGGGGGGGGGCTAAAGGGGAGTGTGGCGAAGCCGGGTTGGATACCTGAGCCAACTCCCCGGGCTTACCGTGGAGTGAGAGGGCGTCGTACTGGTCAGACACCGTGTTATGCGGTAAAGCGCACGGTGTCCCCAGTACGCGTGCTTAGCCCAGTGCGGGCTATTCCACCTTGCCGCACTGGGAGGGCTAGGTTGGGCATCGAGCTGGATGTCATGAAGCCGGCCCAACGTATCTGGCCTCCAGTACGTCTCCTCGGGCCGGCGTACATGGCACCAGCCTTACAGGTGGTGTCCCCGGTTCGCCTGCATAGCCCAGTGCGGGTTGTTCCACCTCGGCGCACTGGCAGGGCTACGGGGACCATTCAACCTGGTAAGGTTGGAGAGGCTCGGTGCTCAAGAGCGCGTGTCCTCCTTCACGGTCCGGTATATCCAGCGCCACCTTCCCGCCCCAGCCCAGTACCACCAGTGCCTACACCACGCACCAGGCTTTCAGTGCATCGCCAGAGCCCTGTTCCTCCTCCCCGCACTCGCCCTGAGGTGCGTGCCCTTAGCCCGGTACCTCCAGTTCCGGCACCACGCATCAGGCCTATAGTGCGTCTCAGCCGGCCAGAGTCTGCCGTCTGCCCAGCGGTGCCTGAACTGCCCGTCTGCCCAGCGCCGTCTGAGCCATCCGTCTGCCCAGCGCCGTCTGAGCCATCCGTCTGCCCAGCGCCGTCTGAGCCATCCGTCTGCCCAGCGCCGTCTGAGCCATCCGTCTGCCCAGCGCCGTCTGAGCCATCCGTCTGCCCAGCGCCGTCTGAGCCATCCGTCTGCCCAGCGCCGTCTGAGCCACCCGTCTGCCCAGCGCCATCTGAGTCACCCGTCTGTCCCGAGCCATTAGAGCTGCCCTACAGTCATGAGCTGCCCTACAGTCATGAGCTGCCCTACAGTCATGAGCTGCCCTACAGTCATGAGCTGCCCTTCAGTCATGAGCTGCCCTTCAGTCATGAGCTGCCCTCCAGTCATGAGCTGCCCTCCAGTCATGAGCTGCCCTCCAGTCATGAGCTGCCCTCCAGTCATGAGCTGCCCTCCAGTCATGAGCTGCCCTCCAGTCCGGAGCTGCCACTCAGTCCGGAGCTGCCACTAGTCCGGAGTTGTCCCTCTGTCCTGAGCTACCTCTCTGTCCTGAGCTACCTCTCTGTCCTGGGCTACCTCTCTGTCCTGAGCTACCTCTTTGTCCTGAACTACCTCTCTGTCCTGGGTTGTCTCCTCTATTGTAGAGGGGAGTTGGTGAAGGTTCCTGGACCATGGTCGGGGGCGAGGGTCGCCACTCAAGGGACGCTAAGGAGGTGGACAAAGACAATGGTGGAGTGGTGCCCTCGTCCACCGCCGGAGCCGCTAACGCGGACAGATGCCCACCCAGACCCTCTCCTTGAGTTTTAGGGGTGCGCCCGGAGTTCGCACCTTGAGGGGGGGTTTCTGTCACGTTCCTGACCTGTTTTCTGTTGTTTTGCATGTGTTTAGTTGGTCAGGACGTGAGCTGGGTGGGAATTCTATGTTGTGTGTCTAGTTTGTCTGTTTCTATGTCAGCCTAGTGTGGGTTCTCAATCAGAGACAGATGGTAGTCGTTGTCTCTGATTGAGACTCATATATAGGAGGCTTTTTTTGTGTTGGGATTTTGTGGGTGTTTGTTTCCTGTCTCTGTGATTGTCTGCACCAGATAGGTCTGTGTCGGTTTTTGCACATTTGTTATTTTGTATTGTTGTTTGTAGTGTTTCACTTGTTCGTTATTAAACATGTTTAACACTAGACGCGCTGCACTTTGGTCCTCTCCTTCACCCCTGGAAGAAAACCGTTACAACACATGAACTGTGTGATATTTGGCGGAGTCAACATGGAGGCATAAGGCAGTACACATGGGCGCATGTGAGAGAGAACACCATCTCTATCGCCAGGTTAGATAGGTTTTATTGTTTTGAGCATCAATCTCAGGTCTGTAAATCAAGTGTGATAACCCCAGTGGGATTTTCTGATCATTGTTTAATAACAGAGGTGGTGTTCATTTACGATGTAAAACCCAAAAGTGCATACTGGCATTTTAATATAACTTTATTGAGTGATGCTCACTTCAGGAAATGTTTTAGTTTTTTCTGGGAGAGGTGGAGGTCTCAAAAGGCCAGTTTTGTATCAATTCAACAGTGGTGGGATATAGGGAAAATCCAGATTCAACAATTCTGTAATCAATACACGAGGAATGTCACCAAGGATATCACCAGATCAATGAAAGCCCTAGAGTTTGAAATAGTGGAACTCATGACGTTGGTTGAGACCACAGGAGATCGAGGCCATATGCAGGCCCTCAAGAGGAAAAAAGTTGCATTGGCAGACCTGCTGGGTATCAGAGCACAGGGGGCATTGGTGAGAAGTAAGTTTCAGGGAATCTCTGAAATGGATGCCTCATCCAAATTTTTCTTTGGTTTAGAGAAAAAGAATGGACAAAGAAAAATTATTCATTGTCTCAAATCAGCTGTTGGACAAGAGCTCACTAGCCCTAGTGAAATTAGAAAGAGGGCAGTAGAGTTCTATGCTGAGCTCTACAAGTGTGAGTACAAAGAGGATAAAACAGTGACACAGCAGTTCCATGATGGGCTCCCACAGGTGGCTGCAGAAGCTCAGTTTGAGCTTGAGCAACCATTGTCGTTGCAGGAGTTATACACTGCATTAAAAGGCATGGAAAATGGAAGGGCACCAGGCATTGATGGGCTTCCCGTTGATTTTTTAAAGTCTTTTTGGACTATGTTGGGAGAGGATTGGCTAGCAGTAGTTAATGATAGTTTAACCGGAGGGTTACTACCAATAAGCTGCAGAAGGGCTGTCCTCACCCTATTGCCCAAAAAGGGTGACCCTAGGGAGGTGAAAAACTGGAGGCCGGTGGCTTTATTGTGCACTGATTATAAGATCCTGTCCAAGGCTTTGTCCAACAGGCTGAGGGAGGTGATGGGGCAAATCATACATACGGACCAGTCCTACTGTGTTCCTGGCAGGCAGATAGGGGATAACATTTCTCTGATTCGTGATTTTTTGGACGTCTCTAGGGCTATTGGGTTGGATGCTGGTCTAATTTCAATTGATCTGAGCTGAACCCAAACGCCTCAAACGCCTCAAACGCCTCAAACGTGTGCCATAAATATTGATGTTCAACTCGGTCAAATGCCTTTTCCACTACTAAATAGCATTAGAAGTCGCATTGAAGGGGTGTACCTTTCAGAGGATATTCCTCCTATTCGTCTCTCAGCCTATGCTGATGATGTAGTTGTTTTAGTGAAAAATCAAGCGGAGGTGGACAGTTTGAGTCTAATGGTTGATCGTTTTAGGGGAATATCCTCTGCAAAAGTAAATTGGGAAAAGAGTTGTGCTTTACAGATTGGAGAATGGTCTGGAGGGATCATGGCTTTGCCAGGGGGGCTGGAATGGTGTAAGGGAGGTTTTAAGTATCTTGGAGTGTACCTAGGAGATGAGGGGATTATGGAAAAAAATTGGATTGGGGTGGTTGAAATGGTGGAAGGGAGGATAAGGAGATGGCGTTGGTTGTTATCTCGAATGTCATATAGGGGGCGAACTATTATAGTTAACAATGTGATTGCCTCTGCACTATGGCATCGGTTGTCAGTTTTAGAACCACCATCTGGCCTTCTAGCTAAGATACAGGCAATTATTGTGGATTTCTTTTGGGATAAATATCACTGGGTTCCACAAAGTGTTTTGTATTTGTCAAAAGAGGAGGGGGGACAAGGTCTTGTACATCTTGTTAGTAGGGATGCTGCTTTCCAGTTTCAGTTTATTCAAAGGTTGCTTTATGGACCGGAAAATGTGGTGTGGAGAGGGGTAGCAGGTCTTGTATTACAGAGGGTTGGAGGATTAGGTTTAAAGAAGGCTTTATTTATGGTTGATAGTAGCCAGATTTCTAGGGAGGGAGTACCTCCGTTTTACAGAGGTCTTCTCAGAGTGTGGAGCATAATGAAGGTGTCCAGACGAACTTCAGTGGAGTCAGTGCATTGGTTGTTGGTGGAACCTCTGGTGTATGGGGCAAGACTGGATTGTACAACTGCAGCTGTTCCACATTTCTCCAAGATTCTGGTGAAGGGCAAAATCATCACCTTAAAACAGTTAATGGCCATGGCTGGGCCCACCTTAATGGATGGAAGACGGGTGGCTGAACATTTGGGGGTGAGGTCGGAAAGGATTGTCGGACAAATGCTGGGAAGCTGCAGGAAGGCTCTGTCAGCGGAAGAGTGGGGTATGCTTAATAGCCACAAGAAGAAGGTACAAGATGAAGACGTCTCATTTCCAAGACTAGGAATTACACCAAATATCCCAGAGTCAGAAAGAAAGGGTTTATTGTTGAATTTGAGAGGGTTGGAGGAGGTGGGTTTGGATGAGGTGAATGGGAAGGACTTGTATAGGGGGTGTGTCAAGGTGTTGAATAAAGATAAATTGAAAAATAGAAAAGACACTCCATGGAGGGTAAAATTGGGAATTGATGACAAGGTAAAGCCAGCATTGAGAGCACTGTACAAACCACCGTTACAAAAGGGTACTGGTGATATGCAATGAAGGGTTTTACATGGCATCATTGCAGTTAATGCTTTTGTATCTGTTATTAACTCAGATGTTAGAGATGGATGTCCTTTTTGTAATATAAGAGAAACCATTTTTCACTGTTTTATGGAGTGTGAGAGGATAAAACCTCTATTGGAAATGCTGGAATCTTTGTTTAAAGCTGTAGGGGAGATTTTCAATAACACTGTTTTTATTTTGGGGTTTCAATATAATAAGCAACAGAAAAGAAAGTGTCAACTGTTAAATTTTATTTTGGGACAAGCTAAGATGTCAATTTTTTTGAGTAGGAAACATAAGATAGAAACGGGATATGGGCAGGATATAAGATGTGTTTTTAAAGGATTAGTGAAAGCAAGAATAAAAGTGGATTTTGAGTTCTTCTCAGCTGTAAAAGATCTCCCATTGTTTGAGGAGAAGTGGACCTACGAAGGAGCGCTTTGTTTTGTAGAGGATGGGAAATTTTTTTTTGTTGATGAAATAAGTTGAATGTATATGTTCTTTTGTATTTTTATTTTATTTATTTTGTTTAGGAATTACATTTGTTGTTTCATTTCTGAAAAGGTAGTGTGTCATTAATTATGTTAACACTTGAGTATAAAATAAAGGTTTTATAAAAACTCAAACTCTCTCTCTCTCTGTCAGTCTATCTGTCTCTGTCTCTGTCTCTCTCTCTCTCTCTCTCTCTCTGTCAGTCTGTCTATCTGTCTCTGTGTCTCTGTCTCTCTCTCTCTCTCTGTCAGTCTATCTGTCTCTGTCTCTCTCTCTCTCTCTCTCTCTCTCTGTCAGTCTGTCTATCTGTCTCTGTCTGTCTCTCTCTCTGTCAGTCTGTCTATCTGTCTCTGTCAGTCTATCTGTCTCTGTCTCTGTCTCTGTCTCTGTCTCTCTCTCTATCTGTCTCTGTCTCTATCTCTGTCTCTGTCTCTCTCTCTGTCTCTCTCTCTCTCTCTGTCAGTCTATCTGTCTCTGTGTCTCTGTCTCTCTCTCTCTCTCTCTCTCTCTGTCTGTCTCTCTGTCTCTCTCTATCTGTCTCTGTCTCTGTCTCTGTCTCTGTCTCTGTCTCTCTCTCTCTCTCTCTCTCTCTCTCTCTCTCTCTCTCTCTCTCTCTCTCTCTCTCTCTCTATCTGTCTCTGTCTCTGCCTCTGTCTCTCTGTCAGTCTGTCTATCTGTCTCGCTCTCTCTCTCTCTGTCAGTCTATCTGTCTCTATCTCTCTGTCAGTCGGTCTATCTGTCTCTGTCTCTGTCTGTCTCTCTCTCTCTCTCTCTTTCTCTTTCTCTCCCTCTCTCTCTCTGTCAGTCAGTCTGTCTATCTGTCTATCTGTCTCTCTCTCTCTCTCTCTCTGTCAGTCGGTCTATCTGTCTCTGTATCTGTCTGTCTGTCTCTCTCTCTCTGTCTGTCTCTCTCTCTCTCTTTCTCTTTCTCTCCCTCTCTCTCTCTGTCAGTCAGTCTGTCTATCTGTCTATCTGTCTCTCTCTCCATACACTATGTCTATGTTAAGGTCTTCTGAGGTTATGTCGATTTGAGACAAAGCTGATACGACATTTCATTTGTATAAATAATTAGTGTCCAGGAAGTCCCGTAGGCCTGGCCTCAAGCAATCCGACTTCTAATGCTCTTAAAATTGTCATTCATATAATATTTATAGCAGGCTATAATAAACAGTCTAGCTGCAGTACAGCATTGCCTCGATTGAGCCTAAATGGAAATTGTGTCCACATTAAGTTAATTTGTATTTTATCAGACTTAATTGTACCATACTACATTTTTCAGTCACTTAAATGTCACAATTTGTATTGAACATTATAGCACTTCATATGACATTAGCATATAACACATACAACCCCCGTTCTGCTAGTCACATTCTGTTAAAGGTCCCCAAAGCACACACATCCCTGGGTTGCCCCTCTTTTCAGTTCGCTGCAGCTAGCGACTGGAACGAGCTGCAACAAACACTCAACCTGGACAGTTTTTTCTCAATCTCTTCATTCAAAGACTCAATCATGGACACTCTTATTGACAGTTGTGGCTGCTTTGCGTGATGTATTGTTGTCTCTACCTTCTTGCGCTTTGTGCTGTTGTCTGTGCCCAATAATGTTTGTACCATGTTGTGTTGCTACCATGTTGTCATGTTCAGTTGCTACCATGCTGTGTTGTCATGTGTTGCTGACCGTTCTATGTTGTTGTCTTACGTCTCTCTTTATGTAGTGTTGTGATGTCTCTCTTCTCGTGATGTGTGTTTTGTCCTATATATATATATATATATATATATATATATATATATATATATTATATATATATATATTTTAAATCCCAGTCCCCGCAGGAGTCCTTTTGCATTTTGGTAGGCCGTCATTGTAAATAAGAATTTGTCCTTAACTGACTTATCTAGTTAAATAAAGGTGAAATAAAAAAATTAAATAAAATACAATTATACTTCATCAGATAGAAGAAGCTCCTTCTTTTACAGTAATTGGGGCAAGGTCTGGATGTCCTGAGGTAAAGGCCTTGGAATGCACACCTACATGCCTGAAGCACTGAACTATTTAAGTGCATAAAATAACAATTAGCTATTAAGTGACCTATAAATCCCCTCTAAGTGAATCTGGTACCTTTATATCATGTCTCTCAAGTGGATCATTTAGTTTCATCATGCAATTTATGATGACCAGACAGTAATATATTTTTCTCAAGGAGGCTCTAACCCTAATACTGTTCATTGGTACTTAACAAACCTGACCATCCTATCAACATTGAAATTGTGTGTGGTGGTATGGAGATCACTATTATGGCAATTTAAGTGGCATTTAAAGAAAACATTTACGTGAGGAAATTTGACAGTTGAGATTGTTCTGAACCACTAGCTAATACTACATGTTGTACCATGAAATCCAATGATTTAAGACACAGTTACAGGGGCACGTTAGGAGGTAGAAACAACGTCGTCATGCCAACAGATGATCTGATAGTGTATCCAGGTCAACGGTTTTACCACTCTGTAAGATGAAATCAAAATGAACTACTATTATACTACAATTGAACACGCAGAGAGGTAGGATAGGGGAAGATAGGCATATGGTCTAACGTCGTCATGCCAACAGAGGGTACTGTTGCTTCACAACAAGGCAGAGATGAATATGTAGACGAACAAGGGAAAACACAGGGGAGGTGTTCCCGCTTTGACATACCTGTGCAGTTTGTCTGTCTATTGTAGTAATGGATTGCTTTCCCAGTTATTTTTCTTGCTTTGAAATATTAAACGTTCGCTACCTCAATTAATCAATCGTTATAAATGCACACAATTAAATATATTGTCCTCACAACAATGTATAGTTTTTTTTAAATTATTGTTTATTATTATTGCATTATTGTTCTGTAGGTCCACGTGTCTTATTCTGGCCTACAAATGTGGAACATTATAAATAACTAAAACATTGCATTAGTGATAAACATAGGCTGAAGGAAAAATTGCTATAGCATTTACGAAAAGCCAATGTCCGTACTGAATGTTGAAGAAAATCGCTTCTATGCGTGTTGCTTAAAAGTCAGTCTTCAAATTATTTATCAGACTTAAAGTAGCCTTATTGACAGTTTAAAGTTTTTTCAAAATCGACCTTGAAATCAGTGACATGATATGCCATCATATCATTGTGAAACCAATTTGGAACGGGTCGTCTGCACTGCACCGGCACCGGGTTGTTTTGGTTTCGCCGTGTCCACTTGATTCCTTCCCGCACGTGCCAAACGCGCGCACTAATGATAGCCCACTAATGGGCGCGCGAGTCACTGCTCGTCGCCTCCCAAGTCGCACTGATGTCTCTCTCAGCGTGGACGCAACGTCACGTCCGCACTTGAATCTGAAGTCTTATCCCATTCTACGGAGGCAATCCCAGCCGCACACACACGCGGGATTCTCCCAAAGCGATAGGACAGACTCTTCACTGTGAAAGGGGAAGGAACCATCAGGAAACACTGGACCTCGGCTGTTTGGAAGGAGAAAAATAGGAGGTGTCTGACTGGCTGGCTGTGCTGTAGTCTGTCTCCGTCTCCCTCTCTCAACTCCTAGAGCGGAGAGTTCTGTGCCATTCCTTTCGCTAATGTCAAGACTCGCACCGCGAGGACTGAATGGTGCCAAAGCTCACATCACCTGGCAGACCCAACACCGGTGGAATTTTTGGGGTTCAGTTATTGAATTAATAGGACATTTGTTATAATTCTGCAAGAAAATAACAGAGGAGAAGAGGTGACAGTTGAATCGAATATTGACCCATCGAGCGAAGAGTGGCATGCACGGTAGGCTACCCGAGTTGTGAACGCAGAGGGCAGAGGGCACCTCGTCGGAATTCAAATTGTTTTTATTCTCTGCAATTACTGCAATACGTCCGTTGAGGTTATTGACACAAAATAACCAAACAGAAATATTTGCATGAACCTGTATGTGTCTGCTGTAACTCCAACAGCTTAACCCCTCCAGGTGTTGCGCTCAGGGTGGAATAATTCTGCGAGGACTGGACACTTGACAAACGGTTTTACCCGCCTTTCAAAAACTACAATAAAAAAAAAACACTTGGCTCTTTTTCACTTACTGTAGCTTCATGTTAGTCGTCTCAATTGGAAGCACTTTGAAAAAGTTACCGGGCACCAGACCAGCGGAGCACCACGGAGCAAGCCGTCCCCACGCGCAGTTTTCCGGGCGATGCCAGAGTAGATGCAGGGGCAATGTCCCGTCGCAAGCAGGGGAACCCTCAGCACCTACCACTGTCTCTAAGAGAAACAATACGACGTGAGTATGATCACCTCCTAGGTCAATTGATAATAGCCTAAATATGGGAATTTTGTATATAAAATACTGGATTAAATTACCATTATCACGGGCAACTATTAGGATGAATTGACATGTTTACAGTGTGATACTGGAGCAAGCCTTGTACACTAAAAACACACATCTTCTTCTATAGCTGTTTATGTTCCATTGCAAACCACTTTTTGATATTTTCCAAGAGGGATGGAATGGTATGATTTTAAAGCACTAGCTGCAAAACCTGAAACATCCAAAGTGCACAATAACTTTCTTTGTAAGTACCCGCTGATGGCATGAAAAATCAAAAGTACATTCATGGTTATTATTACACCTTCATATGTGCGTGTTTTTGGGAATATTTATGCAATAATTAATTAACATTTAAAACCAAAATAATTGTGCAACGAAAACGTACTATTTAATTTCACAATATTAAATTCCACATTTAAAGTTCATGTATTTATTCATTCTAATAACCTATTGTTACATTCTTCCATTTCTGTACATGTGCGTAACTGTCAAGTGTTAATGAAATTAATTAACCAAAATTGCATGTGTTTTAAAGTACAATTAGCTGAGAACACATGTGCCAGTCCTACGCTACCGTGTGTTAGGATGAATAACATGCCGTCTTGTATTCTTGGAAGGTTTTACATTTCTTTGCAATTAGACTTTAGTCATACATAACGCCCTATCATTCCATTTATAGGATCTCTCTCTCTCTCTCTCTCTCTCTCTCTCTCTCTCTCTCTCTCTCTCTCTCTCTCTCTCTCTCTCTCTCTCTCTCTCTCTCTCTCTCTCTCTCTCTCTCTCTCTCACACACACACACACACACACACACACACACACACACACACACACACACACACACACACACACACACACACACACACTGCACCAATATTTAAAATATTGCGTGGTGAAATATATTATCTTCATGTCCAGTCATGATTTCCCTGAGATCGTGTATTATTTAAGTTAGCCCATTCAATCATGCATTTTGAGGATGCTATTGCCTATATCATTTTCTGCCTTATTATGCCTACTTTATTATGTCAGTGTGAAATGCACGTGCATGTTGATTCTGTCATTATTCTACGCAGTCTGGTTTCTTTATGTTATTTTAGCCGCGGCAGCTGCTGCTGCATAGGATTTTATCGGTATATTGTGCATTGTAGACCTACATTTTATTTACAAAAATCTCAATCTGAATAATAAATTATTTGTGCCAAGAAAGAGCATGTGTATCAAGCTTGTACAAATGTAGTCGATGTTCAGCCGTCTGGTATAACTTGATGGAAAATGACGTGGTATCTAAAGTATCCACAAGGTCACCGAAATGTTTGAAAAGTATTTGCTTCTCCGTTGTGGATTCCATGCTGGTGGATTCAAGTAGGAAGGCCTTCATTTACGGCCTTAAATCACGAGTCATGTCTAGTTTATCGATGTGAATTTTCCATGCACGACCTGTTATGTTATAGATTAGGCTACATCTGATTGAAGATGCTTGTGGGCATATGATATGAAAAAAAGTCAGATAATCCAATTTGAAATCAATTAAATCAATCCAGTGTTTTCCCAGTGCTCTCTCCCGTGCATACATCCAAATTCATAGTGGCCTAATCTAGCTAATTCATAACAGAGGTCTGTGATGTAATCTTTGGCCAATGTGTTTCTTGTTGAGCAGGGTTAGACGCGTTCTATCCCACACACCACCATTTAACATCTCGACTAATTTACATCATTTACATTTACTCTGCCCCCGTTTTCACTGGATTTAACCCATTTTATGACATGTTTTAATCTTCTTTATATTCTATCATTTTTTATATTTCAGTGTTTTAATCCCCGACCCCAAATATCATTGCCAATTTATAATACTTTTTAAAAAAGCTAATAAAATCACGACAGAATGAAGAATTCAATTTAACCCAATATGTTATTAACAGAAAGTATTTTGCATGTCACATGTCTTTCTAAAATTTCACCAAGACAAAGGAAGGACTACTTTCTTAGTATAGATCCTGTTATTGTCAGTTGTGAGGTGGCCTTGTGGGCTGATGAGACCGTAACATTGGTGTGAGCCTAGGCATGCAGCCTCCATCTGCTATGCTGTGTTCCCTGTCAGCCGCAGCTGGCTGACTTCCGCTGTCACCTTTCGAACAGCAGCAATCACGCGTTGTCTACGGGCCTGAGAAATCCAGAAATCAAGTGGTTTGATTCTCCTGTCATAGCAGGTGAGAGGAGTCCAAATTGGTGTCAGTTTAATTCATCAGCAACAGAATGAGGACAGGAGCTTGGTATTACAGGTGTTTTTCATCAGGTGTGGTTCACAGCAATCCCCTTCCCCAAGTATGCAGATAATGTGCTCACTGCTCCTGAGTACTGCAATAGAAGTTGCCTGTTGCCTGCACCTACTATACGTTTAGTTAGATCACATGTATTCCTGTAAGAGATGATACAACTGCATTGTAGGTTAGCGGCAGAAACACTGTGTTATTTTCTGTCAGACGAATCACCCCACAGTTTCTTCAGTAGAGAGGAATCGGTGAGGGTGATGGACAGGTGAGCCTGAAGCAGGACTGTGTTCGAGCCCATCAACAGTCCCGGGGTGCAGCTCGTAACATCACACAGGGCTCAGGGGACTTTCCACCACTGTAATAACTCCCTGTCTACTCCTCTTTGTGGCTCATTAGCTTACAGATCTAAGGAACAAACCGTGTACCCCAGATATGTTTTTAGTTTTGTTGTTGTTGTTTTAATGTCGTTGACCTACTTCATCGACAACTTAGAGTTATCTATAAGGAAGATCTCAAACTGTGTGTCTGTCTCAAGAGGACAGGTCAGTTACTGTCCTGCTTTTTACCCCGAGGTCCACAGGGCCTGTGTATAATTGGGTAGGGTGTCTAACTGTCCTTTCTATATGACTTACCTTCAGATCGATAGCTTACAGGATATGGGTTAATGTGGTGTGTGTGTGTTTATTTATGTCTGGGAAGGATAGAACAGTTACTGACCCAACATTTAAATGATTCAACTTGAACTTGAAATACAATTTAGATCATCTCTGAATTTGATTTATTAGACTGTAAACTAGGACAGAGAGAAAGACAAGAGAGAGACAAGGAGAGAGAGAATGTAGAATCTGTGTGTATGTTTGTGTATGTGTGTGTGTGTATGTGTGTGTATGTGTCCATCTGACCATCTATCTCACCACCTTTGTCCAGCTGTGTCTGTGTGTGTAAGCATGCATTGTGGGTCTGTCTGTGTGTGTAAGTATGCATTGTGTGTGTGTGTCTTTGTGTGTAAGTATGCATTGTGTGTGTGTGTGTGTGTGTGTGTGTATGTGTGTAGTCGTCTGTGTGTGTGTGAGGTTATGCGTGTGTTTGCAATAGAGGCCCCTGCAAATTAATTTATCTAAATACATACAAACACATGTATCACGCCATATCCCCCAGGTTAGCCGTGGAGGCAATACACCCATCTGGGAGGTAGGGAGAGAGGAGAGGAGGAAGGGAGAGGCGGGAGGTAGGGAGGTAGGGAGAGGAGGGACGTAGGGAGGTAGGGAGCGGAGGTAGGGAGAGGAGAGGAGGTAGGGAGAGGAGGGAGGTAGGGAGGTAGGGAGAGGAGAGGAAGTAGGGAGAGGAGGGAGGTAGGGAGGTAGGGAGAGGAGAGGAAGTAGGGAGAGGAGGGAGGTAGGGAGGTAGGAAGAGGAGAGGAGAGGAGAGGAGAGGAGGGGGAGAGAAGGGAGAGAAGGGAGGTAGGGAGAGGAGAGGAAGTAGGGAGAGGAGGGAGGTAGGGAGGTAGGAAGAGGAGAGGAGAGGAGAGGAGAGGAGGGGGAGAGAAGGGAGGTAGGGAGGTAGGGAGGTAGGGAGAGGAGAGGAAGTAGGGAGAGGAGGGAGGTAGGGAGGTAGGAAGAGGAGAGGAAGTAGGGAGAGGAGGGAGGTAGGGAGGTAGGGAGAGGAGAGGAAGTAGGGAGAGGAGGGAGGTAGGGAGGTAGGAAGAGGAGAGGAGAGGAGAGGAGAGGAGAGGAGAGGAGGGGGAGAGAAGGGAGAGAAGGGAGGTAGGGAGGTAGGGAGGTAGGGAGCGGAGGTAGGGAGAGGAGAGGAGGGAGGTAGGGAGAGGAGGGAGGTAGGGAGGTAGGGAAAGGAGAGGAAGTAGGGAGGTAGGGAGAGGAGGTAGGCAGGTAGGGAGAGGAGGTAGGGAGAGGAGAGGAGGTAGGGAGAGGAAATGAGGTAGGGAGAGGAGAGGGGGTAGGGAGAGGCGGTAGGGAGAGGAGAAGAGGTAGGGAGAGGAGAGGAGATAGGGAGGTAGGGAGAGGAGAAGAGGTAGGGAGAGGAGAGGAGATAGGGAGGTAGGGAGAGGAGGGGAGGTAGGGAGAGGAGAGGAGGTAGGGAGAGGAGAGGAGGTAGGGAGAGGAGAGGAGGTAGGGAGATAGGGAGAGGAGAGGAGGTTGGGAGAGGAGAAGAGGTAGGGAGAGGAGAGGAGGTAGGGAGAGGAGAGGAGGTAGGGAGAGGAGAGGAGGTAGGGAGATAGGGAGAGGAGAGGAGGTAGGGAGAGGAGAGGAGGTTGGGAGAGGAGAGGAGGTAGGGAGAGGAGGTAGGGAGATAGGGAGAGGAGAGGAGGTAGGGAGAGGAGAGGAGGTTGGGATAGGAGGGAGGGAGGGAATGAGACCAGAGGCTAAAGGAGGATGTCAGGTTGAAGAAGGGGTAAACAAAACTGTCAGTTTGATTGAGTCAACAAGATATCTTGGCTGTATTATGATGTCTGTTTGAAGACCTGTTCAGCCCAGCTAGTTAGCCTGCAGCGATGGGCCTACAGGTCATGCTCATGTTGGGAGGAACAGAAGAGAACCAGAATATCAGCATATTTCTGGACCTTCTGACTGTAAAACTGTACTGTAATTCTCTCGTTCTCTTTTTCTTTCTCTCTCTCTCTCTCTCTCTCTCTCTCTCTCTCTCTCTCTCTCTCTCTCTCTCTCTCTCTCTCTCTCTCTCTCTCTCTCTCTCTCTCTCTCTCTCTCTCTCATGCAGAGGCATAAACTGTATATATGTCAGTATACACTTTATAAACTTTGCTGACAGTTTAAAGACTCTGGACATTACTGTGGAAATATGATCTTTATTGTGATGTGTTAGAGTGGAGCGGGACAGTGATGTTTTGTTCCTCCACGTGGTCTTAGGATCCTCATTTGACGGTATCTGATCAAGGATGTTGATTAGCAGTATGTGCTGTCATAGGCGGAGGGTCTATGTACATGTAGCGGCCTGTAAGTGTGTTATTGAAAGAAGTACATGAATGATAGCCTGTCTCAGCAGATCTCCTAGGGGACATGGACATCGAGGACAAGGATGTTTCATCACTACATTTTCTTCCTGAGAGTTAGTGGATGTTAATGAAGTGTTTGTTTCCATTCAGAATAGGGACATTCCTGGTAATGTGTGCATGTGTGTGTGTGTGTGTGTGTGTGTGTGTGTGTGTGTGTGTGTGCGTGCGTGCGTGCGTGCGTGCGTGCGTGCGTGTGTGTGGACAGCTGTGAAATGATACAAACAAGGGAACTACCTCCGTATTATACTCCTAGTCACACGCATGTACTAAAAGGCTAATAAGGAAACAATTGATCATTAATCTATATATTTAATTAAACAATTGATCAATAATCTATATATGTAATTAAACAATTGATCGTTAATCTATATATGTAATTATACAATTGATCATTAATCTATATATGTAATTAAACAATTGATCATTAATCTATATATTTAATTAAAACACTTGATCATTTTTCTATATATGTAATTAAACAATTGATCATTAATCTATTTATTAAATTAAACAATTGATCATTAATCTATATATGTAATTAAACAATTGATCAAGAAACTATATATGTAATTAAACAATTGATCATTAATCTATATATTTAATTAAACACTTGATCATTAATCTATATATTTAATTAATTAATTGTATAATTTATATATCACCAAATGTTATATTATTATGGATATAGTTTTATTCATGTTTATGATAACATCTTTTTTTCATGCACCTAAGTAATCTGAACAGAGAAACGTCTCTTTGAGCATTGCACCAATTTTATTGACATTGACCTAATTTATCGCTGTTGTTTTCAAATGATGAATGTAGATTCATGATATGAAGTGTCAGTGAGGGTGGATTATGTGGGGGTAAGATAATGAAACACACACACACACACACACACACACACACACACACACACACACACACACACACACACACACACACACACACACACACACACACACACACACACACACACACACACACACACACACACACACACACACACACACACACAGCACACAGCACACAGCACACAGCGGAACAGCAGTTACAGACTTGATTCTCACTAGAGAGAAGGCACGGTGAAACACGACGACTTGTCATTAGAATTAGTGTGTATCGCTGGTGGCGTTGTGTATTTTGAATATAGCAGCGGACCCCCCCCCCCCCCCCCCCCCACCCCATCTCTGGCATGTGTGTGTCTCTGTCTGCTTTCTGGCATGTGTGTGTGTCTGCATGCGTGTTTGTGTGTGTGTGTGTGTGTGTGTGTGTGTGTGTGTGTGTGTGTGTATGTGCATTGGCATGTGTCTGTGTGTGTTAACACACAGCCAGTGGTTGAAGGGAAAACAAAGGGGGCGAAGGACAGGTCTTAACCCATTCTAAACGTTTCTCTACCTGTCAGACACATAATCCTGGACCTAGTCCGTCTGCTTTCAGTAACTGAAGAACTGTAGCGTACTATCAGTTTGGGACACTGTAGCATACTATCAGTTTGGGACACTGTAGCATACTATCAGTTTGGGACACTGTAGCATACTATCAGTTTGGGACACTGTAGCATACTATCAGTTTGGGACACTGTAGCGTACTATCAGTTTGGGACACTGTAGGGTACTATCAGTTTGGGACACTGTAGCATACTATCAGTTTGGGACACTGTAGCGTACTATCAGTTTGGGACACTGTAGCGTACTATCAGTTTGGGACACTGTAGCGTACTATCAGTTTGGGACACTGTAGTGTACTATCAGTTTGGGACACTGTAGTGTACTATCAATTTGGGACACTGTAGCGTACTATCTGTTTGGGACACTGTAGTGTACTATCAGTTTGGGACACTGTAGCATACTATCAGTTTGGGACACTGTAGTGTACTATCAGTTTGGGACACTGTAGTGTACTATCAGTTTGGGACACTGTAGTGTACTATCAGTTTGGGACACTGTAGTGTACTATCAGTTTGGGACACTGTAGCATACTATCAGTTGGGGACACTGTAGCGTACTATCAGTTTGGGACACTGTAGCGTACTATCAGTTTGGGACACTGTAGCGTACTATCAGTTTGGGACACTGTAGCATACTATCAGTTGGGGACACTGTAGGGTACTATCAGTTGGGGACACTGTAGCGTACTAACAGTTTGGGACACTGTAGCGTACTATCAGTTTGGGACACTGTAGCATACTATCAGTTTGGGACACTGTAGCGTACTATCAGTTTGGGACACTGTAGCGTACTATCAGTTGGGGACACTGTAGCATACTATCAGTTTGGGACACTGTAGCATACTATCAGTTGGGGACACTGTAGCGTACTATCAGTTTGGGACACTGTAGCGTACTATCAGTTGGGGAAACTGTAGCATACTATCAGTTTGGGACACTGTAGCATACTATCAGTTGGGGACACTGTAGCGTACTATCAGTTTGGGACACTGTAGCGTACTATCAGTTTGGGACACTGTAGCGTACTATCAGTTTGGGACACTGTAGCATACTATCAGTTTGGGACACTGTAGGGTACTATCAGTTTGGGACACTGTAGCATACTATCTGTTTGGGACACTGTAGGGTACTATCAGTTTGGGACACTGTAGCATACTATCAGTTTGGGACACTGTAGCGTACTATCAGTTTGGGACACTGTAGCGTACTATCAGTTTGGGACACTGTAGCGTACTATCAGTTTGGGACACTGTAGTGTACTATCAGTTTGGGACACTGTAGTGTACTATCAATTTGGGACACTGTAGCGTACTATCTGTTTGGGACACTGTAGTGTACTATCAGTTTGGGACACTGTAGCATACTATCAGTTTGGGACACTGTAGTGTACTATCAGTTTGGGACACTGTAGTGTACTATCAGTTTGGGACACTGTAGTGTACTATCAGTTTGGGACACTGTAGTGTACTATCAGTTTGGGACACTGTAGCATACTATCAGTTGGGGACACTGTAGCGTACTATCAGTTTGGGACACTGTAGCGTACTATCAGTTTGGGACACTGTAGCGTACTATCAGTTTGGGACACTGTAGCATACTATCAGTTTGGGACACTGTAGGGTACTATCAGTTGGGGACACTGTAGCGTACTAACAGTTTGGGACACTGTAGCGTACTATCAGTTTGGGACACTGTAGCATACTATCAGTTTGGGACACTGTAGCGTACTATCAGTTTGGGACACTGTAGCGTACTATCAGTTGGGGACACTGTAGCATACTATCAGTTTGGGACACTGTAGCATACTATCAGTTGGGGACACTGTAGCGTACTATCAGTTTGGGACACTGTAGCGTACTATCAGTTGGGGAAACTGTAGCATACTATCAGTTTGGGACACTGTAGCATACTATCAGTTGGGGACACTGTAGCGTACTATCAGTTTGGGACACTGTAGCGTACTATCAGTTTGGGACACTGTAGCGTACTATCAGTTTGGGACACTGTAGCGTACTATCAGTTTGGGACACTGTAGCATACTATCAGTTTGGGACACTGTAGCGTACTATCAGTTTGGGACACTGTAGCATACTATCAGTTTGGGACACTGTAGGGTACTATCAGTTGGGGACACTGTAGCGTACTATCAGTTTGGGACACTGTAGTGTACTATCAGTTTGGGACACTGTAGCGTACTATCAGTTTGGGACACTGTAGCATACTATCAGTTTGGGACACTGTAGCGTACTATCAGTTTGGGACACTGTAGCGTACTATCAGTTTGGGACACTGTAGCGTACTATCAGTTTGGGACACTGTAGTGTACTATCAGTTTGGGACACTGTAGTGTACTATCAGTTTGGGACACTGTAGCGTACTATCTGTTTGGGACACTGTGGTGTACTATCAGTTTGGGACACTGTAGTGTACTATCTGTTTGGGACACTGTAGTGTACTATAAGTTTGGGACACTGTAGCATACTATCAGTTTGGGACACTGTAGTGTACTATCAGTTTGGGACACTGTAGTGTACTATCAGTTTGGGACACTGTAGTGTACTATCAGTTTGGGACACTGTAGTGTACTATCAGTTTGGGACACTGTAGCATACTATCAGTTGGGGATACTGTAGCATACTATCAGTTGGGGACACTGTAGCATACTATCAGTTTGGGACACTGTAGCGTACTATCAGTTTGGGACACTGTAGCGTACTATCAGTTTGGGACACTGTAGCATACTATCAGTTTGGGACACTGTAGCGTACTATCAGTTTGGGACACTGTAGCATACTATCAGTTTGGGATACTGTAGGGTACTAACAGTTGGGGACACTGTAGCGTACTATCAGTTTGGGACACTGTAGTGTACTATCAGTTTGGGATACTGTAGCGTACTATCAGTTTGGCACACTGTAGCGTACTATCAGTTTGGGACACTGTAGCATACTATCAGTTTGGGACACTGTAGCGTACTATCAGTTTGGGACACTGTAGCGTACTATCAGTTGGGGACACTGTAGCATACTATCAGTTTGGGACACTGTAGCATACTATCAGTTGGGGACACTGTAGCGTACTATCAGTTTGGGACACTGTAGCGTACTATCAGTTGGGGACACTGTAGCATACTATCAGTTTGGGACACTGTAGCGTACTATCAGTTGGGGACACTGTAGCGTACTATCAGTTTGGGACACTGTAGCGTACTATCAGTTTGGGACACTGTAGCATACTATCAGTTTGGGACACTGTAGCGTACTATCAGTTTGGGACACTGTAGCATACTATCAGTTTGGGACGCTGTAGGGTACTATCAGTTGGGGACACTGTAGCGTACTATCAGTTTGGGACACTGTAGTGTACTATCAGTTTGGGACACTGTAGCGTACTATCAGTTTGGGACACTGTAGCATACTATCAGTTTGGGACACTGTAGCGTACTATCAGTTTGGGACACTGTAGCGTACTATCACTTTGGGACACTGTAGTGTACTATCAGTTTGGGACACTGTAGTGTACTATCAGTTTGGGACACTGTAGCGTACTATCTGTTTGGGACACTGTGGTGTACTATCAGTTTGGGACACTGTAGCGTACTATCTGTTTGGGACACTGTAGTGTACTATAAGTTTGGGACACTGTAGCATACTATCAGTTTCGGACACTGTAGTGTACTATCAGTTTGGGACACTGTAGTGTACTATCAGTTTGGGACACTGTAGTGTACTATCAGTTTGGGACACTGTAGTGTACTATCAGTTTGGGACACTGTAGCATACTATCAGTTGGGGATACTGTAGCATACTATCAGTTGGGGACACTGTAGCGTACTATCAGTTTGGGACACTGTAGCGTACTATCAGTTTGGGACACTGTAGCATACTATCAGTTTGGGACACTGTAGCATACTATCAGTTGGGCACACTGTAGGGTACTATCAGTTGGGGACACTGTAGTGTACTAACAGTTGGGGACACTGTAGTGTACTAACAGTTTGGGACACTGTAGCATACTATCAGTTTGGGACACTGTAGCGTACTATCAGTTTGGGACACTGTAGCGTACTATATGTTGGGGACACTGTAGCATACTATCAGTTTGGGACACTGTAGCATACTATCAGTTGGGGACACTGTAGCGTACTATCAGTTTGGGACACTGTAGCGTACTATCAGTTGGGGACACTGTAGCGTACTATCAGTTTGGGACACTGTAGCATACTATCAGTTGGGGACACTGTAGCGTACTATCAGTTTGGGACACTGTAGCGTACTATCAGTTTGGGACACTGTAGCATACTATCAGTTTGGGACACTGTAGCGTACTATCAGTTTGGGACACTGTAGCATACTATCAGTTTGGGACACTGTAGGGTACTAACAGTTGGGGACACTGTAGCGTACTATCAGTTTGGGACACTGTAGCGTACTATCAGTTTGGGATACTGTAGCATACTATCAGTTGGGGACACTGTAGCGTACTATCAGTTTGGGACACTGTAGCGTACTATCAGTTTGGGACACTGTAGCATACTATCAGTTTGGGACACTGTAGCGTACTATCAGTTTGGGACACTGTAGCATACTATCAGTTTGGGATACTGTAGGGTACTAACAGTTGGGGACACTGTAGCGTACTATCAGTTTGGGACACTGTAGTGTACTATCAGTTTGGGATACTGTAGCGTACTATCAGTTTGGCACACTGTAGCATACTATCAGTTTGGGACACTGTAGCGTACTATCAGTTTGGGACACTGTAGCGTACTATCAGTTTGGGACACTGTAGCATACTATCAGTTTGGGACACTGTAGCGTACTATCAGTTTGGGACACTGTAGCGTACTATCAGTTGGGGACACTGTAGCATACTATCAGTTTGGGACACTGTAGCATACTATCAGTTGAGGACACTGTAGCGTACTATCAGTTTGGGACACTGTAGCGTACTATCAGTTGGGGACACTGTAGCATACTATCAGTTTGGGACACTGTAGCGTACTATCAGTTGGGGACACTGTAGCGTACTATCAGTTTGGGACACTGTAGCGTACTATCAGTTTGGGACACTGTAGCGTACTATCAGTTTGGGACACTGTAGCATACTATCAGTTTGGGACACTGTAGGGTACTATCAGTTGGGGACACTGTAGCGTACTATCAGTTTGGGACACTGTAGTGTACTATCAGTTTGGGACACTGTAGCGTACTATCAGTTTGGGACACTGTAGCATACTATCAGTTTGGGACACTGTAGCGTACTATCAGTTTGGGACACTGTAGCGTACTATCACTTTGGGACACTGTAGTGTACTATCAGTTTGGGACACTGTAGTGTACTATCAGTTTGGGACACTGTAGCGTACTATCTGTTTGGGACACTGTGGTGTACTATCAGTTTGGGACACTGTAGCGTACTATCTGTTTGGGACACTGTAGTGTACTATAAGTTTGGGACACTGTAGCATACTATCAGTTTCGGACACTGTAGTGTACTATCAGTTTGGGACACTGTAGTGTACTATCAGTTTGGGACACTGTAGTGTACTATCAGTTTGGGACACTGTAGTGTACTATCAGTTTGGGACACTGTAGCATACTATCAGTTGGGGATACTGTAGCATACTATCAGTTGGGGACACTGTAGCGTACTATCAGTTTGGGACACTGTAGCGTACTATCAGTTTGGGACACTGTAGCATACTATCAGTTTGGGACACTGTAGCATACTATCAGTTGGGCACACTGTAGGGTACTATCAGTTGGGGACACTGTAGTGTACTAACAGTTGGGGACACTGTAGTGTACTAACAGTTTGGGACACTGTAGCATACTATCAGTTTGGGACACTGTAGCGTACTATCAGTTTGGGACACTGTAGCGTACTATATGTTGGGGACACTGTAGCATACTATCAGTTTGGGACACTGTAGCATACTATCAGTTGGGGACACTGTAGCGTACTATCAGTTTGGGACACTGTAGCGTACTATCAGTTGGGGACACTGTAGCGTACTATCAGTTTGGGACACTGTAGCATACTATCAGTTGGGGACACTGTAGCGTACTATCAGTTTGGGACACTGTAGCGTACTATCAGTTTGGGACACTGTAGCATACTATCAGTTTGGGACACTGTAGCGTACTATCAGTTTGGGACACTGTAGCATACTATCAGTTTGGGACACTGTAGGGTACTAACAGTTGGGGACACTGTAGCGTACTATCAGTTTGGGACACTGTAGCGTACTATCAGTTTGGGATACTGTAGCATACTATCAGTTGGGGACACTGTAGCGTACTATCAGTTTGGGACACTGTAGCGTACTATCAGTTTGGGACACTGTAGCATACTATCAGTTTGGGACACTGTAGCGTACTATCAGTTTGGGACACTGTAGCGTACTATCATTTTGGCACACTGTAGCATACTATCAGTTTGGGACACTGTAGCGTACTATCAGTTTGGGACACTGTAGCGTACTATCAGTTTGGGACACTGTAGCGTACTATCAGTTTGGGACACTGTAGCGTACTATCAGTTTGGGACACTGTAGCGTACTATCAGTTGGGGACACTGTAGCATACTATCAGTTTGGGACACTGTAGCATACTATCAGTTGGGGACACTGTAGCGTACTATCAGTTTGGGACACTGTAGCGTACTATCAGTTGGGGACACTGTAGCATACTATCAGTTTGGGACACTGTAGCATACTATCAGTTGGGGACACTGTAGCGTACTATCAGTTTGGGACACTGTAGCTTACTATCAGTTTGGAACACTGTAGCGTACTATCAGTTTGGGACACTGTAGCGTACTATCAGTTTGGGACACTGTAGCATACTATCAGTTTGGGACACTGTAGCGTACTATCAGTTTGGGACACTGTAGCATACTATCAGTTTGGGACACTGTAGCATACTATCAGTTTGGGACACTGTAGGGTACTAACAGTTGGGGACACTGTAGCGTACTATCAGTTTGGGACACTGTAGTGTACTATCAGTTTGGGATACTGTAGCGTACTATCAGTTTGGCACACTGTAGCATACTATCAGTTTGGGACACTGTAGCGTACTATCAGTTTGGGACACTGTAGCGTACTATCAGTTTGGGACACTGTAGCATACTATCAGTTTGGGACACTGTAGCGTACTATCAGTTTGGGACACTGTAGCGTACTATCAGTTGGGGACACTGTAGCATACTATCAGTTTGGGACACTGTAGCATACTATCAGTTGGGGACACTGTAGCGTACTATCAGTTTGGGACACTGTAGCGTACTATCAGTTGGGGACACTGTAGCATACTATCAGTTTGGGACACTGTAGCGTACTATCAGTTGGGGACACTGTAGCGTACTATCAGTTTGGGACACTGTAGCGTACTATCAGTTTGGGACACTGTAGCGTACTATCAGTTTGGGACACTGTAGCATACTATCAGTTTGGGACACTGTAGGGTACTATCAGTTGGGGACACTGTAGCGTACTATCAGTTTGGGACACTGTAGTGTACTATCAGTTTGGGACACTGTAGCGTACTATCAGTTTGGGACACTGTAGCATACTATCAGTTTGGGACACTGTAGCGTACTATCAGTTTGGGACACTGTAGCGTACTATCACTTTGGGACACTGTAGTGTACTATCAGTTTGGGACACTGTAGTGTACTATCAGTTTGGGACACTGTAGCGTACTATCTGTTTGGGACACTGTGGTGTACTATCAGTTTGGGACACTGTAGCGTACTATCTGTTTGGGACACTGTAGTGTACTATAAGTTTGGGACACTGTAGCATACTATCAGTTTCGGACACTGTAGTGTACTATCAGTTTGGGACACTGTAGTGTACTATCAGTTTGGGACACTGTAGTGTACTATCAGTTTGGGACACTGTAGTGTACTATCAGTTTGGGACACTGTAGCATACTATCAGTTGGGGATACTGTAGCATACTATCAGTTGGGGACACTGTAGCGTACTATCAGTTTGGGACACTGTAGCGTACTATCAGTTTGGGACACTGTAGCATACTATCAGTTTGGGACACTGTAGCATACTATCAGTTGGGCACACTGTAGGGTACTATCAGTTGGGGACACTGTAGTGTACTAACAGTTGGGGACACTGTAGTGTACTAACAGTTTGGGACACTGTAGCATACTATCAGTTTGGGACACTGTAGCGTACTATCAGTTTGGGACACTGTAGCGTACTATATGTTGGGGACACTGTAGCATACTATCAGTTTGGGACACTGTAGCATACTATCAGTTGGGGACACTGTAGCGTACTATCAGTTTGGGACACTGTAGCGTACTATCAGTTGGGGACACTGTAGCGTACTATCAGTTTGGGACACTGTAGCATACTATCAGTTGGGGACACTGTAGCGTACTATCAGTTTGGGACACTGTAGCGTACTATCAGTTTGGGACACTGTAGCATACTATCAGTTTGGGACACTGTAGCGTACTATCAGTTTGGGACACTGTAGCATACTATCAGTTTGGGACACTGTAGGGTACTAACAGTTGGGGACACTGTAGCGTACTATCAGTTTGGGACACTGTAGCGTACTATCAGTTTGGGATACTGTAGCATACTATCAGTTGGGGACACTGTAGCGTACTATCAGTTTGGGACACTGTAGCGTACTATCAGTTTGGGACACTGTAGCATACTATCAGTTTGGGACACTGTAGCGTACTATCAGTTTGGGACACTGTAGCGTACTATCATTTTGGCACACTGTAGCATACTATCAGTTTGGGACACTGTAGCGTACTATCAGTTTGGGACACTGTAGCGTACTATCAGTTTGGGACACTGTAGCATACTATCAGTTTGGGACACTGTAGCGTACTATCAGTTTGGGACACTGTAGCGTACTATCAGTTGGGGACACTGTAGCATACTATCAGTTTGGGACACTGTAGCATACTATCAGTTGGGGACACTGTAGCGTACTATCAGTTTGGGACACTGTAGCGTACTATCAGTTGGGGACACTGTAGCATACTATCAGTTTGGGACACTGTAGCATACTATCAGTTGGGGACACTGTAGCGTACTATCAGTTTGGGACACTGTAGCTTACTATCAGTTTGGAACACTGTAGCGTACTATCAGTTTGGGACACTGTAGCGTACTATCAGTTTGGGACACTGTAGCATACTATCAGTTTGGGACACTGTAGCGTACTATCAGTTTGGGACACTGTAGCATACTATCAGTTTGGGACACTGTAGGGTACTATCAGTTGGGGACACTCTAGCGTACTATCAGTTTGGGACACTGTAGTGTACTATTATTTTGGGACACTGTAGCGTACTATCAGTTGGGGAAACTGTAGCATACTATCAGTTTGGGACAATCTCTACATGATTATTGAATATTTATTTTTTATTTTTGTGGTTTTGTTAATGAACATCAATCTAATTAATCTAATGTATTTCTCTTGTTCGAGGATAAAGTATTAGATCAGTAACTATCTCTCTCCTATTCAGATGATAGGGGGTGCTGTTAGTCTGTCTCTCTCCTATTCAGGCTGATAGGGGGTGCTGTCTCTCTCCTATTCAGACTGATAGGGGGTGCTGTCTCTCCTATTCAGATGATAGGGGGTGCTATTAGTCTGTCTCTCTCCTATTCAGACTGATAGGGGGTGCTGTCTCTCTCCTATTCAGACTGATAGGGGGTGCTGTCTCTCCTATTCAGATGATAGGGGGTGCTATTAGTCTGTCTCTCTCCTATTCAGACTGATAGGGGGTGCTGTCTCTCTCCTATTCAGACTGATAGGGGGTGCTGTCTCTCTCCTATTCAGACTGATAGGGGGTGCTGTTAGTCTGTCTCTCTCCTATTCAGACTGATAGGGGGTGCTGTCTCTCTCCTATTCAGACTGATAGGGGGTGCTGTCTCTCTCCTATTCAGACTGATAGGGGGTGCTGTCTCTCTCCTATTCAGACTGATAGGGGGTGCTGTCTCTCTCCTATTCATACTGATAGGGGGTGCTGTCTCTCCTATTCAGACTGATAGGGGGTGCTGTCTCTCCTATTCAGACTGATAGGGGGTGCTGTCTCTCTCCTATTCATACTGATAGGGGGTGCTGTCTCTCCTATTCAGACTGATAGGGGGTGCTGTCTCTCTCCTATTCAGACTGATAGGGGGTGCTGTCTCTCTCCTATTCAGACTGATAGGGGGTGCTGTCTCTCTCCTATTCATACTGATAGGGGGTGCTGTCTCTCTCCTATTCAGACTGATAGGGGGTGCTGTCTCTCTCCTATTCATACTGATAGGGGGTGATGTCTCTCCTATTCAGACTGATAGGGGGTGCTGTCTCTCTCCTATTCATACTGATAGGGGGTGCTGTTAGTCTAACAGGTGGTGCAACCCTGGCAATCACTTCACTAAATGTTATGGTGTGTGTGCGTGTGTGTGTTTAATTATACCCCCCTGAGCATTAAAAGCACTAGAACCCCCCTCCCACACCCCCCTCCCCCCCATCTTGTTAAACTTCTGATAGCTGCTCAACCGGAGGGGATATCAAACTGTTCCCAGGAGCTGAATGCCACCTAGCTTACATTCCTGTGGCGTAGTTAATATCTGTGATTG
>NC_074691.1:35365898-35370898 GCF_029448725.1 Salvelinus fontinalis
ACTATAGAGGACAAACAGTCACTACTATAGAGGTCACACAGTCACTACTATAGAGGACAAACAGTCACTACTATAGAGGACAAACAGTCACTACTATATAGGACAACCAGTCACTACTATAGAGGACAAACAGTCACTACTATAGAGGACAAACAGTCACTACTATAGAAGACAAACAGTCACTAATATAGAGGACAAACAGTCACTACTAAAGAGGACAAACAGTCACTACTATAGAGGACAAACAGTCACTACTATAGAGGACAAACAGTCACTACTATAGAGGACAAACAGTCACTACTATAGAGGACAAACAGTCACTACTATAGAGGACAAACAGTCACTACTATAGAGGACACATAGTCACTACTATAGAGGACAAACAGTCATTACTATAGAGGACAACCAGTTATTACTATAGAGGACAAACAGTCACTACTATAGAGGACAAACAGTCACTACTATAGAGGACAAACAGTCACTACCATAGAGGACAAACAGTCACTACTATAGAGGACAAACAGTCACTACTATAGAGGAAAAACAGTCACAACTATAGAGGACAAACAGTCACTACTATACAGGACAACCAGTCACTACTATAGAGGACAAACAGTCACTACTATAGAGGACAAACAGTCACTACTATAGAGGACAAACAGTCACTACTATAGAGGACAAACAGTCACTACTATAGAGGACAAACAGTCACTACTATAGAGGACAAACAGTCACTACTGTAGAGGACAAACAGTCACTACTATAGAGGACAAACAGTCACTACTAAAGAGGACACATAGTCACTACTATAGAGGACAAACAGTCACTACTATAGAGGACAAACAGTCACTACTATAGAGAACAAACAGTCACTACTATAGAGGACAAACAGTCACTACAATAGAGGACAAACAGTCACTACTATAGAGGACAAACAGTCACTACTATAGAGGACAAACAGTCATTACTATAGAGGACAAACAGTCACTACTATAGAGGACAAACAGTCACTACTATAGAGGACAAACAGTCACTACTATAGAGGACAAACAGTCACTACTATAGAGGTCACATAGTCACTACTATAGAGGACAAACAGTCACTACTATAGAGGACAAGCAGTCACTACTATAGAGGACAAACAGTCACTACCATAGAGGACAAACAGTCACTACTATAGAGGACAAACAGTCACTACTATAGGAACTCAAACTTGTGACAGTAGAATCGGGAAGTTGGGGAATAAGTAAGTCAAATTCTACAGATGCAGATAACCTACAGGACAGTAGATCTCCAGGAAGAGGGTTGGACTGATAACCTACAGGACTGTAGTTCTCCAGGAAGAGGGATAGACTGAAAACCTACAGGACAGTAGATCTCCAGGAAGAGGGATGGACTGATGACCTACAGGACAGTAGATCTCCAGGAAGAGGGATGGACTGATAACCTACAGGACTGTAGATCTCCAGGAAGAGGGATGGACTGATGACCTACAGGACAGTAGATCTCCAGGAAGAGGGATGGACTGATAACCTACAGGACAGTAGATCTCCAGGAAGAGGGATGGACTGATGACCTACAGGACAGTAGATCTCCAGGAAGAGGGATGGACTGAAAACCTACAGGACAGTAGATCTCCAGGAAGAGGGATGGACTGATGACCTACAGGACAGTAGATCTCCAGGAAGAGGGATGCTGATAACCTACAGGACAGTAGATCTCCAGGAAGAGGGATGGACTGATAACCTACAGGACTGTAGATCTCCAGGAAGAGGGATGGACTGATAACCTACAGGACAGTAGATCTCCAGGAAGAGGGATGGACTGATAACCTACAGGACAGTAGATCTCCAGGAAGAGGGTTGGACTGATAACCTACAGGACAGTAGATCTCCAGGAAGAGGGATGGACTGATAACCTACAGGACAGTAGATCTCCAGGAAGAGGGATGGACTGATAACCTACAGGACTGTAGATCTCCAGGAAGAGGGATGGACTGATAACCTACAGGACAGTAGATCTCCAGGAAGAGGGATGGACTGATAACCTACAGGACAGTAGATCTCCAGGAAGAGGGATGGACTGATAACCTACAGGACTGTAGATCTCCAGGAAGAGGGATGGACTGATAACATGCAGGACAGTAGATCTCCAGGAAGAGTGATGGACTGATGACCTACAGGACAGTAGATCTCCAGGAAGAGGGAAGGGCAGCCCTGATATAAAGGGCAGAACAGAGCACTGCAGTTAGTTAGGAAAAACGGCTTACATGATCTGTCATGCACACACTCATACAAATGCAGAAATGCTGGAATGGCATGCACATGAAACACACACACACACACACACACACATACACACACACACACACACACACACACACACACACACACACACACACACACACACACACACACACACACACACACACACACACACACACACACACACACACACACACACACACATCTTAGAAAAATGGGGTTCCTCTGCGTACTGACACAGAACAAGGCTGTTACAGGATGTTACAAAAGGAAACCAACCGTTAGTTGTTTCAGACAGAGGAGGAGGGACTTAAGATGTATTTCTGCTTGTGGGCAGCTTGTTTTTTCATGCCTGACTGTGTGCGTGCAGACAGTTCCTATCTAAAACCATCCCCATAGGAGAACCATTTGAAGAAACCTTTTGTTTCCAAGTAGAACCAATATGTGGAAAAGGTTCTACGTACATCCCAAAATGATTCTACGTGGAACCAAAAAGGGTTCTAACTAGAAGCAAAAGGATTCTACCTTGAACCTAAATGGTTATACCTGGATCCACAAGGGTTCTACCTGGAACCTAAAGGGTTCTACCTGGATCCAAAAGTGTTCTACCTGGAACCTAAAGATTCTACATAGATCCAAAAGGATTCTACCTTGAACCTAAATGGTTATACCTGGATCCACAAGGGTTCTACCTGGAACCTAAAGGGTTCTACCTGGATCCAAAAGGGTTCTACCTGGAACCTAAAGGGTTCTAACTGGATCCAAAAGTGTTCTACCTGGAACCTACATGGTTCTACCTGGATCCACAAGGGTTCTACCTGGAACCTAAAGGGTTCTACCTGGATCCAAAAGTGTTCTACCTGGAACCTAAAGATTCTACATAGATCCAAAAGGATTCTACCTTGAACCTAAATGGTTATACCTGGATCCACAAGGGTTCTACCTGGAACCTAAAGGGTTCTACCTGGATCCAAAAGGGTTCTACCTGGAACCTAAAGGGTTCTAACTGGATCCAAAAGTGTTCTACCTGGAACCTACATGGTTCTACCTGGATCCACAAGGGTTCTACCTGGAACCTAAAGGGTTCTACCTGGATCCAAAAGTGTTCTACCTGGAACCTAAAGATTCTACATAGATCCAAAAGGATTCTACCTTGAACCTAAATGGTTATACCTGGATCCACAAGGGTTCTACCTGGAACCTAAAGGGTTCTACATGGATCCAAAAGGGTTCTACCTGGAACCTAAAGGGTTCTACCTGGATCCAAAAGGGTTCTACCTGGAACCTAAAGGGTTCTAACTGGATCCAAAAGTGTTCTACCTGGAACCTACATGGTTCTACCTGGATCCAAAAGGGTTCTACCTGGAACCTAAAGGGTTCTACCTGGATCCAAAAGGTTTCTTCAAAGGGTTCTCCAATGGGGACGGTTTTAGATAGGAACTGTCTGCACGCACACACTCAGGAACACACCTCAACCCCCTCCTCTCCTGTCTGAAACCACAGCTGGTTTCCTATTGTAACATCCTGCCTCGGCCTTGTACTGTGTCAGTATACAGCTTACACTGCAAAGATGTGGTGAGGCTAGCACATTTAACTGAACCCCCCCCCACACACACACACAGACACACACACACACACACACACACACACACACACACACACACACACACACACACACACACACACACACACACACAGACACACACACACACACACACACACACACACACACACACACACACACACACACACACACACACACACACACACACACACACACACACACACACACACACACACACATAGATGATTGATGTAAACCCTGAGAGAGAGGTGTGTGTGAGCGGTGTGTGTGTGAGCGGTGTGTGTGAGCGGTGTGTGTGTGAGCGGTGTGTGTGTGAGCGGTGTGTGTGTGAGCGGTGTGTGTGAGCGGTGTGTGTGAGCGGTGTGTGTGTGTGTTTGAGATATTTGTGAGCATTGTGTGTGTGAAGAATGATGAGTGTCATCAGACAGCGCGCGGCTGTCGCTAAGGGAGGGCTGCCGTCGCCACGACGACCCTGGCCTGGCTTTGAACCCATCTCCAGACACCTCACATCCCCTCTGGATGTGCACCGAGACATCACCACCAGTCTGCCGTCGACCCCTCTCACACACACACACACACACACACACACACACTCACACACACACACACACACACACACACACACACACACACACACACACACACACACACACACACACACACACACACACACACACACACACACACACACACACACACACACACACACACACAGGCACACTTGAACGCGCACACACACACACACACAGACACACACACACACACGGTGTGAATATTTCATGAATCTCTCTCTCTAGCCATCCATCTTTGATCTGCCTGGGCTGAGATACGTCTCTAGAGGACTACAGCTGAAATGTTGAACATTTTGGAATTTACTGTCTTGTTTGCAGCAGTGAATTATGTAGTTACTGTAGAGCACTGCTGGCCCCCCTTCTGAAGGATCAATCAATCAATCAATCTAATGTATTTATGAAGCCCTTCTTACATCAGCTGATGTCACAAAGTGTTGTACAGAAACCCAGCCTAAAACCCCAAACAGCAAGCAATGCAGGTGTAGAAGCACGAGGAAATCTCCCTAGAGAGGCCAAAACCTAGGAAGAAACCTAGAGAGGAACCAGGCTATGAGGGGTGGCTAGTCCTCTTCTGGCTGT
>NC_074691.1:35375898-35383068 GCF_029448725.1 Salvelinus fontinalis
AAACAATCACCCACCAAATCCCAACACAAAACAAGCCACCTATATATGATTCACAATCAGGGACAACGATTGACAGCTGCCTCTGATTGAGAACCATATTAGGCTGGACACAGAAACAGACAAACTAGACACACAACATAGAATTCCCACCCAGCTCACGTCCTGACCAACACTAAACAAGCAAAACATACAAGAACTATGGTCAGGACGTGACAGGGTGGTATATTACTGTCAAAGTGAAGAAACAGCGTTGATGGTTTACAATGTGTTTCACCACAAAGAGGTATTGGAGGCCTTGATTACTGCAGTTACCATTCAGTTACCAATCAGTTACCATTCAGCTACCATGCAGTTACCATTCAGTTACCATTCAGTTACTATGCAGTTACCATTCAGTTACCATTCAGTTTCCATTCAGTTACCATTCAAATACCATGCAGTTACCATTCAGTTACCATTCAGCTACCATTCAGCTGCCATGCAGTTACCATTCAGTTACCAGTCAGGTACCATTCAGTTACCATGCAGTTACCATTCAGTTACCATTCAGTTACCATTCAGTTACCATCTAGTTACCATTCAGTTACCATTCAGTTACCATTCAGTTACCATGCAGTTGCCATGCAGTTACCATTCAGTTACCATTCAGTTACCATTCAGTTACCATCTAGTTACCATTCAGTTACCATTCAGTTACCATTCAGTTACCATGCAGTTGCCATGCAGTTACCATTCAGTTACCATTCAGTTACCATTCAGTTACCATCTAGTTACCATTCAGTTACCATTCAGTTACCATGCAGTTGCCATGCAGTTACCATTCAGTTACCATTCAGTTACCATGCAGTTACCATTCAGTTACCAAGCAGTTACCATTCAGTTACCATTCAGTTACCATGCAGTTACCATTCAGTTACTATGCAGTTACCATTCAGTTACTATGCAGTTACCATTCAGTTACTATGCAGTTACCATTCAGTTACTATGCAGTTACCATTCAGTTACCATTCAGTTACCATGCAGTTACCATTCAGTTACTATGCAGTTACCATTCAGTTACTATGCAGTTACCATTCAGTTACCATTCAGTTACCATTCAGTTACTATGCAGTTACCATTCAGTTACTATGCAGTTACCATTCAGTTACTATGCAGTTACCATTCAGTTACTATGCAGTTACCATTCAGTTACTATGCAGTTACCATTCAGTTACTATGCAGTTACCATGCAGTTACCATGCAGTTACCATTCAGCTACCATGCAGTTACCATGCAGTTACCATTCAGTTACCATTCAGTTACCATTCAGTTACCTTTCAGTTACTATGCAGTTACCATTCAGTTACCATTCAGTTACTATGCAGTTACCATTCAGTTACCATTCAGTTACTATGCAGTTACCATTCAGTTACTATGCAGTTACCATTCAGTTACTATGCAGTTACCATTCAGTTACCATTCAGTTACCATTCAGTTACTATGCAGTTACCATTCAGTTACCATTCAGTTACTATGCAGTTACCATTCAGTTACTATGCAGTTACCATTCAGTTACTATGCAGTTACCATTCAGTTACTATGCAGTTACCATTCAGTTACCATTCAGTTACCATTCAGTTACTATGCAGTTACCATTCAGTTACCATTCAGTTACCATTCAGTTACTATGCAGTTACCATTCAGTTACCATTCAGTTACCATTCATGCATTTTTTTCATCAATTTTTTTTTGCACAGTAGTTTCCTACTAAATACGGTATATATCCCCATTTGTACTGTAACTGTGTGCTCTGTGTTGAATGTCCATAATGGCTGATGACAATAGAGCCAGAGGAATTATCACTGCAAGGTTACAGAGGTACCATGATAACAAGTCAACCTAAAAACACACACAGCTCTTCTCCTCTTTACTCTTTCCCAGAACAATGTAATGAAATAAAGCCTGCGATGTTATCAGTGTGATTGGTGTCAGCGGAGCAATGAGCTAGTCTGGTCCTGTAGTCTGTGTCTGTAGTCTGTGTCTGTAGTCTGTGTATGTAGTCTGTGTCTGTAGTCTGGGCCTGTAGTCTGTGTCTGTAGTCTGGGCCTGTAGTCTGTGTCTGTAGTCTGGGCCTGTAGTCTGGGCCTGTAGTCTGGGCCTGTAGTCTGGTCCTGTAGTCTGTGTCTGTAGTCTGGTCCTGTAGTCTGTGTCTGTAGTCTGGGCCTGTAGTCTGTGTCTGTAGTCTGGGCCTGTAGTCTGGTCCTGTAGTCTGTGTCTGTAGTCTGGGCCTGTAGTCTGGGCCTGTAGTCTGTGTCTGTAGTCTGGGCCTGTAGTCTGGGCCTGTAGTCTGTGTCTGTAGTCTGGTCCTGTAGTCTGTGTCTGTAGTCTGGGCCTGTAGTCTGTGTCTGTAGTCTGGGCCTGTAGTCTGGGCCTGTAGTCTGTGTCTGTAGTCTGGGCCTGTAGTCTGGTCCTGTAGTCTGTGTCTGTAGTCTGGTCCTGTAGTCTGTGTCTGTAGTCTGGGCCTGTAGTCTGGTCCTGTAGTCTGTGTCTGTAGTCTGGGCCTGTAGTCTGGTCCTGTAGGCTGGGCCTGTAGTCTGGTCCTGTAGTCTGTGTCTGTAGTCTGGTCCTGTAGTCTGTGTCTGTAGTCTGGGCCTGTAGTCTGGTCCTGTAGTCTGGTCCTGTAGTCTGGTCCTGTAGTCTGTGTCTGTAGTCTGGGCCTGTAGTCTGGTCCTGTAGTCTGTGCCTGTAGTCTGGTCCTGTAGTCTGTGTCTGTAGTCTGGGCCTGTAGTCTGGTCCTGTAGTCTGTGTCTGTAGTCTGGGCCTGTAGTCTGGGCCTGTAGTCTGTGTCTGTAGTCTGGGCCTGTAGTCTGGTCCTGTAGTCTGTGTCTGTAGTCTGGTCCTGTAGTCTGTGTCTGTAGTCTGGGCCTGTAGTCTGTGTCTGTAGTCTGGGCCTGTAGTCTGGGCCTGTAGTCTGTGTCTGTAGTCGGGGCCTGTAGTCTGGGCCTGTAGTCTGTGTCTGTAGTCTGGGCCTGTAGTCTGTGTCTGTAGTCTGGGCCTGTAGTCTGGGCCTGTAGTCTGGGCCTGCAGTCTGTGACTGTAGTCTGGGCCTGTAGTCTGGGCCTGTAGTCTGTATCTGTAATCTGGGCCTGTAGTCTGTGTCTGTAGTCTGGGCCTGTAGTCTGTGTCTGTAGTCTGGGCCTGTAGTCTGTGTCGGTAGTCTGGGCCTGTAGTCTGGGCCTGTAGTCTGTGTCTGTAGTCTGGGCCTGTAGTCTGTGTCTGTAGTCTGGGCCTGTAGTCTGGGCCTGTAGTCTGTGTCTGTAGTCTGGGCCTGTAGTCTGTGTCTGTAGACTGGGCCTGTAGTCTGTGTCTGTAGTCGGTGTCTGTAGTATGCGTCTGTAGTCTGGGCCTGTAGTCTGGGCCTATAGTCTGTGTATGTAGTCTGGGCCTGCAGTCTGTGACTGTAGTCTGGGCCTGTAGTCTGGGCCTGTAGTCTGTGTCTGTAATCTGGGCCTGTAGTCTGTGTCTGTAGTCTGGGCCTGTAGTCTGTGTCTGTAGTCTGGGCCTGTAGTCTGTGTCTGTAGTCTGGGCCTGTAGTCTGGGCCTGTAGTCTGTGTCTGTAGTCTGGGCCTGTAGTCTGTGTCTGTAGTCTGGGCCTGTAGTCTGGGCCTGTAGTCTGTGTCTGTAGTCGGGGCCTGTAGTCTGGGCCTGTAGTCTGTGTCTGTAGTCTGGGCCTGTAGTCTGTGTCTGTAGTCTGGGCCTGTAGTCTGGGCCTGTAGTCTGGGCCTGCAGTCTGTGACTGTAGTCTGGGCCTGTAGTCTGGGCCTGTAGTCTGTGTCTGTAATCTGGGCCTGTAGTCTGTGTCTGTAGTCTGGGCCTGTAGTCTGTGTCTGTAGTCTGGGCCTGTAGTCTGTGTCGGTAGTCTGGGCCTGTAGTCTGGGCCTGTAGTCTGTGTCTGTAGTCTGGGCCTGTAGTCTGTGTCTGTAGTCTGGGCCTGTAGTCTGGGCCTGTAGTCTGTGTCTGTAGTCTGGGCCTGTAGTCTGTGTCTGTAGACTGGGCCTGTAGTCTGTGTCTGTAGTCGGTGTCTGTAGTATGCGTCTGTAGTCTGGGCCTGTAGTCTGGGCCTATAGTCTGTGTCTGTAGTCTGGGCCTGCAGTCTGTGACTGTAGTCCTGGCCTGTAGTCTGGGCCTGTAGTCTGTGTCTGTAATCTGGGCCTGTAGTCTGTGTCTGTAGTCTGGGCCTGTAGTCTGTGTCTGTAGTCTGGGCCTGTAGTCTGTGTCTGTAGTCTGGGCCTGTAGTCTGGGCCTGTAGTCTGTGTCTGTAGTCTGGGCCTGTAGTCTGTGTCTGTAGTCTGGGCCTGTAGTCTGGGCCTGTAGTCTGTGTCTGTAGTCTGGGCCTGTAGTCTGTGTCTGTAGTCTGGGCCTGTAGTCTGTGTCTGTAGTCGGTGTCTGTAGTTTGTGTCTGTAGTCTGGTCCTGTAGTCTGTGTCTGTAGTCTATGTCTGTAGTATGCGTCTGTAGTCTGGGCCTGTAGTCTGGGCCTATAGTCTGTGTCTGTAGTCTGGGCCTGTAGTCTGGCATTGTAGTCTGTTTCTGTAGTCTGGGTCTTTAGTCTGTGTCCGTAGGATGTGTCTGTAGTCTATATCTGTAGTCTGGGCCTGTAGTCTGTGTGTGTAGTCTATGTCTGTAGTCTGGTCCTGTAGTCTGGGCCTGTAGTCTGTGTCTGTAGTCTGGTCCTGTAGTCTGTGTCTGTAGTCTGTGCCTGTAGTCTGGTCCTGTAGTCTGTGTCTGTAGTCTGTGTCTGTAGTATGTGTCTGTAGTCTAGGCCTGTAGTCTGGGCCTTTAGTCTGTGTCTGTAGTCTGTGTCTGTAGTCTGTTTCCGTAGGATGTGTCTGTAGTCTATGTCTGTAGTCTGTGTCTGTAGTCTGGGCCTGTAGTCTGTGTCTGTAGTTAATGTCTGTAGTCTGTGTATGTAGCCTGGGCCTGTAGTCTGGTATTGTAGTCTGGTGCTGTAGTCTGTGTCTGTAGTCTGGTCCTGTAGTCTGTGTCTGTAGTCTGTGTCTGTACTCTGGTCCTGTAGTCTGTGTCTGTAGTCTGTGTCTGTAGTCTGGTCCTGTAGTCTGGGCCTGTAATCTGGGCCTGTAGTCTGGTCCTGTAGTCTGTGTCTGTAGTATGTGTCTGTGGTCTGGTCCTGTAGTCTGGGCCTGTAGTCTGGTCCTGTAGTCTGTGTCTGTAGTGTGGGCCTGTAGTCTGGGCCTGTAGTCTGTGTCTGTAGTCTGGTCCTGTAGTCTGGGACTGTAGTCTGTATCGGTAGTCTGTGTCTGTAGTCTGGTCCTGTAGTCTGTGTCTGTAGTCTGGTACTGTAGTCTGTGTCTGTATTATGTGTCTGTGGTCTGGTCCTGTAGTCTGGTCCTGTAGTCTGGGCCTGTAGTCTGGTCCTGTAGTCTGGTCCTGTAGTCTGGTCCTGTAGTCTGGGCCTGTAGTCTGGTCCTGTAGTCTGTGTCTGTAGTATGTGTCTGTGGTCTGGTCCTGTAGTCTGGGCCTGTAGTCTGGTCCTGTAGTCTGTGTCTGTATTGTGGGCCTGTAGTCTGGGCCTGTAGTCTGGTCCTGTAGTCTGGTCCTGTAGTCTGGGACTGTAGTCTGTGTCTGTAGTCTGTGTCTGTAGTCTGGTCTGTAGTCTGGGCTGGTAGTCTGTGTCTGTAGTCTGGGCCTGTGTCTATAGTCTGTGTCTGTCGTCTGTGTCTGTAGTCTGGGCCTGTAGTCTGTAGTCTGGTCCAGTAGTCTGTGTCTGTAGGGTGTGTATGTAGTCCTGGCCTGTGGCAGGAGTCAACAGCCAAGGCACCCAGGGCTGAGTGTGTGTGTGTGTGTTGAAGACAGTCTGGATGGATGAAAGCCTTCTTAACCATAAGCTTTGCAGGAACTCTGCCAGGAACAGGAAATGCATCAGACTGATAAGAGCCAGGATTCTCTCACGTTGACTCTGAACTTTCTCTATCCTTTCTCTCTCTCTCTCTCTCTCTCTCTCTCTCTCTCTCTCTCTCTCTCTCTCTCTCTCTCTCTCTCTCTCTCTCTCTCTCTCTCTCTCTCTCTCTCTCTCTCTCTCCCTCTCTCTCTCTCTCTCCCCCTGTCTCTCTCTCTCTCTCTCTTTCTCTCTCTGTCTCTCGCTATCTCGCTCTCTGTCTCTCTCTCTATTTCTCTCTCGTTCTCTCTCTCTCTCCCTCTCTCTCTCAGTCTGTCTCTCTGCCTTTCTGTCTCTCTCGCTCTCTGTCTATCTCTGTCTCTCTCTCTGTCTCTGTCTTTGTCTCTGTCTCTCTCTGTACCTAGTCTGTGTACTGTTCAGGGACAGAGATAGAAAACAAAAAACATAATTCCACTTTGACCAGTGACAAATAAAATTATATTTAATCCATTTTAAATACAGGCTTTAACACAACAAAATGTGGTAAAAGTCAAGGGGTGTGAATCCTTTGTGAAGGCAGTGATCGTAGAGCAGCACTCTGAGAGCTTGTGGTAAGAGCCCCAGGTCTGTGGCAGCATGTGACGAGAGGTTTGTATGGTTCCCTGATTGGTTAGGAAGGAAGGCTTGGTCCGTGTGAGGCTGGTGGTATTTATACAGTGTAAGGGGCTAAATGTAACTGGTTGACTGGCCCAGGTGGGTATCATTACGCTGCAGTGTACTGTTGCTGTGCTGTCTGAGCTCGCCAGAAAATGCTCTATTCTGGTTATTAACCCATATAAGTAGGCCATGCTACCAGTCACTCCCCAGTCCACACTAGCCCCTCGGCCACAGCCTGGTTCCCAGACTCCTTGTCCCTCAGTTCCTCCCACCTGCAGCCTAAAGTCATATTCCCACATCCCAACCCCCTTCCCAGAACCATTTAGTTGGATGGGCATTTGATTTCCATAGGGGTGGGGTGGGGGGGGGCACGTTTTTTGACAGAGAGAGAGTTTTATAGAAAAGACATGGAATTGAACTGTAAACATGTATGACCTTTAATGACCTTTAACCTTTAATGACCTTTTAATGGGGCAGGAACATGTATGACCTTTTAATGGGGCAGGAACATGTATGACCTTTTAATGGGGCAGGAACATGTATGACCTTTTAATGGGGCAGGAACATGTATGACCTTTTAATGGGGCAGGAACATGTATGACCTTTTAATGGGGCAGGAACATGTATGGCCTTTTAATG
>NC_074691.1:35389584-35404584 GCF_029448725.1 Salvelinus fontinalis
TTTATGGAGATACAGGATATCTTTATGGAGATACAGGATATCTTTATGGAATTACATGATACCTTTATGGAGATACAGGATATCTTTACGGAGATACAGGATATCTTTGTGTAGATATATTATATCTTTATGAAGATACAGGATATCTTTACGGAGATACAGGATATCTTTGTGTAGATATATTATATCTTTATGGAGATACAGGATATCTTTATGGAGATACAGGATATCTTTATGGAATTACATGATACCTTTATGGAGATACAGGATATCTTTATGGAGATACAGGATATCTTTATGGAAACACATGATACATTTGTGTAGATATATTATGTCTTTATGAAGATACAGGATATCTTCATGGAGATACAGGATATCTTTATGGAGATACAGGATATCTTTATGGAGATACAGGATATCTTTATGGAGATACAGGATATCTTTATGGAGATACAGGATATCTTTATGGAGATACAGGATGTCTTTATGGAATTACATGATACCTTTATGGAGATACAGGATATCTTTATGGAGATACAGGATATCTTTATGGAATTACATGATACCTTTATGGAGATACAGGATATCTTTATGGAGATACAGGATATCTTTATGGAGATACAGGATATCTTTATGGAGATACAGGATATCTTTATGGAGATACAGGATATCTTTATGGAAATACATGATACATTTGTGTAGATATATTATGTCTTCATGGAGATACAGGATATCTTTATGGAGATACATGATACCTTTATGTAGATACAGCATATCTTTATGGAGATACAGGATATCTTTATGTAGATACAGGATACCTTTATGGAGATACAGGATATATTTATTAAGATACAGGACATCTTTATGAAGATACAGGATATCTTTACGGAGATACAGGATATCTTTACGGAGATAAAGGATATCTTTACGGAGATAAAGGATATCTTTACGGAGATAAAGGACAACTTTATGGAGATACAGGATATCTTTACGTAGATAAAGGATATATTTATGGAGATACAGGATATCTTTATGGAGATACAGGATATCTTTACGGAGATAAAGGATATCTTTATGTAGATAAAGGATATATTTATGGAGATACAGGATATCTTTATGGAGATACAGGATATCTTTACGTAGATAAAGGATATATTTATGGAGATACAGGATATCTTTATGGAGATACAGGATATCTTTACGGAGATAAAGGATATCTTTATGTAGATAAAGGATATATTTATGGAGATACAGGATATCTTTATGGAGATACAGGATATCTTTATGGAGATACAGGATATCTTTATTGTTTCATTCACTCAGTTGACCTGCATCCCATGAGACATACAGGAAGGCAGATCTACATACCTTAGACACGTGTGTGTGTGTGTGTGTGTGTGTGTGTGTGTGTGTGTGTGTGTGTGTGTGTGTGTGTGTGTGTGTGTGTGTGTGTGTGTGTGTGTGTGTGTGTGTGTGTGTGTGTGTGTGTGTGTGTGGACCCGCGCACTTCAAGCCTCTCCCCGTTTCTTAGGGCTTTCACCAGGTCTATCTCAGATTGGCTGCAGATGCACACACACACACACACACACACACACACACACACACACACACACACACACACACACACACACACACACACACGCAAATAGTTATAGTGGGACTAGGCCTGCTTTGAGTTAGTGTGGAGCCGTACAAACTGGGTGAGAGCTTTACCCCCCTCCCCCTCACAGTGGCCGTATGGTCTCTACTCTCTTCCTGCTAGTGCCCCCCTCACAGTGGCCGTATGGTCTCTACTCCCTTCCTGCTACTGCCTCCCTCACAGTGGCCGTATGGTCTCTACTCCCTTCCTGCTACTGCCCCCCTCACAGTGGCCGTATGGTCTCTACTCTCTTCCTGCTACTGCCCCCCTCACAGTGGCCGTATGGTCTCTACTCCCTTCCTGCTACTACCCCCCTCACAGTGGCTGTATGGTCTCTACTCCCTTCCTGCTACTGCCTCCCTCACAGTGGCCGTATGGTCTCTGCTCCCTTCCTGCTACTGCCCCCCTCACAGTGGCCGTATGGTCTCTACTCCCTTCCTGCTACTGCCCCCCTCACAGTGGCCGTATGGTCTCTACTCTCTTCCTGCTACTGCCCCCCTCACAGTGGCCGTATGGTCTCTACTCCCTTCCTGCTACCCCCCCCCTCACAGTGGCTGTATGGTCTCTACTCCCTTCCTGCTACTGCCTCCCTCACAGTGGCCGTATGGTCTCTGCTCTCTTCCTGCTACTGCCTCCCTCACAGTGGCCGTATGGTCTCTGCTCTCTTCCTGCTACTGCCTCCCTCACAGTGGCCGTATGGTCTCTGCTCCCTTCCTGCCTCTCCACAGTCTCTGGCTTGAGAAGACATGTACCCTTTTCACACTCCTGCCCAGAACCAAGCTGAGTCGAGACTTACTGTAGGGGTCTGGTTTACAATCCACACATACAAGTCTTTGTAAATAATGATACTGTAGTTTAGTCTGGAAACGGGTCTCTGTAGCCTACACAGTTTCAGCCAACCTCTTGGGGGATATTTTTCAGTATATTGTACATATAAAGACCTGGATCTTCGTACCGTTATCTGACTGTTAAGGACAGAATGCAACGCCTAGCATAATCTTTTGAGATGAAATCAATTGAAATGATGTCAGTTGTTTTGCATTGGGACCATTCAGGAAGCCGCTCTTATCCAGAACGACTTACAGGAGCAATTATGGCTAAGTGTCTTGGTCAAGGGCACATTTACAGATTTTCCACCAAGTCGGCTCCGGAATTCGAACCAGCAACCCTTTGGTTACTGGCCCAACGTTCTTAACCGCTAGGCTTTCTGCCGCTCACAGCAGAGACAGCAGAGACAGCAGAGACAGTAGAGACAGGAGAGACAGGAGAGACAGTAGAGACAGGAGAGACAGCAGAGACAGTAGAGACAGGAGAGACAGTAGAGACAGAGAGACAGAGAGACAGAGAGACAGAGAGACACAGAGACAGCAGAGACAGAGAGACAGAGACAGAGAGACAAGAGAGACAGGAGAGACAGAGAGACAGAGAGACAGAGAGACAGAGACAGAGAGACAGAGACGAGACACAGAGAGAGACAGAGACAGAGAGACAGAGACAGAGAGACACAAGAGACAGAGAGACAGAGAGACAGAGAGACAGAGAGACAGAGACAGAGAGACAGAGAGACAGAGAGACAGAGAGACACAGAGACAGCACAGACACAGAGACAGAGAGACAGAGAGACAGAGACAGAGAGACAGAGACAGAGAGACAGAGAGACAGCAGAGACAGAGAGACAGAGAGACAGCAGAGACAGCAGAGACAGCAGAGACAGCAGAGACAGCAGAGACAGAGAGACAGAAGAAGAGACAGCAGAGACAGCAGAGACAGCAGAGACAGGAGAGACAGGAGAGACAGGAGAGACAGCAGAGACAGCAGAGACAGCAGAGACAGCAGAGACAGGAGAGACAGGAGAGACAGCAGAGACAGCAGAGACAGGAGAGACAGGAGAGACAGGAGAGACAGGAGAGACAGGAGAGACAGCAGAGACAGGAGAGACAGCAGAGACAGCAGAGACAGGAGAGACAGCAGAGACAGCAGAGACAGCAGAGACAGGAGAGACAGCAGAGACAGCAGAGACAGCAGAGACAGGAGAGACAGTAGAGACAGAAGAGACAGAAGAGACAGTAGAGACAGTAGAGACAGGAGAGACAGGAGAGACAGCAGAGACAGCAGAGACAGGAGAGACAGGAGAGACAGTATAGACAGCAGAGACAGCAGAGACAGCAGAGACAGCAGAGACAGCAGAGACAGCAGAGACAGCAGAGACAGCAGAGACAGGAGAGACAGGAGAGACAGTAGAGACAGAAGAGACAGAAGAGACAGTAGAGACAGGAGAGACAGCAGAGACAGTAGAGACAGCAGAGACAGGAGAGACAGCAGAGACAGCAGAGACAGCTGAGACAGCTGAGACAGCAGAGACAGCAGAGACATTAGAGACAGCAGAGACAGTAGAGACAGGATGGGAAGGAAAGGGGAGCAGGAGCGAGGAGCAGGTGAGGGGGTGAAGAAAGAGGGGAGTAGGGGGCGAGGGGAGGAGGTGAGGAGGTCAAGAGAGAGGGGAGCAGGAGGAGTAGGGGGCGAGGGGAGGAGGTGATGAGAGAGGGGAGTAGGGGGCGAGGGGAGGAGGTGAGGAGGTCAAGAGAGAGGGGAGCAGGCGGAGCAGGGGGTGCGGGGAGGAGGTGATGCGAGAGGGGAGTAGGGGGCGAGGGGAGGAGGTGAGGAGGTCAAGAGAGAAGGGAGTATGGGGCGAGGGGAGGAGGTAAAGAGAGAGGGGATTAGGGGGCGAGGGGAGGAGGTTAGGAGGTCAAGAGAGAAGGGATTAAGAGGAGCAGGGGGAGAGGGGAGGAGGTCAAGAGAGAGGGGAGTAGGGGGCGAGGGGAGGAGGTGAGGAGGTAAAGAGAGAGGGGAGTAGGGGGCGAGGGGAGGAGGTGAGGAGGTAAAGAGAGAGGGGATCGGGGGCGAGGGGAGGAGGTGAGGAGGTCAAGAGAGAGGGGAGTAGGGGGCAAGGGGAGGAGGTAAATAGAGAGGGGAGTAGGGGCGAGGGGAGGAGGTGAGGAGGTAAAGAGAGAGGGGAGTAGGGGGTGAGGGGAGGAGGTGAGGAGGTAAAGAGAGAGGGGATTAGGGGGCGAGGGGAGGAGGTGAGGAGGTAAAGAGAGAGGGGAGTAGGGGGAGATGGGAGGAGGTGAGGAGGTAAAGAGAGAGGGGAGTAGGGGGCGAGGGGAGGAAGTGAGGAGGTAAAGAGAGAGGGGAGCGGGGGGTAAGCGGAGCAGGAAGGAGGAGTGAGATGAGGGGGAAGAGGGTGATATCAGGAGGGTTTGAGGGGTGTGGAGACAGGGAGGAGAGGGAGGCGAGGTGAGGGGAAGAGTGTGATATCAGGAGGGTTTGAGGGGTGAGGAGACGGAGGAGAGGGAGGCGAGGTGAGGGAACAGAAGAGGGTGATATCAGGAGGGTTTGAGGGGTGAGGAGACAGGGAGGAGAGGGAGGCGAGGTGAGGGAACAGAAGAGGGTGATATCAGGAGGGTTTGAGGGGTGAGGAGACAGGGAGGAGAGGGAGGCGAGGTGAGGGAACAGAAGAGGGTGATATCAGGAGGGTTTGAGGGGTGAGGAGACAGGGAGGAGAGGGAGGTGAGGTGAGGGAACAGAAGAGGGTGATATCAGGAGGGTTTGAGGGGTGAGGAGACAGGGAGGAGAGGGAGGCGAGGTGAGGGAACAGAAGAGGGTGATATCAGGAGGGTTTGAGGGGTGAGGAGACAGGGAGGAGAGGGAGGCGAGGTGAGGGAACAGAAGAGGGTGATATCAGGAGGGTTTGAGGGGTGAGGAGACAGGGAGGCGAGGTGAGGGAACAGAAGAGGGTGATATCAGGAGGGTTTGAGGGGTGAGGAGACAGGGAGGAGAGGGAGGCGAGGTGAGTTAACAGAAACAGGGACGAGAGTTTGCAGGGGATCTCCGTGAGCCTCTAAATCAAAGCCATGCTAATGAGGACCTTTATACAGCACCTCACCCCTGACAGGTGCATCCAGGCTGGGAGACACTCTGTGTGTGTGTGTGTGTGTGCGTGTGCGTGTGCGTGTGCGTGTGCGTGTGCGTGTGTGTGTGCGTGTGTGTGTGTGTGTGTGTGTCAGGGGGGAGTGTGTGTGTGTCACTCTGAATCCGTGGCCCATCAGAGGGTGTGTTTGTGTTATGTGTGTGTTACTGTGTGTGTGTTACTGTGTGTGTGTTACCGTATGTGTTACCGTGTGTGTGTGTGTGTGTTACTGTGTGTGTTACCATATGTGTGTTACCGTGTCTGTCTGTGTGTGTGTGTGTGTGTTACCATGTGTGTGTGTGTTAATCCCTCTGCTGCTTCAAACCTTACATTTTTTTCTCTAACCCTTAGATGTACTGTAGTCAATCAATCTAATGTATTTATAAAGTCCTTCTTACATCAGCTGATGTCACAAAGTGCTGAACAGAAACCCAGCCTAAAACCCCAAACAGCAAGCAATGCAGGTGTAGAAGCACGGTGGCTAGGAAAAACTCCCTAGAAAGCCAAAACCTAGGAAGAAACCTAGAGAGGAACCAGGCTATGAAGGGTGGCCAGTCCTCTTCTGGCTGTGCCGGGTGGAGATTATAACAGAACATGGCCAAGATGTTCAAATGTTCATAAATGACCAGCATGGTCAGATAATAATAATCACAGTGGTTGTAGAGGGTGCAACAGGTCAGCACCTCAGGAGTAAATGTCAGTTGGATTTTCATAGCCGATCATTCAGAGGGTGAGACAGCAGGTCCGGGACAAGGTAGCACGTCCGGTGAACAGGTCAGGGTTCCATAGCCGCAGGCAGAACAGTTGAAACTGGAGCAGCAGCACAACCAGGTGGACTGGGGACAGCCAGGAGTCATCAGGCCAGGTAGTCCTGAGGCATGGTGCCAGGGCTCAGGTCCTCCGGGAGGGGAGGGCGAGAGAGAGAATTAGAGGGAGCATAATTAAATTCACACAGGACACCGGATAAGACAGGAGAAATACTCCAGATATAACAGACGGACCCTACCCCCCGACACAAACTATTGCAGCATAAATACTGGAGTACAGACAATTCAATACCATGGCACAGTTCTCTCTCTCTCGGAAATCTGACATTTTGCTTGTGCTTTTCAAGCAAATAATTGCTATTAAAGCCAATCTGGAAAGAACAAAAGCGACTTTAGTCTTAATATCTAAGGTCCCTATAGGACACCTAGTTGGCCTGGTGGTGGTTTAGCAGAAACTAACCTAGGAGGGAGGGAATTCTTTTATGATTGGCCCACCTCTACGCATATACCCACCATTAATGACTTCCTGTCTGACTACTGTCTCCTCCCAATATGGCTACAGGCCGCTCCCACTGAGACTACTGCCCCTCCCACTATGGCTACTGGCCCATCCCACTATGGCTACTGGCCCCTCCCACTGTGGATATTGACCCCTCCCACTAGGGCTACTGGCCCCTCCCACTATGGCTACTGGCCCCTCCCACTATGGCTACTGGCCCCTCCCAATATGGATACTGGCCCCTCCCACTATGGCTACTGGCCCATCCCACTATGGATACTGGCCCCTCCCACTATGGCTACTGGCCCCTCCCACTATGGCTACTGGCCCATCCCACTATGGATACTGGCCCATCCCACTATGGCTACTGGCCCATCCCAATCAATTTGGAGTAGAATAATGTTTCTCCCTAGACACACTGCTCTTAGATCAGTTTTGTATTTGTTCAGGAAATCTGCTCCTAGATCTGTGTCTATATAGGCAACTCTCTCCTCAGAGCCAATAGAAAGAGACAAGTGATAAGCTGTGAGTCATTCACATTGCTGCACGGATTGTCACATAACCATATAACTGCCACACGATTCAATTTAGCTAGTTAACCTCTCATCCCAGTCATGTTGACTGAAGTGTGTGGGCGTGTGTGTGAGGAGGGATGGGGACGGGGGGCAGTAAATTGGGCCATTTGATCTCATCGCTGTGTCCATGGAGACTACAGCATAAGTGCGGTAACTGGTAGTGTGTGTGTGTGTGTGTGTGTGTGTGTGTGTGTGTGTGTGTGTGTGTGTGTGTGTGTGTGTGTGTGTGTGTGTGTGTGTGTGTGTGTATGTGTGTATAAGCGGACAGAATTGTGTGTGTGTCAGTGGACGGACGACAGTAATTACTGTAAATTGAATCATAGCAAAGCCTTTATTGGCTGTAGCGATAGATACATAGACATCCCCTCTCTCCCTGGTGTGGGTGTGTATTTGTGCATTCGTGGGTGTGTATTTGTGTATTCGTGGGTGTGTGTTTGTGTATTCGAGGGTGTGTATTTGTGTATTCGTGGGTGTGTATTTGTGTATTCGAGGGTGTGTATTTGTGGGTGTGTATTTGTGTATACATGGGTGTGTATTTGTGTATTAGTGGGTGTGTATTTGAGTATTCGTGAGTTTGTATTTGTGTATTGTGGCTACTCTAGTGTGCTGTGTGTGCTGTGTGTGTGTGTGCTGTGTGTGTGTGTGTGTGTGTGTGTGTGTGTGTGTGTGTGTGTGTGTGTGTGTGTGTGTGTGTGTGTGTGTGTGCGTGCGTGCGTGCGTGCGTGTGTGTCCGCAAGGCTTTGTGGGCCTCTACTACATGTAGATATTGTATTTCCTGATGGGGTGGCTGATTTCACAGCATCACACAGAGACAGCTGACATCACAAGACGCAGAGCCCTGATAGGCTAATTTGCATATCCTCTCTCTCCTCTCCATCTCTCCTCCTCTCCCTCTCTCTCCACCTCTCCCTCTCTCTCCTCCTCTCCCTCTCTCCTCCTCTCCTCTTCCTCTCTCCTCCTATCCAACTCTCCTCCTCTCCATCTCTCTCCACCTCTCTCTCCACCTCTCCTTCTCTCCCCTCCTCTTCCTCTCCCCTCCTCTTCCTCTCTCTCCTCCTCTTCCTCTCTCTCCTCCTCTTCCTCTCTCTCCTCCTCTTACTCTCTCCTCCTCGTCCTCTCTCTCCTCCTTGTCCTCTCTCTCCTCCTTGTCCTCTCTCTCCTCCTCGTCCTCTCTCTCCTCCTCGTCCTCTCTCCCCTCCTCTTCCTCTCTCTCCCCCTCTCCCTCTCTCTCCTCCTCTTACGCTCTCCTCCTCTTCCTCTCTCTCTCTCTCTTCCTCCTCCTCTCTCTTCCTCCTCCTCTTCCTCTCTCTCCTCCTCTTTCTCTCTCCTCCTCTCCCTCTCCCTCTCCCCCCCTCTCACTCTCTCTTCCTCTCCCTCTCTCTCCTCCTCTTACTCTCTCCTCCTCTCCCTCTCTCCTCCTCTTACTCTCTCCTCCTCTCCCTCTCTCCTCCCCCTTCATCCTTTTACTCTCTCCTCCTCTTCCTCTCTCTCCTCCTCTTCCTCTCTCTCCTCCTCTTCCTCTCTCCTCCTCTTACTCTCTCCTCCTCTTACTCTCTCCTCCTCTTCCTCTCTCTCCTCCTCTTCCTCTCTCTCCTCCTCTTACTCTCTCCTCCTCTTCCTCTCTCCTCCTCTTACTCTCTCCTCCTCTTCCTCTCTCCTCCTCTCCCTCTCTCCTCCCTCCCTTCATCCTTTTACTCTCTCCTCCTCTTCCTCTCTCCTCCTCTTCCTCTCTCTCCTCCTCTTCCTCTCTCTCCTCCTCTTCCTCTCTCCTCCTCTTACTCTCTCCTCCTCTTACTCTCTCTCCTCCTCTTCCTCTCTCTCCTCCTCTTCCTCTCTCTCCTCCTCTTCCTCTCTCCTCCTCTTACTCTCTCCTCCTCTTACTCTCTCCTCCTCTTCCTCTCTCTCCTCCTCTTCCTCTCTCTCCTCCTCTTACTCTCTCCTCCTCTTACTCTCTCCTCCTCTTACTCTCTCCTCCTCTTCCTCTCTCCTCCTCTTACTCTCTCCTCCTCTTCCTCTCTCCTCCTCTTACTCTCTCCTCCTCTTACTCTCTCCTCCTCTTCCTCTCTCTCCTCCTCTTCCTCTCTCTCCTCCTCTTCCTCTCTCTCCTCCTCTCCCTTTCTCTCCTCTTCTTCCTCTCTCTTCCTCTCCCCCCTTCCTCCTCTTCCTCTCTCCTCCTCTTCCTCTCTCCTCCTCTTCCTCTCCCCCCTTCCTCCTCTTCCTCTCTCCTCCTCTTCCTCTCTCTCCTCCTCTTCCTCTCTCTCCTCCTCTCCCTTTCTCTCCTCTTCTTCCTCTCTCTTCCTCTCCCCCCTTCCTCCTCTTCCTCTCTCCTCCTATTCCTCTCTCCTCCTCTTACTCTCTTCTCCTCTCCTCCCCTTCCTCCTCTTACTCTCTTCTCCTCTCCCTCTCTCTCGTCCTGCTTGTAAGAGAAGGTGATGAAATTTGTGTTTGTCCGTCATTAGACAGTAGCCGAGAGCCCTCAGCTGAGCCCTCAGCCCAAGAGCCATCAGCCTTGCCCTCAGCCCAAGAGCCATCAGCCGAGCCGTCAGCCAAGCGATCAGCCGAGCCTTCAGCTGCCAGTCTATTAACAGACACGCAGCTCTAACAGCATATGGCTCTCTCTCTGGAAGATGTAAATTCATACGGGGAGGGGGTCTCTGGGGGCTTGACTAGCTAACCACACACACATAGGCGCGCACACACACACACACACACACACACACACACACACACACACACACACACACACACACACACACACACACACACACACACACACACACACACACACACACACACACACACACACACACTCAGAAATGCATTACCTAACATTGAGATGTATTTAATTGTAGGACTAAGAGCATGGCAAGGCTTGATCCCGTATTGTCCTCCGCCATGATGTTCAACTACACTGTTACATCAGTAATACTCTCTACAACAATACATACTGAATCATCAGGTCCCCTGTGTAATACTCTCTACAACAATACATACTATATCATCAGGTCCCCTGTGTAATACTCTCTACAACAATACATACTGAATCATCAGGTCCCCTGTGTATTACTCTCTACAACAATACATACTGAATCATCAGGTGCCCTGTGTAATACTCTCTACAACCATCAGGATTATATCATCAGGTCCCCTGTATAATACTCTCTACAACAATACATACTGAATCATCAGGTCCCCTGTGTATTACTCTCTATAACCATCAGGATTATATCATCAGGTCCCCTGTGTAATACTCTCTACAACAATACATACTGAATCATCAGGTCCCCTGTGTATTACTCTCTATAACCATCAGGATTATATCATCAGGTCCCCTGTATAATACTCTCTGCAACAATCCATACTGAATCATCAGGTCCCCTGTGTATTACTCTCTACAACAATACATACTATATCATCAGGTCCCCTGTGTAATACTCTCTACAACAATACATACTATATCATCAGGTCCCCTGTGTATTAATCTCTACAACAATACATACTATATCATCAGGTCCCCTGTGTAATACTCTCTACAACAATACATACTATATCATCAGGTCCCCTGTGTATTACTCTCTACAACAATACATACTATATCATCAGGTCCCCTGTGTAATACTCTCTATAACAATACATACTATATCATCAGGTCCCCTGTGTAATACTCTCTACAACAATACATACTATATCATCAGGTCCCTTGTGTATTACTCTCTACAACAATACATACTATATCATCAGGTCCCCTGTGTAATACTCTCTATAACAATACATACTATATCATCAGGTCCCCTGTGTAATACTCTCTACAACAATACATACTATATCATCAGGTCCCCTGTGTATTACTCTCTACAACCATCAGGATTATATCATCAGGTCCCCTGTGGTGTCCCAGCTACGACATAGCGTTCTGAGAACAATATGTTGCTTACAGATTGGTGAGAGTGTGGTTGTCCTATGGTTATTTTGCATACAAACTTCCAACAACTTTCAATGAATGGTGCAGGATAGCTGCTTGTCTTTAGAACATTCTCAGTACATTTAAGGAACTTGCCCCCCCCCCCCCCAAAAAAAAACAAAGTTTTCTTGTTATTTCATTACGTTAATGGACCATTTCTTAAAAGTTCAAACATAGTTACATTTAATAAAAAATTTGGCAATGTTCTAGGAATGTTCTCCAACTGGTTTAATATACACTGCTCAAAAAAATAAAGGGAACACTTAAACAACACAATGTAACTCCAAGTCAATCACACTTCTGTGAAATCAAACTGTCCACTTAGGAAGCAACACTGATTGACAATACATTTCACATGCTGTTGTGCAAATGGAATAGACAACAGGTGGAAATTATAGGCAATTAGCAAGACACCCCCAATAAAGGAGTGGTTCTGCAGGTGGTGACCAAGGACCACTTCTCAGTTCCTATGCTTCCTGGCTGATGTTTTGGTTACTTTTGAATGCTGGCGGTGCTTTCACTCTAGTGGTAGCATGAGATGGAGTCTACAACCCACACAAGTGGCTCAGGTAGTGCAGTTCATCCAGGATGGCACATCAATGCGAGCTGTGACAAAAGGTTTGCTGTGTCTGTCAGCGTAGTGTCCAGAGCATGGAGGCACTACCAGGAGACAGGCCAGTACATCAGGAGACGCGGAGGAGGACGTAGGAGGGCAACAACCCAGCAGCAGGACTGCTACCTCCAGGAGGAGCACTGCCAGAGCCCTGCAAAATGACCTCCAGCAGGCCACAAATGTGCATGTGTCTGCTCAAACGATCAGAAACAGACTCCATGAGGGTGGTATGAGGGCCCGACATCCACAGGTGGGGGTTGTGCTTACAGCCCAACACCATGCAGGACTTTTGGCATTTGCCAGAGAACACCAAGATTGGCAAATTCGCCACTGGCGCCCTGTGCTCTTCACAGATGAAAGCCGGTTCACACTGAGCACGTGACAGACGTGACAGAGTCTGGAGACGCCGTGGAGAACGTTCTGCTGCCTGCAACATCCTCCAGCATGACCGGTTTGGCGGTGGGTCAGTCATGGTGTGGGGTGGCATTTCTTTGTGGGGCCGCACAGCCCTCCATGTGCTCGCCAGAGGTAGCCGGACTGCCATTAGATACCGAGATGAGATCCTCAGACCCCTTGTGAGACCATATGCTGGTGCGGTTGGCCCCGGGTTCCACCTCATGTGACACACCTCATGTGGCTGGAGTGTGTCAGCAGTTCCTGCAAGAGGAAGGCATTGATGCTATGGACTGGCCCGCCCGTTCCCCAGACCTGAATCCAATTGAGCACATCTGGGACATCATGTCTCGCTCCATCCACCAAAGCCCACGTTGCACCACAGACTGTCCAAGAGTTGGCGGATGCTTTAGTCAAGGTCTGGGAGGAGATCCCTCAGGAGACCATCCGCCACCTCATCAGGAGCATGCCCAGGCGTTGTAGGGAGGCCATACAGGCACGTGGAGGCCACACACACTACTGAGCCTCATTTTGACTTGTTTTAAGGACATTACATCAAAGTTGGATCAGCCTGTAGTGTGGTTTTCCACTTTAATTTTGAGTTTGACTACAAATCCAGACCTCCATGGGTTGATAAATTTGATTTCCATTTATAATATTTGTGTAATTTTGTTGTCAGCACATTCAACTATGTAAAGAAAAAAGTATTTAATAAGAATATTTAATTCATTCAGATCTAGGATGTGTTATTTTAGTGTTCCCTTTATTTTTTTGAGCAGTGTATTTCATGTTCAAAAATTGTTTAGAGAATATCAAGAAATAACGTTCTCTGTGGGAATTCCAGTCCTTCAGCATAACGTTTCCTCATGGTTCTATTTAAATCCATGTTTTCAATTTTTTTTGAGAATGTTAAGAAAACGTTCCATAAAAAAACACAGGAAAACTCAGAGAACGTTCCAAGAATGTTATTTAAAAACATATGGATTCTGTTCTCAGCATCAACAAAACTGTCTCTATACTCTACGTTGTTACGTGTTCAGGTGTGCTGATCATAATGAGTGCTTGTTTCCTTTGAAATGGGTCTGTTTGACTAAACTAAAAATAAATAGCATGCTAGCTCCATCCTGGTGGTGCAGTGGACTCATTCTGTGGGTAGAGAACACAAGATTACAGGTTTGAATCTCACTGATGCCGTGTCACAATATAAAAAAGTAATGTGTTTGCATGAATGTCCACGTTTCCTATCTGTGCTTGAAGTTTTTAAAAAGTTGACCCAAAATAAGCACCGTTATTAAAAGTCTTATTGAAAGTTTAAAGGAAATTAAACCGCCCAGGAAATCATTTAAGGAAGAAGAGTCAAACGTTCTCAGAACCTCCCTGGAACCAGAGTCAAACGTTCTCAGAACCTCCCTGGAACCAGAGTCAAACGTTCTCAGAACCTCCCTGGAACCAGAGTCAAACATTCTCAGAACCTCCCTGGAACCAGAGTCAAACGTTCTCAGAACCTCCCTGGAACCAGAGTCAAACGTTCTCAGAACCTCCCTGGAACCAGAGTCAAATGTTCTCAGAACCTCCCTGGAACCAGAGTCAAACATTCTCAGAACCTCCCTGGAACCAGAGTCAAACGTTCTCAGAACCTCCCTGGAACCAGAGTCAAACATTCTCAGAACCTCCTTGGAACCAGAGTCAAACATTCTCAGAACCTCCCTGGAACCAGAGTCAAACGTTCTCAGAACCTCCCTGGAACCAGAGTCAAACGTTCTCAGAACCTCCCTGGAACCAGAGTCAAACGTTCTCAGAACCTCCTGGAACCAGAGTCAAACATTCTCAGAACCTCCCTGCAAGCTAAATGTAAACATTCCCAGAACAATCAAAATGTTCAGTTCTGTTCTCACTATATACAAGTGAGAACCAGTCAGGAAACTTATGGCTTCTTTCCCACAACCAATGTATAACCAAACACATACGTTCCTATTACTTCCAAAGAACCAAATGTGCTAGCTGGGATGTGTCTGGTCCCTAAAGACCCTGCACCTCTCTCCTTAAACTCCCCTCCTTATCCCTCGTTCCCTCTCTCCTTACACTCCCCTCCTCATCCCTCGTTCCCTCGTTCCCTCTCTCCTTACACTCCCCTCCTCATCTCTCCTCCTCATCCCTCGTTCCCTCGTTCCCTATCTCCTTACACTCCCCTCCTTATCCCCCCTCCTCATCCCTCGTTCCCTCGTTCCCTCTCTCCTTACACTTCCCTACTCATCCCTCGTTCCCTCGTTCCCTCTCTCCTTACACTCCCCTCCTTATCCCTCCTCCTCATCCCTCGTTCCCTCTCTCCTTACACTCCCTTCCTCATCCCTCGTTCCCTCTCTCCTTACACTCCCCTCCTCATCCCTCGTTCCCTCGTTCCCTCTCTCCTTACACTCCCCTCCTTATCCCTCCTCCTCATCCTTCGTTCCCTCTCTTCTTATCCCTCCTCCTCATCCCTCGTTCCCGCTCTTCTCTCTGTCCAAGTTGTAAGCTGTCCAGCGCTTGTCTGCCAAGCAGCTCTGTGAAGACCAGCCAAACTAAACAGGCAGACGGCCTAGCGTACGC
>NC_074691.1:35407084-35488668 GCF_029448725.1 Salvelinus fontinalis
GTTTTTAGATGCTGCCATTCCAGATATGCACAAATACATGTCAATCAATGTATGCTGCTTATATACCTTGATTATTTCAATGATTTTATATAGGTGACCCATGAAATGTTAATGATGATTCATATCAGTCATGCATTTCTTTCTACATTTTTCTCATGTTAGTCATTTAGCAGACACCTCTTATTAAAAAAAAAAAAAATCTCTCTCTCTCTCTCTCTCTCTCTCTCTCTCTCTCTCTCTCTCTCTCTCTCTCTCTCTCTCTCTCTCTCTCTCTCTCTCTCTCTCTCTCTCTCTCTCTCTCTCTCTCTCTCTCTCTCTCTCTCTCTCTCTCTCTCTCTCTCTCTCTCTCTCTCTCTCTCTCTCTCTCTCTCTCTCTCTCTCTCTCTCTCTCTCTCTCTCTCTCTCTCTCTCTCTCTCTCTCTCTCTCTCTCTCTCTCTCTCTCTCTCTCTCTCTCTCTCTCTCTCGTAAAGATGAGCCATCCAGCTACATCTGCACCTCCTGTAAACAGACCTTCACCAGTGCCTGGTTCCTGCTCCAGCACGCCCAACACACACATGGCATCAGAATCTACCTGGACACACACCCCTCCAACTACACCCTCACCCCTCGCATGGCCCTCCCCCCTCCCATGGGTGGTGGAGACTCCCTCCCCCGTTCTCCCTTACCAACGTTTCTAGGGGACACCTCCAACCCCTTCCACCTCCTCCGGATGGCGGCTCCACTACTCAGGGAGTATCACCGTCCCCAACACCACCACCACCCCCATCCACCTCCGGCATATCTTGACACCCGGCTCCCCGCCACCCCACCCTTCGTCAGCCCCCCGCCCCCCAGACATCCCCTTGAACGCCTGGGTCCGGAGGAGATGGGGTCCCTGCTCTCCCAGCACCCCAGTGCCTTCGAGAGAGTGATGCGTCTGACCCCAATGGAACCTCCTTCCATGGACTTCTCCAGAAGGCTCAGAGAGCTGGCGGTTGGCAACAATAGTAACAACGGAGGCCCCACACCCCCTCTCTCGCCCACCCGTGTGCCCCCCATGCACCGCCTGCTGAGTCCAACCCTCTTCCAGCCAGGCTCCAAGCACCCACCGTTCCTCACCTACCCCCCACAGCCCCCCACGCCTCAGGGAGACCCATCCACTACTCCGCAGGGCCAGAACCAAGCCCAGGTATGTGCAGTGTGTCCTGGGATATATGCTATATATAAGTGAAATGTTGTATGTATTGTAATGGGTTATATGTATTCCAGAAATGCCTGTGATGTTGCAAAGACATTTTCCTTATGGGACAATAAAGAATTCATTCATTCATTCATTCATACATACATTCATTCATTCAGGTCCAGGTCCAAGCCAAGTCCAAGTCCTGTGAGTTCTGTGGGAAGACCTTCAAGTTCCAGAGCAACCTGATAGTCCACAGACGGAGTCACACAGGAGAGAGGCCCTACAAGTGTCATCTGTGTGCCCATGCCTGTTCTCAAGCTTCCAAGCTGAAGAGACACATGAAGACACACATACATAAGTCAGGCTCCATGGGGAGCTCCCCTGAACAGGGGAACAGAGGAGAGGGAGGAGAGGGGGAGGGGAAGAGCAGAGAGGGGGAGGGAAAAATGGGGATGGACAACGAGGAGGAGGAAGAGGAGGAGGAAGAGGAAGAAGAGGAGGATGAAATGGAGGATGAGGAGGAGATGAGGAACGGCCTAAGTAGGCCTGAGTCTAACCTAACCATGGACTCAGAGTTCCACAGGAACATGGAAAACGGGTCGAGGCCTTCCCCAGACGAGAAGCCTCATGGTGGGAATAGAGTGATGGAGAACGGAGGGGTGGGTATCATGCACCCATATAACCACCTGGACAATCACTTGAGACTGGCCCCTTCCAAGCGGACCATGAGTCTGGACAGGGAGAGGCATCCTAATGGAGAGTCAGGAGAAGGAGGAGATGCTGGGAGGGGGGAGATGGAGAGAGAGAGGGACAGAGAGCGAGCAATGGACAGAGCGATGAACAGAGAAAGTGGAAGAGAAGAGAGGCCCTTGATGAACGGAAGGATTAGTGGGTCAGAAGACTCCTTCACTGGTCTGTTCCACCGCCGGCCCACCCCCATCACCTGCCCCAACCCCTCCAACAAGAGAATCAAGGTAAGAACCCCCTTTTAGCTATACCTTTAACCAGGGATTTTATTATTGTTTTCAATAACCTGTTGTGTTTTTGTTTTCTTATATTTGTCTTTTACACTGAACTGTTTCCAATACCATAAAGCACACTTTAAGACTGCTGAAACACGTACATAATCTTTCATTAGGAAAATGTACCTTATCTTGTTGTATTGTTTAACTGGGTTAGATTTTTAAAATTCAGTATAGATAAACTTGAATTTCAATCTATTTGATGTGAAGGTGGAGAAGGAGTTGGAGCTCCCTCCAGCGCCTACCCTCATCTCCCCAGAGAACATGTACTCCCAGCTCCTGGCCGGCTACGCCGCCTCACGCCACTTCATCAGGGAACCTTTCCTTCGCGGCTTCGGCGACGCCCGCCAGTCCCCCTTTGCCACCTCCTCAGAGCACTCCTCCTCTGAGACGGGTTCCCTCCGCTTCTCCACCCCTCCTGGGGAGTTCCTGGAGGGCAGCTCCACCCCTCACCTCATGCGGGGTCCCGGACCGGCTCGACCCCCTAGTAAGGAGAGCCGACGGAGCGACACCTGCGAGTACTGCGGGAAGATATTCAAGAACTGCAGCAACCTGACGGTGCACCGGCGCAGCCACACAGGAGAGAGGCCCTACAAGTGTGACCTGTGCAGCTACGCCTGCGCCCAGAGCTCCAAGCTAACTCGCCACATGAAGACCCACGGGCAGTTTGGGAAGGAAGTGTACCGCTGTGATATCTGCCACATGCCCTTCAGCGTCTACAGCACCCTGGAGAAACACATGAAGAAGTGGCACGGGGAACACTTGATGGCCAGCGACGTAAAACTGGAGGAGGCTGAGAGAGGCTAGGTTACGCTAGGCTAAAGCTAAAGCTTAAGGCTACAGGCTAGGCTAAGCTAGGCTAACACAACAGACTCCTTCTGAATGAACACATACAGGACTTCACACGGGGTTTGGCTGGATAATCTTTCTCCTCTTGAATATTTTAGGACAATTTGATGTATGTTATTCTGTTTTTGTTGGTTCTTTTTGTCACAGAAACTGCCACCTGAGAAACATAAACAAAGGAAAACATGGAATGTGGGATTGTTCTAGAAGCGCTTTGTTTCCCACCAACTATTGATCTATCTGAGGATTTTATCATTTAGGAATCCCTGGAGCTTTTCTACTGTGCAATAATGTCTGTATTTATGGGAGTTTTGTAAAGATATTGGGCATGCGCAGTAAAAAAAAATCCATTACTGGAAACAGATCACACTTGATTAGAAATATGATTTTAATTGTTAACTGACTAAATTAATGCGAAGAGGTCAACTTCTAAAAATTATGATAGCAAATATTTATTTTTAAACTGTCTTATCATTACCCTTTTAGGTCAACAGCGGACTACAATCCATCTCCTCGTATGTGACATAACGCACTGAATGTCAATATGACAATAAAATATGAATTATAATTTTAGAATTTAAAAAATCCCAAATGTTGTTGTGTTATAAAAATCTGAAGAGGTTACAGACAATTTTATACAAACAAAATGATATTTTTTATAAATATCAGCATGTGTTATACAATGTCTAAATGCAATTATTATAATGATGTAATCCAGCCGTATGTTCCCAATATGAGCAGGGGATGTAAATAGCGGTTGCACACATTGACTAACATTCCTTAGATGCAGGATTAAATCGCCATAGGATATTTGACATACATCAGTTGATTTGCTGTAGTAACTGTGGAAAGGAGAACTGTTATATACTCCAGATTTGCTGTAGTAACTGTGGAAAGGAGAACTGTTATATACACGTTTATTTGTGGATGTTTTGGGAGGCCTTTTTTTAATTCTTCAAACATTATCTAAATATTTGTTTTTCTTTGATCTATAATACCAGCCCTGTATTTTACATTCAGAATGGCCACTATAAATCAATCAAAAGACTAGCTGCTTGAGTTGTCTACGTACTGAATAGTATAGCTACATTTTTGTTGTTTTAAAACTAACTTTACCAGATTATTGCAATACAGGTCCTCTCAATAGTGCTTCCTTCCTATGGTCATACTGTTTACATTTGAACAACATAGTGGCAAGGTCGTTACTCCCTCTTGACACTTGATGAAGCTTAATCAAAGGCAATTAGTGAAGTTAAACTTTTAAACATTCTACATCGTACAGTACATTCCACTTCTAGAATCATTCCATTGTTCCGTCTGGTGAATTCTAGAACAGTAATGTTCTGTTCGACCTGGGTGAGTTCTGATCCCCTCAGGATTCAGCTAAACCAGTATCAAAATGTATTTCATATCAATGCCTGTGTTTCTCCACTGTGTGCTCTAAGCCTCAATCTGCCTGCTTTCACACCTCACTAACTCAACACTCATGTATTAGTAGAGCAGCTTTGAAAAAGAAAAAGTGGGGGTTGTTAATGTTGCTTCTCAAAGTGATATGGGGGTTTAACACCCAATAACAGATTTACAATTTGGGATTTTCAGCTGTGAGGAATGAGGATGGCTCATCCTGGGATGTAGCTAAAAAAAAGGCTTTTGGGTTACATTGAATTATGTTCAAAATGTCCAGCACAGCTGTTAGGATGATGGCCACACGACCTTGAGATCTGATTGGATCATTCTTGAGGTAGAACACGAAAGACTGAAATAGAGAAAAGAGAGAGAGAGAGAGAGAGAGAGGAAAGAAAGAAGGAAAGAAAGAGAGAAATAGAGGGAATGAGAGAGAGAGAGAGAGAGAAAGAGAGAGGAAAGAAAGAAAGAAAGAAATAGAGGGAACGAGAGAGATGCGCGTAAGGATCATAGTAATTCAAACAAAATGTAAAGCATATGAAAAGTCTATTTAAACCCAAATGCATATCTGCTTGTCAAATCTAATACCAGTGACATCAGAGAGAGAACGGACCAATAGTAGGGAAGATTTAGGCCACATCACCCCTTTATACAATCATCTCCAACAGAGTAAATTATCTCACCTCAAACATATCACCTCACATACCTGCTTTACATTTGCTGTGTGTTTTTAGCCAATTGGACATGGGTGTGCTTCCTATTTACTATCAGCTTGTTGACCGAAATCAGATTTTGATATACAAAAAAGAGTGAATATTTACGGTATTCCTACACATAGTTCTACAATTCTCACTTCACAACAAGTTTGATAAAAGCTATTGAAATGTGAATGTAGTTATGTTATATTTGCATTGAGAAAGTGGAGAGGAGAAAACTACAATTCTCAATTTTGAACAAGTTTCATATAAAACCATTAAAATATGCCTTTTTTGGAGTTTATTTTATAGCATTGAGACAGTGGATAGGAGAAATCAGGAAGACAGACAGCAGAACAGAACAAGTCAAATAGTACAAGGACATTCGGTCTCAGAATAAAGTTTACAGTGTTTGAAGTATGTTAATGATGAAATCCTCTGTGTTTTGAAATAACAAAGTATTCTTTTCTTCAATGTTTTGAGTGCCATAGCGAGCAGTTTTCTATGATTATCATGGTGGAGGGATTTTAAAATAGATTCTTATGACTAGTTAAGTATGATTTCTTGCTCGCTGTATGACAATAGCCAGTGTATTTGTAATATTGACAAGTGATGCAGAATTTTTTTTTTTTAAGAGGTGCCAACATTCTGTTATAACCTATGTTCACAGTCCGAATCCGATTTTGAGTCGATTCAAATGGTGTTGCTTTTTGTCAATGTTTAAAAAAAAATGGTTTTTTTTGGTAAAGCTATCCTTAGATGTATGTTAAAAAATACAATAACAAAAATTTGAAAATGTTTTGAAATCATCCAGAATATCAGAGGAATTTTGAGATTGGGATTTTTAACAATGGGTTCTGGGAGAAATGCTTTTCATAACATGTATATTAGGAGACATTCATGGACAACATTTCTTCTCCTGGTTGGTAGAAATTATTGTGATGGCGCTTAACATGACATTTTAACACATTTTCAACTTTCACAACTTTTTGCTATTTGTAAAAAATAATATTTTTCTTGTTTTTTGATGGACTGCATTATTGTCCAAAGCAGCAGTAATGTTACAGATCAGCTGCTTTGAATATATATGTATTTTTGTAATGTGCTGAAAAGAAAGTCACCAAGTCCAATAAAAGTTTCAGTTGCCCTATCTGACGTTTTATTAATGTGACTAATCACCATTACTGCTGACATGATCACATCTTACATTACCAACATTGCTACAAACGCTTCAAAAAAACATAGTTGATAACTTAGGTTAGTAAGGCGGGCCTGTATGGCTAGCTCACTTTAACTCAATTCAGTAAACATCATTTGGCCTAGTAACCGAAAGGTATCTGGATCGAATCGCCGAGCTGACAAGGTAAAAATCTGTCGTTCTACCCCTGAGCAAGGCAGTTAACCGACTGTTCCCCCGGGCGCCGAAGACGTAGATGTCGATTATGGCAGCCGGCGTTTGCGTTAAATGCAGGAAGACACATTTCAGTTGAATGCATCCAGTTGACCAACTGACTAGGTATCCCCCTTTCCCTTTCCTTAATTATCCTTCACAGTGTTTCTTCTACGGGCATAGCTCATATTTATATGGTAGTGTTCACAAACACAGTGTTCACAAACACTACCATCATCAGTGTAGAGTCATGCCTCTCCTCCACTTTTACTCTTAAACACATGCGGAATGTCATTCACCTGATACCTTTCAGCCTATCAGCATGGCACAATAATATTTCTTGCAAAAATCTCCTTCTCCCTCAACCAATGGCCTTACATCTTGTGGCGTATTTATTTGTTAACTTGTTTTTAGTTCCCTTGTTTGCAGTGTCACAGCAACAATTTACTGATGACAATCCATTTCCCCACCACCACCGAGGATCATTCCTCGGAGACGAGGCGATTCTCAAACTATTTTTAACTATTTTAATATTTTTTTTTCTCTTTTGTTCATTCAGACCTGTCCTCGATTTGAACAATTATTGTGATCTCTGGCTGCATATTTAGCAGTAATGACCCTATGTCTGGGGACTGGTGCTTTAGTATCACCTGCTACCCTCAACTTGATGTAAAATAACGTCTGTATTATATCACCACCAAGCTTGATTCATCTTATCTCCAGTGATGGTGCTTGAAGCCGTACCCTCAATATGTAGACCTAACATCTGCCCTCAATATGACGCTATACATTACAATATACTAACATTATTATCATTCTTTATAGTTCAGGAAACCACTGGTGAGTGATAATGATTAACCCTGTGTCTAGTGATGGTGCTTGAAGCCTTGCCCTCAATAGCACCTGCCCTCAGTATGATGCTGTAGAACACAGGAACTAGGGTTGGGGAGTAACGACTACAATAAAAACGGTAACTGTCATCTGTTACGTTACCAGCAAAAAATATTGTCATCAGATTACAGCTACTTTTGAAAAACTAGATGATTACTTAGAGGATTACTTATAAATTCAGAAAGGATGTTTGCGAGAAAAAAATCTTTAACACTTTTCTGTTTTCTTAATGACATTCAAATCAGCATTGAAAAAGAGGCGCACGTTTAAGTTTGTTCCACCTGATCGAGTCTGACCACAAGTCAGAGACCACTATGATGTCAGAGACCACTATGATGTCAGAGACCACTATGATGTCAGAGACCACTATGATGACACACCAAATGTGTTTGATGGATCGCGGGAAAAGAGCAGGAATAAGCTTTTGTAGGTTACAGTCCAAGCTTTGTCTTCCAATGGTGCGACTGCCGTCGGCATCCAAAGATTATCCAACTTGATTAAACGCTTGGAGGTAAGGATGACAGCAGTGGTGTAGGCTACAGTCCAAGCTATGTCTTCCAATGGTACGACTGCTGTCGGCATTCAAAGATGATCCAACTTGAATAAACGCTTGGCGGTAAGGATGAATGCAAGCTATGTCTTCCAATGATGTGACTGCTGTCGGCAGCCGAAGATGATCCAACTTGAATAAATGCCTGGAGGTAAGGATGACATCATTGGTGTAGTCTACGCCGATACGGATATCACGTATTATTGATATCTACATAGCGTATTGATGTGAATCACACTGCTGCTCTCTCGTTTAGCTATTTGCACCTTACGCATTGTGGTTGTTGTGGATGACTGTTCACAGATTCACAAACCCAATAATGGTTGAATTCACAAAGTTAAAGCTGCCTATCAACCAGTAGACAGCCAGTGAAAACAGCTGCATAGTGTGGATCCCAGCCTATGGAATAAAAGTGGGGCTTTTTTTGCTCAATCTAATTCATGCTGATAAAAAAAAAATATCCATAGGCCTCATGGACACATTCTCACACTTGTACACTTTTGATAGACTTAAAGGGGCAATCTGTAGTTGCTACATCCATGTTTGGACTTGTAAATTATATATTAATGTAAAGATATCATTTAATTGTATTATTATATGTCGTAGAAAGTGATGGGTTAGAAGAAACCTACATAGCCAACCCATAAAGTAACATTGAACATCCATATATGGCCAACTATGTAAACTTTAACATAGATTTATCCTGCAATAGATGTCATTCAATTGGTAACATACATTTTTGTCTTCTTCTAATGCCTCTTAAAGGGAAAGTAATCTAAAAGTAACTGAAGGTAATCAGATTACGTTACTGAGTTTGGGTAATCTAAAAGTTACTTTACTGATTACAATTTTGGACAGGTAACTAGTAACTGTAACGGATTACATTTAGAAAGTAACCTACCCAACCCTGACTAGAACTTTACATGACCCCTAGTGAGCCCTTTGTGTTTCCTCACTTCCTGATATCCTGAAATGACATGGAAGGTTTTATTAGCCAGGCAGGTGGGGCCTTTCACTGAAGACAATGATGGAGGAGGAGAGGAGGAGAGGAAGAGAGGAGGAGAGGAAGAGAGGGGGAGAAGACGAACACTTGAGGAACTACTCTACTCTGACACAATCACTGAGCCCTCCACTTGAAGAAGGGAAGACTAATAAGGTGGCACCAGGAAATGCTTGGAAGCCACGGAGGGTGCAGTCAGGAGTTTAATATTGTCGATAGATAATGATGTGACGAATAGAGCCATGACTCTGAAGTCTACATGATATGGGACTACGTGCTTATAATGAGGAAATCCTAACTTCCATGTTTCCCCTGATTTTTCACTCAGTTATTCATTGACGTCAATGGGAGACTAAGGATACATGTCACTGGCAATTTAGGATTCTCCCCAATAACAGGGTTATCTTAGGGCTCGAGTCCGTAGAGCTGAAGAGCTGTGCTACAGCGCGATAGAAATTTAAAGGCAATGTTCCCGCGGTAAATGCAGAACATGCCGCCTCAATAGGAAATTACCTTTAAATTGAACTTTCTGAAGATGAATCATATATGATCAAAATCAAATATATCTACGAGTAAATAACACTAATCTGCAGTTTATCTTTAAATGGTGGAAGTGGAAGGGCTAGAAATACATATTGGCTCCGTGTAACAGCTCAGCTCTCCGCCTGATTTGGCACCCTGCTGTGAAGATCTATATAACAGCTAAAGATCTGCTTTAAACGAACCATGTGGCAAATATAGAGCCCAGAAAACACACATTAAGATATTGACACCATGAACAGCCAGATTACAAAGACAAGGCAGCGTGTAGAAGGAAGCCGTCAGCTCATAAAATGCATAGATAACATCTCATATGTCTATAACACTTCACAGACTCTTGTTCCCAGAATAACGTTTTTAACGTTTTTAGTACAGTACAGTAGCTCTACCCAAAGTGGAACAGATTCATAGATTTTGAGGCCACAAGTTATACTTTAGCTAAAGTAGCTAAATCTTTATGAGTACTTGTAAAGTATTGATCAAATGTCTGTTGAAGTAAACTACTGTACAATATGATCTTGTTGCCATCTAATGCACAAGATGCACAGTTCATAATCCAGCACTACAGAGCTCTGTCTGTCCTCTGCCGTGCCTTGATTGTATTACTGTTGATGATATCTGGAAATGTGCATGTACATCCTGGCCCATCTACTGTTGCTAGCCCCAATTCTGACTTGTGCTCTGATATCTGCTTCACTGATTTCTGCTCTCGTAAAAGCCAGGATTTCCTGCACGTTAACACTAGAAGCTTATTATCTAAAATGGATCAATTGAAAGTGTGGGTTCACAGCTCCAATCCAGATGTGTTGGTCAGTACTGAGACGTGGTAAAGAAAGAGTGTTTTGAAAACTGATGTTAACCTTTCTGGTTATAATCTTTTTCGGCAAGACAGATCTTCCAAAGGTGGAGGAGTGGCAATCTTTACCAAGGATCACCTTCTGCTCGGTTGTCTCCACCAAGTCTCTCCCCAAACAATTTGATTTGCTGGTTTTAAGCATTAAACTTTCAAATAGCTCTTTGTTGACTGTTGCTAGTTGTTATCATCCTCCATCAGCAACTGTCTGTACCCTACCTGCCCTAAGCTCTCTCCTGGCCCCTTACACTAATTCTGAATTTGTCCTGCTAGGTGACCTAAACTGGGACATGCTTAAACCACCTGACCAAATCCTAAAGCAATGGGACTCCCTAAATCTTTATCAGATTATTACCAATCCCACAAGTTATGACTCCAAACACCCACAAAAGGCTTCTCTCCTTGATGTTATCCTCACAAATAATCCTGAAATGTATCAGTCTGGTGTTTTCTGTAATGACCTTAGTGATCACTGTTTTACAGCCTGTGTTTGTAATGGCTGCTCAGTGAAATGACCTGTCCCGATTTGTCACAGACACTTGCTAAAAAACTTTAATGAGCAAGCCTTCCTTCATGAACTGGCCTCTACAAAATGGTATAGAATGAGCTTGATCCCCTCTGTCGAAGACGCTTGGACCTTCTTTTTGGATATTTTCAGTGGAATTGTTAACAAACACACCCCCATAAAGAAAATGAAAATTCAAAGCAGGTTCAGCCTCTGGTTCGACCGTGATCTTACAAAGTTACTCCACCTTAAGAATTGCATTTGGGGAATGGCACACGCATACTCAGGCTGACTGGCTATCGTTCAGGCAAATGAGAAATAAGTACACTCAGGCTATCCGGAAGGCTAAAGTTAGTAACTTTAAGGAGCAGTTCTCTCTCTGTGGGTCTAACCCCAAGAAGTTCTGGAAAACAGTTAAATACCTGGAGAATAAACCCTCCTCCTCACAGCTGCCCATGTCCCTTAATGTTGATGATGTGGTTGTTACTGACAAGAAGCACATGGCTGAGCTCTTTTATCACCACTTCATTAAGTCAGGATTCCTATTTGACTCAGCCATGCCTCCTTGCCCATCCAACATTTCCTCATCTCCTACTTCTAATGCGACTATCCCCGATGCTCCTCCCTCTTTTCCCCTGCCCCGCTACAAAGATTCTCCCTGCAGATGGTCACTGAATCCGAGGTGCTGAAGGAGCTCCTTAAACTTGACACCCCCAAAAAACCATCTGGGTCAGATGGTTTAGACCCTATCTTCTTTAAAGTTGCTGCCAAACCTATCTCTGACCTTTTTAACCTGTCTCTCCTTTCTGGGGAGGTTCCCATTGCTTGCATTGGAAGGCAGCCACGGTTCGTCCTTTATTTAAACCCCTACAACTCATCCAGAACGCCGCAGCCCGTCTGGTGTTCAACCTTCCCAAGTTCTCTCACGTCACCCCGCTCCTCCGCTCTCTCCACTGGCTTCCAGTTGAAGCTCGCATCCGCTACAAGACCATGGTGCTTGCCTACGGAGCTGTGAGGGGAACGGCACCTCAGTACCTTCAGGCTCTGATCAGGCCCTACACCCAAACAAGGGCACTGCGTTCATCCACCTCTGGCCTGCTCGCCTCCCTACCACTGAGGAAGTACAGTTCCCGCTCAGCCCAGTCAAAACTGTTCGCTGCTCTGGCACTCCAATGGTGGAACAAACTCCCTCACGACGCCAGGACAGCGGAGTCAATCACCACCTTCCGGAGACACCTGAAACCCCACCTCTTCAAGGAATACCTAGGATAGGATAAAGCAATCCTTCTGCCCCCCCCCCCCCCCCCCCCCTTAAAAGATCTAGATGCACTATTGTAAAGTGGCTGTTCCACTGGATGTCATTAGGTGAATGCACCAATTTGTAAGTCGCTCTGGATAAGAGCGTCTGCTAAATGACTTAAATGTAAATGTAAATTTAAAGGGGGAGATAGAGTTGATCCTAACTGTGATAGGCCTATTTCTATTATGCCCTGTTTATCAAAAGTGTTGAAAAACGTATCAATAATCAACTGACTGGCTTTCTTGATGTCTATAGTATTCTCTCTGGCATGCAATCTGGTTTCCGCTCATGTTATGGATGTGCAACCTTAAAGGTCCTTAATGATGTCACCATTGCCCTTGATTCTAAGCAATATTGTGCTGCTATTTTTATTGACTTGGCCAAAGCTTTTGATACGATAGACCATTCCATTCTTGTGGACTGGCTAAGGAGTACTGATGTCTCTGAGGGGTCTTTGGGCTGGTTTGCTAACTATCTCTCTCAAAGAGTGCGGTGTATGAAGTCGGAACATCTGCTGTCTCAGCCACTTACTGTCACCAAGGGAGTACACCAAGGCTCGATCCTAGGCCCCACACTCTTCTCAATTTACATCAACAACATAGCTCAGGCAGTAGGATGCTCTCTCATCCATTTATATGCAGATGATAGTCTTGTACTCAACTGGTTCCTCCCCGGATTTTGTGCTAAATGCTCTACAACAAAACTTTCTTAGTGTCCAACAAGCTTTCTCTACTCTTAAACTTGTTTGGGATAGGGGGCAGCATTTTCACTTTTGGATGAATAGCGTGCCCAGATAGAACTGCCTCCTACTCAGTCCCAGATGCTAATATATGCATATTATTATTAGAATTGTATAGAAAACTATCTGAAGTTTCTAAAACTGTTTGAATGATGTCTGTGAGTATAACAGAACTCATATGGCAGGCAAAAACCTGAGAAGAAAATCCAAACAGGAAGTGGGAAATCTGAGGTTTGTAGTTTTTGAACTCACCCCTATCGAATACAAAGTGGGATATTGGTTATTTTGCACTTCCTAAGGCTTCCACTAGATGTCAACCGTCTTTATAACGTTGTTTCAGGCTGCTCATGTGAAGGGGGGCCGGATGGGAGCTGTTTGACTGAAGGGTCTGCCTACAGCCTCGTTCTCAGTCACGCGCTTTCACTTGAGAGGTAGCTCTCGTTCCATTGCTTTTCTACAGACAATGGAATTCTCCGGTTGGAACATTATTGAACTTTTTTGATAAAAACATCCTAACGATTGATTCTATACTTAGTTTGACAAGTTTCTTCGACCTGTAATATAACTTTTTGAACGTTTCGTTCGAATGGACCAGATCGCGTTTTTGGATTTGTTTACCAAACGCCCTAACAAAAGAAGCTATTGGACATAAATTGACATAAATGATGGACATTATCGAACAAAACAAGCATTTATTGTGGAACTGCGATTCCTGGGAGTGCATTCTGATGAAGATCATCAAAGGTAAGTGAATTTTTATAATTTTCTTTATGAATAATGTTGACTACCCAACATGACGGATATTTCTCTGGCTGGATTGGGCTCTGAGCGCCGTTCTCAGATTATGCTTTTTCCATAAAGTTTTTTTGAAATCTGACACAGCGGTTGCATTAAGGAGAAGTGTATCTAAAGTTTCATGTATAATAGCTGTATTTTCATCAACATTTATTATGAGTATTTCTGTGAATTCATGTGGCTCTCTGCAATATCACTGCATGTTTTGGAACTACTGAATCTAACACGCCAATGTAAAATACGATTTTTGGATATAAATATGAACTTTACAGAACAAAATATACATGTATTGTTTAACATGAAGTCCTATGAGTGTCATCTGATGAAGATCATCAAAGGTTAGTGATTAATTTTATCTCTATTTGTGCTTTTTGTGACTCCTCTCTTTAACGGGAAAAAGGGCTGGGTTTTTCTGTGACTTGGTTGTGACCCAATATAATCGTTTGTGGAGCTGTCGCTGTAAAGCATTTTTGAAATCAGACACTGTGGCTGGATTAACGAGAATTTTATCTTTAAAATGGTTCCTAATACTTGTATGTTTGAGAAATTTGATTTATGAGATTTCTGTTGATTTATATTTGGCGCCCTGCTATTTCATTGGCTGTTGGCGAGGGGTTCCGCTAGCGGGTTTTAACCTTGTTTTAAGGTTTTATAACCTTGTTTTGAACACCTCCAAAACAAAGGTCATGGGGTTTGGTAAGAATAATGCCTCTCCTCCCACAGGTGTGATTACTACCTCAGAGGGTTTAGAGCTTGAGGTAGTCACCTCATACAAGTCCTTGGGAATAAGGCTAGATGGTGTGCTGTCCTTCTCTCAGCACATATCACAGCTGCAGGCTGACGTAAAATCTACAGTTGTTTTCCTCTATCGTAATCGCTCCTCTTTCACCCCAGTTGCCAAACTAACCCTGATTCAGTTGACCATCCTACCCATACCAGATTATGGAGTTGTAATTCATTGATCGTCAGGTAAGGGTGCTCTCGAGCGGCTAGATGTTCTTTACCATTCGGCCATCAGATTTGCCACCAATGCTCCCTATAGGACACATCACTGCACACTATACTCCTCTGTAAACTGGTTATCTCTGTATACCCGTCGCAAGACCCACTGGTTGATGCTTATTTATAAAACCCTCTTAGGCCTCACTCCCCCCTATCTGAGATATCTACTGTAGCCCTCATCCTCCACATACAATATCCGTTCTGCCAGTCAACACCTGTTCTGCCAGTCAACACCTATTCTGTCAGTCAATACCTGTTCTGCCACTCAAACTGGACAGTTTTATCTCAATCTCTTCATTCAAAGACTTTCTCTTACTGACAGCTGTGGCTGCTTTGTGTGATGTATTGTTGTCTCCACCTTCTTGCCCTTTGTGCTGTTGTCTGTGCCCAATATAATTTGTATCATGTTTATGTTGCTACCATGTTGTATTGCTGCCATGTTGTGTTGCTACCATGTTGTTATATTGTGTTGCTGCCTTGCTATGCTGTTGTCTTAGGTCTCTCTTTATGTAGTGTTGTCTCTCTTGTTGTGATGTGTGTTTTGTCCTATATTTATATTGTATTTTATTTTTTTAATCCCAAACCCCCATCCCCGCAGGAGGCCTTTTGCGTTTTAGTAGGCCTTCATTGTAAATAATAATTTGTTCTTAACTGACTTGCCTAGTTAAATAATGGTTAAATAAATGAATAAAAGCCTCATGTATGGGCTTAAAGGAAATGCTTTCCAACCTATTAGTAACTTGTCAAAGGAGTCCGATTCAGGTGAATTGATGTCTGTGTAAGGTGGACAAAATTCCAGGGACGTCCAATACATTCACTGGTTCTCCAGAATTCCTGGTTGGAGGGATGCAGATGTCCTGCTTATTCTGATAATGGAAATCCAGAAACCGGGATTTTGGGGTAAACAAGGGGATTTCTTGAACGTTCCCAGAGTTTTTTGCAACCATATGTCTGAGTAATTTTCCAAATTTGAAACACAGCGACTACAATCATTCCTTTAATGTCAGTATGTCAGTATGCTTCAGATCTGGAAAGAAAACATGTCATTATCAAACGCGCATGTGCATCTACACACATCAAAAAACAAAAAGTCGAGACATAAAATTCCATCATCATGTTCAATCACTTAACTGCATATTCCCTCCCTCCCTCCCTCCCTCCCTCCCTCCCTCCCTCCCTCCCTCCCTCCCTCCCTCCCTCCCTCCCCTCCCTCCCTCCCTCCCTCCCTCCCTCCCTCCCTCCCCTCCCTCCCTCCCTCCCTCCCTCCCTCCCTCCCCTCTCTCCACTCCCTCCACTCCCTGCCCTCCCTCCCATTCCCAGGATCTGTATGAACTAGTGTCCAGGCTCCAAGCAGCTCTTCCACCCTAAGACATCTCATCACATCGCTAACAGCTCCTATTGCCTTGTGATTAACACACCATAAAAGAATGTGATGGCTTAAAGAAACAGCAGGAGAGGCAGGCTGCCCAGCCAGGCCTAAAGAACGAGGGCTGATGGTGGGATGGTGAATACTGTCTATAGTCTATAATTAAACCAGTCTGCACTTGATGAAAGCAGATCACACTGGCAGGCCACAGCCTTCACAGCTATTTTTTTTGTTAACGACATAATTACAGTCCAAATCAAATGAGAAGATTTTATATTAGATGAACATGTGTCCAACGTCAACAATGACACTGACTGACCCCCTCGGGCAGAAAGAGGGAGAGAGGAAGAGCGCCCGCCAGCCGCCGTGCTGCGGTAATTTACCTGCCTGTGTTTAGGTGCTCTGGGGAGGTCTGGCTGAATAAACTGGAATTACACCACATAGAAAGGGGAGGTAGAGATGGGAGGGAGATGGAGGGAGGGGTGGAGGGGAAAAGGGAACGTGTGCTTGTGAGAGAGAGAGAGAGAGAGAGAGAGAGAGAGAGAGAGAGGTAGGTAGAGACAGAAAAAAATAGAAGGTAAGAAAGAGAGAAAGAGTAAATATGCAGACAAACGGTGTGGTTTTAGCAGGAAGACAAACAAACACTTGGTTTGACTGTTCTTCTACAGAGAGGTGTCAGAGCGTCTTAGAGACCTCTGTCACCATGACCCGTACAGCTATCACAGAGAAAAACACAGGATCAACTTGATAAAGACACACGTCATTGTTGAGCTAGAACAGATTACCAACTATCTTCACCCTTTGAGGTTAATAGGTGTTTCATCAACAAGGTTCCCTCTTCCATACACAACTTCCCAATGGGGAATGTTATGCTCGTATGATATGGTAGGTGTTCAGACTTAAGTTAACTGGAGCGTCTACATGTTGAACAATGGCCTCTGGTTCTTCTTTAGTTAGAAGGGGATTGTACGAACAATGGGCAGTCAATTTATTTTATTTGTAGTTAAATAAAATTGTTGATCATTACTGTTTGTGAAATGTACAACTTTTAATACCAGGCGACATCTTTCTCCAGTGAATGAAACAGAAACAACCTCCCACTGAGTTGGTATGGATGTGTTTTTTTCTCTCCGAATAAGTAAGTATGTATTTCCTTTACTTCACTGTACGGTCGATACGACCACAGAGTCCTTGTTCCTCTCTGGGTCAGAACTCCCTGAGGGATAGAATCCTCTGATTCTAGAAGACCACAGCTGTCAAGTGACCACACTGCTCAGAGTTTCCTGACCACCCTTCTAAAAAGACCTCTCTCTCTTTCCTTCTTTTTATTGGTCCATCTCTCCATCCCTGCCTTTCTCTCTCACAGTTCTGCCCTCTCTCTGTCTCTGCCTCCATCCCTCTCTCTAGTTCTCAGGGGCTGCACAGGTGGAGTGGATTTGCTCTGGTCGCAGTCTTCACCTCTCTAGCGCAGTGCAACCTAGCGCAGACTACCCTGCCCGTTCGGGCGGGCAGCGCCAACATTTGATTGGCCAGCGGTCAGAGTCAGGGACAGTAGATAACTGGAAACAAAGACATCAGGATCCATGGGGGCCCAGTGTGGTCCACGGCTCTGTGTGGTCGAGACCAGGACCACAACCCCTACTGCCACCCTGTTTAGTAGAGGACGTGGTTTTACTAAGACCAGTGATTTCAGAGTTCACTCTCTCTGTGACTGCCTGTCCCAGCCCTTTGGTTAAGGGAGAATGAGAGACCTCCTGTCACTGTATCCCACTTTTTTCCCATGGCATCGGATACTTGGAGACAAAGACAGGCGTTGGAAAAAGACAGTGGGGCCTTACAGTACATCCGTTAAGATGACTTAAAGGGAAGTGTAATGGCATGTCATATGTGAACTATGACATTGGCTAGCTGCTGGTATTGGCTAGGAGAGCTGTGGTGGCCAGTAGTGGCTAAGAGAGCTGTGGTGGCCAGTAGTGACTATAAGAACTGTGGTGGCCAGTAGTGGCTAGGAGAGCTGTGGTGGCCAGTAGTGGCTAGGAGAACTGTGGTGGCCAGTAGTGGCTAGGTGAACTGTGGTGGCCAGCAGTGGCTAGAAGAACTGTGGTGGCCAGTAGTGACTAGGAGAGCTGTGGGGGCCAGTAGTGGCTAGGAGAACTGTGGTGGCCAGTAGTGGCTAGGAGAACTGTGGTGGCCAGCAGTGGCTAGGAGAACTGTGGTGGCCAGCAGTGGCTAGGAGAACTGTGGTGGCCAGTAGTGGCTAGGTGAACTGTGGTGGCCAGTAGTGATTATGAGAGCTGTGGTGGCCAGTAGTGACTATGAGAAGTGTGGTGGCCAGTAGTGGCTAGGAGAGCTGTTGTGGCCAGTAGTGACTATGAGAGCTGTGGTGGCCAGTAGTGACTATGAGAGCTGTGGTGGCCAGTAGTGGCTAGGAGAGCTGTTATGGCCAGTAGTGGCTAGGAGAGCTGTGGTTGCCAGTATTGACTAGGAGAGCTGTGGTGGCCAGTAGTGGCTAGGAGAACTGTGGTGGCCAGTAGTGGCTAGGAGAACTGTGGTGGCCAGTAGTGGCTAGGAGAGCTGTGGTGGCCATCAGTGGCTAGGAGAAATGTGGTGGCCAGTAGTGGCTAGGAGAACTGTGGTGGCCAGTAGTGGCTATGAGAACTGTGGTGGCCAGTAGTGACTATGAGATCTGTGGTGGCCAGTAGTGACTATGAGAACTGTGGTGGCCAGTAGTGGCTAGGAGAGCTGTTGTGGCCAGTAGTGACTATGAGAGCTGTGGTGGCCAGTAGTGACTATGAGAGCTGTGGTGACCAGTAGTGGCTAGGAGAGCTGTGGTTGCCAGCAGTGGCTAGGAGAACTGTGGTGGCCAGTATTGGCTAGGAGAGCTGTGGTGGCCAGTATTGGCTAGGAGAGCTGTGGTGGCCAGTATTGGCTAAGAGAGCTGTGGTGGCCAGTAGTGGCTAGGAGAACTGTGGTGGCCAGTAGTGGCTAGGAGAACTGTGGTGGCCAGTAGTGACTAGGAGAGCTGTGGTGGCCAGTAGTGGCTAGGAGAGCTGTGGTGGCCAGTATTGGCTAAGAGAGCTGTGGTGGCCAGTATTGGCTAGGAGAGCTGTGGTGGCCAGTATTGGCTAGGAGAGCTGTGGTGGCCAGTAGTGGCTAGGAGAGCTGTGGTGGCCAGTAGTGGCTAGGAGAGCTGTGGTGGCCAGTAGTGGCTAGGAGAGCTGTGGTGGACAGTAGTGGCTAGGAGAGCTGTGGTGGCCAGTATTGGCTAAGAGAGCTGTGGTGGGCAGTATTGGCTAGGAGAGCTGTGGTGGCCAGTATTGGCTAGGAGAGCTGTGGTGGCCAGTATTGGCTAGGAGAGCTGTGGTGGCCAGTAGTGGCTAGGAGAGCTGTGGTGGCCAGCAGTACTCAGTGTGGACACATCCATGCGGCCTTTGATGATTACAGTATGACAGCTTTGAAACCTGCAGGGTGAAACCTGTGATGGGAACCATGAGAATGGAATGGAAGGGGATGTACTTCATGTTAGACGTCAGTTCTCTGCTCTGCTGTCCAGAAGCTAGAAGCTTGCAGCGACGGAGCGATGCACAACATGGCACACAGTGGAGAATCTAAAAACGCACCCTTCCATCCAGCAGAAATATTTGTGAATTGGCAAAATTATAGCAATAGTTATATAGAGTAAAGGTGATTTGTGGTCTACCCTAAAGAGACAATAGTCTTTCTGGGGGAAATGCACAGTTTACATTTGTCTTGAGTGGCAAAAGTTTGTGATGTACAAGACAGTAAAGCAGCTTCCCTCCCTGCTTTTCTGCCTCCCTCCCTGCTTTTCTGCTTCCCTCCCTGATTTTCTGCTTCCCTCCCTGCTTTTCTGCTTCCCTCCCTGCTTTTCTGCTTCCCTCTCTGCTTTTCTGCTTCCCTCTCTGCTTTTCTGCTTCCCTCTCTGCTTTTCTGCTTCCCTCTCTGCTTTTCTGCTTCCCTCTCTGCTTTTCTGCTTCCCTCTCTGCTTTTCTGCTTCCCTCCTTTCTTTTCTTTCAAATCAAATCAAATCACATTTTATTGGTCACACACACATGGTTAGCAGATGTTAATGTGAATGTAGCGAAATGCTTCTAGTTCCGACAGTGCAGCAATATCTAACAAGTATACAGTTGACGTCGGAAGTTTATATACACTTAGGTTGGAATCATAAAAACTCATTTTTCAACTACTCCACAAAAATCTTGTTAACAAACTATAGTTTTGACAAGTCAGTTAGGACATACATCTACTTTGTGCATGACACAAGTAATTTTTCCAACAATTGTTTACAGACAGATTATTTGACTTATAACTCACAGTATCACAATTCCAGTGGGTCTGTGCCTTTAAACAGCTTGGAAAATTTCAGAAAATGAAGTCATGGCTTTAGAAGCTTCTGATAGGCTAACTGACATCATTTGAGTCAATTGGAGTTGTACCTGTGGATGTATTTCAAGGCCTACCTTCAAACTCAGTGCCTCTTTGCTTGACATTATTGGAAAATCAAAAGAAATCAGCCAAGACCTCAGAAAAACAATTGTAGACCTCCACAAGTTTGGTTCATCGTTGGGAGCAATTTCCAAATGCCTGAAGGCACCACGTTCATCTGTACAAACAATAGTATGCAAGTATAAACACCATGGGAACACGCAGCCGCCATAACGCTCAGGAAGGAGACACATTCTGTCTCCTAGAGATGAACGTACTTTGGTGCGAAAAGTGCAAATCAATCCCAGAACAACAGCAAAGGACCGTGTGAAGATGCTGGAGGAAACAGGTACAAAAGTATCTATATCCACAGTAAAACAAGTCCTATCTCGACATAACCTGAAAGGCTGCTCAGCAAGGAAGAAGCCACTGCTCCAAAACCGCCATAAAAAAAGCCAGACTACAGTTTGCAACTGCACATGGGGACAAAGATCGTACTTTTTGGAGAAATGTCCTCTGGTCTGATGAAACAAATATAGAACTGTTTGGCCATAATGACCATTGTTATGTTTGGAGGAAAAAGGGGGAGGCTTGCAAGCTGAAGAACACCATCCCAACCGTGAAGCACGGGGGTGGCAGCATCATGTTGTGGGGGTGCTTTGCTGCAGGAGGGACGGGTGCACTTCACAAAACAGATGGCATCATGAGGGAGGAAAATTATGTGGATATATTGAAGCAACATCTCAAGACATCAATCAGGAAGTTAAAGCTTGGTCGCAAATAGGTCTTCCAAATAGACAATGACCCCAAGCATACTTCCAATGTTTGGCAAAATGGCTGAAGGACAACAAAGTCAAGGTATTGGAGTTGTCATCACAAAGCCTTGACCTCAATCCTATAGAAAATGTGTGGGCAGAACTGAAAAAGTGTGTGCAAGCAAGGAGGCCTACAACCTGACACAGTTACACCAGCTCTGTCAGTAGAAATGGGCCAAAATTCACCCAACTTTATTGTGGGAAGCTTGTGGAAGGCTACCTGAAACGTTTGACCCAAGTTAAACAATTTAAAGGAAATGCTACCAACTACTAATTGAGTGTATGTAAACTTCTGACCCACTGGGAATGTGATGAAAGAAATAAAAGCTGAAAGAAATCATTCTCTCAACTGTATGTGCATATAAATATATGGATGAGCAACGGACGAGCGGCATAGGCAAGGTGCAATTGATGGTAAAAAATACACTATCTACATATCATGTGAGTAATGTAAGATATGTAATCATTATTAAATTGTCATTATTTAGAGTGGCATTGTATAAAGTGACTAGTGATTCATTTATTAAAGCGACCAGTGATTGGGTCTTAATGTAGGCAGCAGCCTCTCTGAGTTAGTGATTGCTGTTTATGAGTCTGATGGGCTTGAGATAGAAGCTGTTTTTCAGTCTCTCGGGTCCCAGCTTTGATGCACATGTACTGACCTCGCCTTCTGGATGATAGCGGTGTGAACAGGCAGTGGCTCGGGTGGTTTTCTCTCTCTCTCTGTGTCTGTTGCCCTGGGGGCCCAGGCGAGGACAGGCTTGACAACTACTGGCCTGATATCAAGACTCGCCTAGGGGGGGTCCAAAGCAACCAAGACCCTGGAAACTGAAATGGAAGTGAACACTCATAGTAGATAGTCTTACGATGCGATAATGTAATAACGGAATTCTGTGTCTGAGAGAAGTCTTGGGCCTCTATTGTGTTAGTACTGCTATCTGGAACTGTCTGGGGTTAGGTGACTGCCTTAAATTAGGATTGAACAGAGCCTATGCTGTTTTTATTTTATTTACTTTTCTGCTCTTTTGTACACCAGTATCTCTACTTGCACATCATCATCTTCTCATTTATCACTCCAGTGTTAATCTGCTAAATTGTAATTATTCACTACTATGGCCTATTTACTGCCTACCTCCTCATGCCTTTTGCACACACTGTATATAGACTTTCTTTTTTTCTAATGTGTCATTGACTTGTTTATTGTGTAATTGGCTTGTTTATTGTTTACTCCATGTGTAACTCTGTGCTGTTGTTTGTGTCACACTGCTTTGCTTTATCTTGGCCAGGTCGCAGTTGTAAATGAGAACTTGTTCTCAACTAGCTTACCTGGTTAAATAAAGGTTAAATAAAAAAAATAAAAAACCTGGATTGTACAATATAATTTTTTTCAAAATTCTTCAAGCTCTATCAAATTGGTTGTTGATCATTGCTAGACAACCATTTTCAGGTCTAGCAATAGATTTTCAAGTAGATTTAAGTCAAAACTTCACCAAGACAGTTCCTGTCTTCTTGGTAAGCAACTCCAGTGTAGATTTGGCCTTGTGTTTCAGATTATTGTCCTGCTCGAAGGTGAATTCATCTCCCAGTGTCTGGTGGACAGCAGACAGAACCAGGCTTTCCTCTAGGAGTTTGTCAGTGCTTAGTTCCATTCCGTTTCTTTTTTATTCAGAAAAACTCCACAGTCCTTAATGAGTACAAACAAATCAAATTAAATTGTATTTGTCACATGCGCTGAATACAACAGGTGTAGACCTTACAGTGAAATGTTTACTTACAAGCCCTTAACAACAATGCAGTTTAAGAAAAATACAAAAGAAGTAAATAAATTAGAGCAGTAGCAGTAAAATAACAATAGTGAGGCTATATACAGGAGCTATCGGTACAGAGTCAATGTGCGGGGAATTGAGGTAATATGTACGTGTAGGTAGAGTTATGAAAGTGACTATGCATAGATAGTAACAGAAAGTAGTAAAAGAGAGGGGGGCGGGGCAATGCAAATAGTCTGGGTAGCAATTTGCTTAGATATTCAAGAGTCTTATGGCTTGGGGGTAGAAGCTGTTTAGAAGTCTCTAGGACATAGCGCTCTAGTACCGCTTCTCATGCTGTAGCATGGCTGGGGTGGCTGGAGTCTTTGACAATTTTTAGGGCCTTCCTCTGACACAGCTTGGTATAGAGGTCCTGGGTGGCAGGAAGCTTGGCCCCAGTGATATACTGGGCCATACGCCCTAACCTCTGTAGTGCCTTGCATTCGGAGGCCAAGCAGTTGCCATACTAGGCAGTGATGCATCCCGTCAGGATGCTCTTGATGGTGCAGCTGTAGAACCTTTTAAGGATCTGAGGAACAATGCAAAATCTTTTCAGTCTCCTGAGGGGGAATAGGTTTTTTCGTGTCCTCTTCACAACTGTCTTGGTGTGCTTGGACCAAGGAACTTGAAGCTCTCAACCTGCTTCACTACAGCCCCATCGATGAGAAAGGGGGCGTGCACGGTCCTCCTTTCCCTGTAGGCCACAATCATCTCCTTTGTCTTGATCACGTTGAGGGAGAGGTTGTTAGCATTGCACCACATGGTCAGGTCTCGTCGTTGTCGATGATCAGGCCAACCACTGTTGTGTCATCGACAAATTGAATGATGGTGTTGGAGTCATGCCTGTCTGTGCAGTCATGAGTTAACAGGGAGTACAGGACGGGACTGAGCACACACCCATGTGGGGCCCCCGTGTTGAGGATCAACATGGCGGATATGTTGTTACCTACCCTTACCACCTGGGGTCGGCCCGCCAGGAAGTCCAGGATCCAGTTGAAGAGGGAGGTGTTTAGTCCCAGGATCCTTAGCTTATTGATGAGCTTCGAGAGCACGATGGTGTTGAACGCTGAGCTATAGTCAATGAACAGCAATCTCACATAGGTGTTCCTTTTGTCCAGGTGTGAAAGCGCAGTGTGGAGTGCAATAGAGATTGCATCATCTGTCGTTCTGTTGGGGTGGTATACAAATTGGAGTGGGTCTAGGGTTTCTGGGACAATGGGGTTGATGTGAACCATGACCAGCCTTTCAAAGCACTTCATGGCTATAGATATGAGTGCTACGGGTCGGTAGTCATTTAGGCAGGTTACCTTAGTGTTATGGGCACAGGGACTATGTTGGTCTGCTTGTAACATGTTGGTATTACAGACTCAAATAAGAAAAGTATGAAAATATCAGTGAAGACACTTGCCAGTTAGTCAGCGCATGCTCGGAGTACATGTCCTGGTAATCCGTCTGGCCCTGCAGCCTTGTGAATGTAGACCTGTTTAAAGGTCTTACTCACATCAGCTGCGGAGAGTGTGACCACACAGTCTTCCAGAACAGCTGATGCTCTCATGTATGTTTCAGTGTAACTTGCCTAGATGCGAGCATAGAAGTAATTAAGCTTGTCTGATAGGCTTGTGTCACTGGGCAGCTCTCGGCTATGCTTCCCTTTGTTGACTGTAATAGTTTGCAAGCCCTGCCACATCCAACGGGCATTGGAGCTGGTGTACTACGATTCAATCTTTGTCCTGTATTGACTCTTTGCCTGTTTGATGGTTCGTCGGAGGGCATAGCAGGATTTCTTATAAGCTTCTAGGTTTGAGTCCCGCTCCTTGAAAGCAGCAGCTCTACCCTTTAGCTCAGTGTAGATGTTGCCTGTTATCCATGGCTTCTGGTTGGAGTATGTACTTACAGTCGCTGTGGGGACGACGTCATCAAAGCACTTATTGATAAAGCCAGTGACTGATGTGGTGTACTCCTCAATGTCATCGGAAGAATCCCGGAACATTTTCCAGTCTGTGCTAGCAAAACAGTCCTGTAGTTTAGCATCTGCTTCATCTGACCACTTTTTTATTGACCGAGTCACTGGTACGTCCTGCTTTAATTTTTTATTTTAAGCATGATTCAGGAGGATAGAATTATGGTCAGATTTGCCAAATGGAGGGTGAGGGAGAGCTATGTACGCGTCTCTGTATGTGGAGTAAAGGTGGTCTAGAGTTTTTTCCCCTCTGGTTGCACATTTAACATGCTGATAGAAATGAGGTTAAACGGATTCACGTTTTCCTGCATTAAAGTCCCTGGCCACTAGGAGTGCCGCCTCTTGTTGAGCATACCCATACCTATGAGATGATCCAGCCACCGCTATGCTTGAAAATATAGAGTGGTACTCAGTAATGTGTTCATTGTTAATTGATTTTTCCAAATTTTTTGCAGGAAGGATGTTTTGGATAATTTTTCTTCTGTACAGGCTTCCTTCTTTTCGCTTTGTCAATTAGGTTAGTATTGTGGAGTAACTACAATATTGTTGAGCCGTCCTCAGTTCTCTTGTCACAACCATTTAACTCTGTAACTGTTTTATGGTCAACATTGGCCTCATGGTGAAATCCCTGAGTGGTTTTAGATGCACTATTGTAAAGTAGCTGTTCCACTGGATGTCATAAGGTGAATGCACCAATTTGTAAGTCGCTCTGGATAAGAGCGTCTGCTAAATGACTTAAATGTAAATGTTTCCTTCCTCTCCTGCAATTAAGTTAGGAAGGACGCCTGTAACTTTGTAGTGACTGGGTGTGTTGATACACCATCCAAAGTGTAACTAATAATATCACAATGCTCAAAGGGATGTTCAATCCCATCTGGGACCTGTTGGATCGAGGGTGAGGGCTGGGGCCATTCCCCCCAGAAATGTCCAGGAACTTGCAGGAGCCTTGGTGGAAGAGTGGGGGTAACATCTCACAGCAACAGTTTGGGGGAATACAGGCTGTCGCCAATTTAATGCACAATTTGCCTAAATGGTGGGAAATGTTACTCACCACCCAGCAAAAAAAACAAAAAAAACACTTAAATAGAAAAACTGGTCAAATTCTACAGCTACTGTAGCAATGTTGCTGCAATTTTTTTTCCTGCACTGAGCAAATTTCTGCTGAGTGCAAACTTGAATGTTGTGAAAATTCTCTGCAACTTCCAGAGCCAGTTTACTGTGAACACTGAGGCTGTACTTGTTTTAAGTTAGCATTTGAACAGTTGCCATGTAGGCTACTGTGTCTATTTGATCATAATGCATACAAGGCTACCAGAGAGTGGACTACTGTACCATCAAAAACAATGTAGAAAATGCCTCCCATAATATTTTAACATGGAAATAGCTGTTCTATCATTCAGCCAACAGTAGCAGCCAATGTGTGGTGTTCAATCTTGGCCTACATAAAATAAACATGCAAGGCTTGACATTAAACGACTTATCCACTTGTCCTTCAGGTGACTGAAAATGTTGTTTGATGCAAGAAACCACTTTACAAAATGCATTATTTTTCCCTTATGATTACAGAGAATCAGGCAAATGCTACCCTCTGCCTATTGGCTACTTAGCTTAAACAAGCCTTCGCTTCTCAAATATGCCTACAAATGTACACATTGTGCTCTTGTCACTCACCATTGCTGACTACAAATGATTAAACTGGGTTAACTAGCAAAGAATATGAACAAAATTGCACACGTGGCTACATGCAGCTGACGCTTTCATGTCAAAAACAAGAGCATCTATGCACAACCGCTGATGCTGTAAACACTGTCCATTTCAAAGTAAATGGCACAGATCCATATATGGCAATGGTCTATTTGCATTCTGGCTTACTGTAGCTCTGACTTTATCCTGCACTGGTCTGAGCAGAGTCTGGTCTGAGCAGAGTCTGGTCTGAGCAGAGTCTGGTCTGAGCAGAGTCTGGTCTGAGCAGAGTCTGGTCTGAGCAGAGTCTGGTCTGAGCAGAGTCTGGTCTGAGCAGAGTCTGGTCTGAGCAGAGTCTGGTCTGAGCAGAGTCTGGTCTGAGCAGAGTCTGGTCTGAGCAGAGTCTGGTCTGAGCAGAGTCTGGTCTGAGCAGAGTCTGGTCTGAGCAGAGTCTGGTCTGAGCAGAGTCTGGTCTGAGCAGAGTCTGGTCTGAGCAGAGTCTGGTCTGAGCAGAGTCTGGTCTGAGCAGAGTCTGGTCTGAGCAGAGTCTGGTCTGAGCAGAGTCTGGTCTGAGCAGAGTCTGGTCTGAGCAGAGTCTGGTCTGAGCAGAGTCTGGTCTGAGCAGCCCCTATGATGGTAGTAATAGTGATGTCAGAAACTACATCCGTTGACTGGGATCTGAGGAACACAAACAGTGTTAAACGTATTAGCAACATATATTGGTTACAATTATGTACAGAAATCCAGGAACCCTACTTCTGATTTCTTACTCCAGAGAGCATCGATTAAGCCAGGGGACCAAGGGGCTAGAAAATCCTGTTCAAGGTCCTGAGGGTCAGAGCTGGTGGTCACCTGAGAAGAACTGGAATCAGCTAGAACCTGGGGAGCATCAGAAACCCAGAACAAGTTAGTCATGCTTTCGTTTATTATACTACACAAAAAATGGCAACAAAAAAAAATTACGTTGTACCTGTGGTTATGACGTTACTGTCATGAAAACCATAGTAGCCTCCCTAGCTCTGCTGGGAAGGACTGGAGCCAACCTGACCCTTGGCAGAGCTAGAGTCCTCTTTACCTTGGTGATGGTGCCAGCAGGGAACTTCCCAGTGATGAACAGCTCACCATAATTAGCCTCAAACCCTTCCTGGCTAGGTTCTGGTCTAACAACTCAGGGTGGGGCTATTGTAGCAGGGAGTGGGGCTGGAATAGAACCTGACCTCAACTGCACCCTCAGGAAGTGGGAACCGTTGGTCTTCAGACTGACTGCTGCATTTTCAGACACTCAATGTGAGAGAATCCCTTCCTGGAACTTAATTGGAGACTGAAAGGGGAAGTAGCAAAAGTGAACTAGGGTAAGTTAAGCAAGCAGGAACACATCCAGCCTGTTCAGGAGCCTGAGGAATGAAGGGGATAGGAGCAGTCTTAAAAATCACTTTATAGGAGTTTGGACAAGAACTCTGAACACTGACTGGAGACAACACCACAACTCCCAGATGCAACAGGACCAGGGAGATTTGAAGGGCCGCTATGCCCGGGGACGACAGTTCCTGGGTCATAGCCAGGTCCATCATGCAGTGAAGGCACCCTCAGGGGAAATGAGTCCATTCTGTAGGCTGGGGAACAGAATAAAAATATGTTTAGTACTATAGTCTTTTAGAAGCTGAAGAATACTTTAAAGACCTTGAAAAAAAAAATACACCAGAAGGTTCTGGCAAAAACATTATCCAACACACTGTTGACCACAGCCAGTTGGTGTTCTTAACTTGTTGATAGCTATAACAACGAACACGCCAGAACAGAAAAACCAGGAGGAGCCCCCTAGAAAACACAAACATTTACATGATTAAAGACAGCAGTAGTGTAAAAACCACCAAAGCATCAACTTAAACATCACTTACACTACAGACATTATACCCATTGCACAATGAGAACTGTTGATATGAGGAGAAGAGATGCTGGAGTGTATTTATATGTTGTAGAGGACACCCTGTAACCAATCACAGCCCGATTAGATAACGATGGACAGCTGAAGTTAATTGAGGCCCAATTCCACACCAACCATTATCCCTACCCCGTTGCCCTTGTGTGGATCTGACAGAAATGGGATATAAGGGCGTAGGGGTTGAGTTGGAGTTAGACAAGGCAAGTGAATTAACACCAGCTGGCCAGCATTCTCCAATCAGGCTGTGATTGGTTACAGGTTGTCCTTTACAACATATAAATACACGCCACAGTCATTTCACTTTACTCTACATGTTCCCATTGTGCAATGACTATTATGGCGTCTATGTGCTGTGCTGTGTAAGTAACAGTGAAAGATGAATGGAATTATGTTTCTCAATAAGTGTTGTAGTCTACATCATGTAACTGTTTGTTGTTATCTAGGGGACTGTTCCTGGTGTTGCTGTTCTGGGATGTTCATTGCTATCCTTATCAACAAGGTAAGAACAATTGATTACTGTATGTAACATGTGTTGGGTAATGTGTCTGCCATTAGCTTTGGTGTTTTTTTTTTAATTCACACTTTAGGTTTGAATAGTGACTTTTCTAAGATCTGTAAAGTAATGGTATGGTCTTCTCTCCCCAGCCTACAGGATGGGCCAAGTCTACCCCAGAACTTCAACTCTATATGGTCCAGTTGTCAAACCCAGCCAAATTGACGCCTACACACGTTACTTCCGTAAACATGAACCCATTTCTTCTGGTTCAAGCCTCCCTGGTCCTACTGATTCTAGGAGTCCTATTGATGGGGGCTCTAATCTTGTCAGTCAGGGTTTTTCTCCCCTGAAGTCTACTGTTTCCCCTTACCTCAGACCTCAGGTTCCTGAACAGACTAGATGTCTCTCTGCCGGAGTCGCTTACCCTAGTTTTCTTCCTTTACCTCCACTGTGTGAGTCTTCCCCAAGTAAGTTCCAGGCAGGGGATATCTCTCACTTTGAGAGTGTTTATGAACATGGCAACAGTCAGAGGGAGTTCGAAGACCAACGGTTCCCACTTCCTGAGGGTGTAGTTGAGGCAAGATCTATTCCAGCCCCACTCCCTGCTACAATAGTCCCACCTCTAACCAAAGTTACTAGACCAGAACCTAGCCAGGAAGGTCTTGAGGCTAATTATGGTGAGCTGTTCATCACTGGGAAGTTCCCTGCTGGCACCATCACCCATTTAAGAACCAAATATGAGCATGGAAATGACCAATGGAGCTCAGCTGGTTTCGTCAGGTACCGTCCTGCTCCCGTCCAATACCGACCACTATATCCTCATGCCCGCTGGCAGTGACCAGGTAATGTTTTTGGCTTTGATTTCTGTCACTTGTTTTCTGATGTGTTGAGCAGCTTTAACACTTTCCTTCTCATCCTCAGGTTCTGTGCTAACCCTGATCCTGCTAACCCTGATCCTGCTAACCCTGATCCTGCTAACCCTGATCCTGCTAACCCTGATCCTGCTAACCCTGATCCTGCTAACCCTGATCCTGCTAACCCTGATCCTGCTGTCACATGGCTGCGTTGACTGCTAATAAACTACTTGAAATAAATGTTTATTGTCCGGGTTGGTTTATATATTTTCCTTAAAGCATTGTTTGGTTCTACACACTAGCAGGAACATTCAGTTTGTACAATATACATTCCATCAAATTTAACTTCTGGCCAGTGTCCTACTCCATTGCTTTTCTACAGGCATCCTTATCTACCAAATCCAGTTGCTGAGATTTGACTGTCCCTTGAAGAGCTCATGCCCACATTTGCGTAGTGTCTTAATTTTGGGTACTTCTGCCACTTAAGCCTCATTTGCCTGACTACTTAATCCGCTGTCCTTTGTGTGCTCCTTACAACATGACCAGGGCTTGTCAGCGGTAACATGGCTGTTTCAGGCCATGGGACACCAGCTGCAGACACTTCTCATGCTTAATCAAAACTTTTTATGTCCCTTAAAATGTGGCACTTGTCACAATGCTATACAGATACCATCCTAAAATCATCTAGAGCTGGGGGGGAACAGGCTCTGAGGGGTGTGTCTCCATTTGTTTGCTGGTACATGGACTATAGGGAGGTCAGACTTGACAGTGTGGTTCAAGGACAACTTCTATCTTGACATCAGTACGACCATTTATCTGATGGTAGCCAGGAAGCGTGCATGCCCACATCAACAGGGCTATAGTGGGTTGAAGTTAGTGTCCTGGCATCTTTATCACCAAGCAATAAATGTGGTCAGCGTAGTTTGAAAAGGGCAACCAAAAGCCCCCTCAGGTGGCTGAAGATTTGCCGTAGGCTTTTGTATTGTAGAGTTATACAGCTGCGCTATTGAGAGCTCCATCACTGCTTGGTGTGGCCTAGAGGGTGGTGCGGCTGGCCCAGTACATCACTACTTGGTGTGGCCTAGAGGGTTGTGCGGCTGGCCCAGTACATCACTGGGGCCGAGCTCCCTGCAATCAGAACCTCTGGGGTATAAGGAAGGTCTGACATTGTGAAAGACGTCAGCCTCCCAAGCCATAGATAGTTAACTCTGCAAACGGTACCGGACCACTGTCCCCGCGCACACAACTATATACCAGTGTTTCCCAAAATTGGTTCTTAGGTGCACATTTCATTCTTTGCCCCAATGCTACACAGCTGATTCAAATGATCAAATTTTGAGTTGATTATTTAAATCGGCTGTGTAGTTTTAGGGCAAAAAATGAAAGGTGCACCTCTTGGGGTCCTGAGGAGCGAGATTGGGGAAACCTTGATAAGCACTACATACAAACGCTACACTGACACGCCGCACTCAATTTCACTAATTATGCTGTTATTTAATGTACTCGTATCTATTCTAATGCCTAGTCACTTTACCCTGCCTTCATGTACATATCTACCTCAAATACTTCATATCCCTGCACATTGATCTGGTACTCCCTGTATATAGCTATTACCCCTGCACATTGATCTGGTACTCTCTGTATATAACTATTTTCCCCTGCACATTGATCTGGTACTGGTACTCTTTATATAGCTATTACCCCTGCACATTGATCTGGTACTGGTACTCCCTGTATATAGCTATTACCCTGCACATTGATCTGGTACTCCCTGTATATAGCTATTACCCTGCACATTGATCTGGTACTCTCTGTATATAACTATTACCCTGCACATTGATCTGGTACTCCCTGTATATAGCTATTACCCCTGCACATTGATCTGGTACTCCCTGTATATAACTATTACCCTGCACATTGATCTGGTACTCCCTGTATATAGCTATTACCCCTGCACATTGATCTGGTACTCTCTGTATATAACTTTTACCCCTGCACATTGATCTGGTACTCCCTGTATATAACTATTACCCTGCACATTGATCTGGTACTCCCTGTATATAGCTATTACCCCTGCACATTGATCTGGTACTCTCTGTATATAACTTTTACCCCTGCACATTGATCTGGTACTCCCTGTATATAACTATTACCCTGCACATTGATCTGGTACTCCCTGTATATAGCTATTACCCTGCACATTGATCTGGTACTCCCTGTACATAACTATTACCCTACACATTGATCTGGTACTCTCGGTATATAGCTATTACCCTGCACATTGATCTGGTACTGGTACTCTCGGTATATAGCTATTACCCTGCACATTGATCTGGTACTCTATGTATATAACTATTACCCTACACATTGATCTGGTACTCCCTGTATATAGCTATTACCCTACACATTGATCTGGTACTCCCTGTACATGGCTATTACCCTGCACATTAATCTGGTACTGGTACTCTCGGTATATAGCTATTACCCTGCACATTGATCTGGTACTCTATGTATATAACTATTACCCTACACATTGATCTGGTACTCCCTGTATATAGCTATTACCCCTGCACATTGATCTGGTACTCTATGTATATAACTATTACCCTACACATTGATCTGGTACTCCCTGTATATAATTATTACCCTGCACATTGATCTGGTACTGGTACTCCCTGTATATAGCTATTACCCTGCACATTAATCTGGTACTGGTACTCCACGTATATAGCTATTACCCCTGCACATTGATCTGGTACTGGTACTCCCTGTATATAGCTATTACCCCTGCACATTGACCTGGTACTCCCTGTATATAGCTGTTACCCTGCACATTGATCTGGTACTGGTACTCCCTGTATATAGCTATTACCCTGCACATTGATCTGGTACTCCCTGTATATAGCTGTTACCCTGCACATTGATCTGGTACTGGTACTCTCTGTATATAACTATTACCCTGCACATTGATCTGGTACTCCCTGTATATAACTATTACCCCTGCACATTGATCTGGTACTGGTACTCCCTGTATATAGCTATTACCCTGCACATTGATCTGGTACTGGTACTCCCTGTATATAACTATTACCCTGCACATTGATCTGGTACTGGTACTCTCTGTATATAACTATTGCCCTGCACATTGATCTGGTACTCCCTGTATATAGCTGTTACCCTGCACATTGATCTGGTACTGGTACTCCCTGTATATAGCTATTACCCTGCACATTGATCTGGTACTCCCTGTATATAGCTGTTACCCTGCACATTGATCTGGTACTGGTACTCCCTGTATATAGCTATTACCCCTGCACATTGATCTGGTTCTCCCTGTATATAGCTATTACCCCTGCACATTGATCTGGTACTCCCTGTATATAGTTGTCACGTTCCTGACCTATTTATGTTAGTTGTTATGTGTGTTAGTTGGTCAGGACGTGAGCTTGGGTGGGCATTCTATGTTTTCTGTTTCTGTGTTGGTTTTGGGTTACCTGGTATGGCTCTTAATTAGAGGCAGGTGTTTGGCGTTCCTCTAATTAAGAGTCATATTTAGGTAGGCGTTGTCACAGTGTTCGTTGTGGGTGATTGTCTCCTGTGTCTGTGTTATGTCTTACACCATACGGGATTGTTTCGGTTGTTCGTTTCGATGTAGTATGTTTCCTGTCCGTGAGTTTTACGTTTCAGTTAAGTAAGTTCATGTTCAGGTTTTGTCGTCTACGTCGTATTCTTGTTTTTGTAGTTTTGAAAGTGTTTTGTTTTGTTTCGTGTTGCCGTCGTATTTATAATAAAGATGGCTTATTTCCCTGAAGCTGCGTTTTGGTCTGAAGATCCTTCTCTCCTCACCTCGTCCGAGGATGAGGAGAGCACCAGCCGTTACAATAGTTATTACCCTGCACATTGATCTGGTACTCCCTGTATATAGCTGTTACCCTGCACATTGATCTGGTACTCCCTGTATATAGCTGTTACCCTGCACATTGATCTGGTACTCCCTGTATATAGCTGTTACCCTGCACATTGATCTGGTACTCCCTGTATATAGCTGTTACCCTGCACATTGATCTGGTACTCCCTGTATATAGCTATTACCCTGCACATTGATCTGGTACTGGTACTCTCTGTATATAGCTATTACCCTCCACATTGATCTGGTACTGGTACTCCCTGTATATAGCTATTACCCCTCCACATTGATCTGGTACTCCCTGTATATAGCTGTTACCCTGCACATTGATCTGGTACTCCCTGTATATAGCTGTTACCCTGCACATTGATCTGGTACTCCCTGTATATAGCTATTACCCCTGCACATTGATCTGGTACTGGTACTCTCTGTATATAGCTATTACCCTCCACATTGATCTGGTACTGGTACTCCCTGTATATAGCTATTACCCCTCCACATTGATCTGGTACTCCCTGTATATAACTATTACCCTGCACATTGATCTGGTACTCTATGTATATAGCTATTACCTTGCACATTGATCTGGTACTCTATGTATATAACTATTGGTTCTCCATTCTTCTGTATTTAATTCCTCTTGTGTTATTATTTTGCAACTGCATCGTTAGTAAGCATTTCACTGTAAGGTCTACTCACCTGTTGTATTCAGCATTTCATTGTGAGGTCTACTACACGTGTTGTATTCAGCATTTCACTGTAAGGTCTACTCACCTGTTGTATTCAGCATTTCATTGTGAGGTCTACTACACCTGTTGTATTCAGCATTTCACTGTAAGGTCTACTACACCTTTTGTATTCAGCATTTCACTGTAAGGTCTACTACACCTGTTGTATTCAGCATTTCACTGTAAGGTCTACTACACCTGTTGTATTCAGCATTTCACTGTAAGGTCTACTCACCTGTTGTATTCAGCATTTCACTGTAAGGTCTACTACACCTGTTGTATTCAGCATTTCACTGTAAGGTCTACTACACCTGTTGTATTCAGCATTTCACTGTAAGGTCTACTCACCTGTTGTATTCAGCATTTCATTGTGAGGTCTACTACACCTGTTGTATTCAGCATTTCACTGTGAGGTCTACTACACCTGTTGTATTCAGCATTTCACTGTAAGGTCTACTACACCTGTTGTATTCAGCATTTCACTGTAAGGTCTACTACACCTGTTGTATTCAGCATTTCACTGTAAAGTCTACTACACCTGTTGTATTCAGCATTTCACTGTAAGGTCTACTACACCTGTTGTATTCAGCATTTCACTGTAAGGTCTACTACACCTGTTGTATTCAGCATTTCATTGTAAGGTCTACTACACCTGTTGTATTCAGCATTTCACTGTAAGGTCTACTACACCTGTTGTATTCAGCATTTCACTGTAAGGTCTACTACACCAGTTTTATTCAGCATTCTACTGTAAGGTCTACTACACCTGTTGTATTCAGCATTTCACTGTAAGGTCTACTACACCTGTTGTATTCAGCATTTCACTGTAAGGTCTACTACACGTGTTGTATTCAGCATTTCACTGTAAGGTCTACTACACCTGTTGTATTCAGCATTTCACTGTAAAGTCTACTACACCTGTTGTATTCAGCATTTCACTGTAAGGTCTACTACACCTGTTGTATTCAGCATTTCACTGTAAGGTCTACTACACCTTTTGTATTCAGCATTTCACTGTAAGGTCTACTACACCTGTTGTATTCAGCATTTCATTGTAAGGTCTACTACACCTGTTGTATTCAGCATTTCACTGTAAGGTCTACTACACCTGTTGTATTCAGCATTTCACTGTAAGGTCTACTACACCAGTTTTATTCAGCATTCTACTGTAAGGTCTACTACACCTGTTGTATTCAGCATTTCACTGTAAGGTCTACTACACCTGTTGTATTCAGCATTTCACTGTAAGGTCTACTACACCTGTTGTATTCAGCATTTCACTGTAAGGTCTACTACACCTGTTGTATTCAGCATTTCACTGTAAGGTCTACTACACCAGTTTTATTCAGCATTCTACTGTAAGGTCTACTACACCTGTTGTATTCAGCATTTCACTGTAAGGTCTACTACACCTGTTGTATTCAGCATTTCACTGTAAGGTCTACTACACCTGTTGTATTCAGCATTTCACTGTAAGGTCTACTACACCTGTTGTATTCAGCATTTCACTGTAAGGTCTACTACACCTGTTGTATTCAGCATTTCACTGTAAGGTCTACTACACCTTTTGTATTCAGCATTTCACTGTAAGGTCTACTACACCTGTTGTATTCAGCATTTCACTGTAAGGTCTACTACACCTGTTGTATTCAGCATTTCACTGTAAGGTCTACTACACCTTTTGTATTCAGCATTTCACTGTAAGGTCTACTACACCTGTTGTATTCAGCATTTCATTGTAAGGTCTACTACACCTGTTGTATTCAGCATTTCACTGTAAGGTCTACTACACCTGTTGTATTCAGCATTTCACTGTAAGGTCTACTACACCTGTTTTATTCAGCATTCTACTGTAAGGTCTACTACACCTGTTGTATTCAGCATTCTACTGTAAGGTCTACTACACCTGTTGTATTCAGCATTTCACTGTAAGGTCTACTACACCTGTTGTATTCAGCATTTCACTGTAAGGTCTACTACACCTGTTGTATTCAGCATTTCACTGTAAGGTCTACTACACCTGTTGTATTCAGCATTTCACTGTAAGGTCTACTACACCTGTTGTATTCAGCATTTCACTGTAAGGTCTACTACACCTGTTGTATTCAGCATTTCACTGTAAGGTCTACTACACCTGTTGTATTCAGCATTTCACTGTAAGGTCTACTACACCTGTTGTATTCAGCATTTCACTGTAAGGTCTACTACACCTGTTGTATTCAGCATTTCACTGTAAGGTCTACTACACCTGTTGTATTCAGCATTTCACTGTAAGGTCTTCTTCTGTTTTACGGTTAATCAAATTAAATCCCAGCTCTTACAAGGCATCTGAACTAGTGAATTTCATGTTGGCCTCATCTCTCTTACATATTCCATTTTAATTGGGTTTCATTATTGGGGTGGCAGGTAACCTATTGGTTAGAGTGTTGGACTAGTAACCGGAAGGTCACAAGATCAAATCCCCCAGCTGACAAGGTAAACATTGGTTGTTCCGTCCCTGAACAAGGTAGTTCCCAGGCCGTCAGTGTAAATAAGAATTTCTTCTTAACTGACTTGCCTAATTAAATAAAGGTAAAATAAATACAAATTATGACTGAGCGATCAAGTATTCTACATGGGTGATTATGCTTTAGCTCCTCGGGACTTTTAGAGGTTACCGATTGTCGTTGATTTTATAAGATGTCATATATTAGAAAACATCAGACAATGTCACAAACAGCCAGAGGTAGCCCTGCCGGTGACACACCGACACACCGACACACACACAGACACACACACATAAAACCAAATGATGCCACTAAAATTTACATGGTCCTCAGAAATGGATTAGTGAACATCACTTGGCAATCTGTTCATGGGACCTTAATTGGATTTTAATACCGCCTCTGATCTTGTTTTCTAATTAACGTCGGTGGCTGCCAACCAAGCAGAACCGTGCAACCAGCAACACCTTTGATCCCGGCCATATGGAGCTCCTCCAAACGCCAGGGACGTAAAAATACCCCCTCACCTCGAGTCCTCTGTGTGGGCGAATAGAAACATGCCTGGTGAGGAGGAAAGAGGGAGGGTGGTAGATTGAGAGGGTGGTAGAGTGAGAGGGTGGTAGAGAGAAAGGGTGGTAGAGTGAGAGGGTGGTAGAGAGGGAGGGTGGTAGAGTGAGAGGGTGGTAGAGTGAGAGGGTGGTAGAGTGGGAGGGTGGTAGAGTGGGAGGGTGGTAGAGTGAGAGGGTGGTAGAGTGAGAGGGTGGTAGAGTGAGAGGGTGGTGGAGTGAGAGGGTGGTGGAGTGAGAGGGTGGTGGAGTGAGAGGGTGGTGGAGTGAGAGGGTGGTGGAGTGAAAGGGTGGTGGAGTGAGAGGGTGGTGGAGTGAGAGGGTGGTGGAGTGAGAGGGTGGTGGAGTGAGAGGGTGGTGGAGTGAGAGGGTGGTGGGGAAGAGCGGGTGGTGGGGAAGAGCGGGTGGTGGGGAAGAGCGGGTGGTGGGGAAGAGGGGGAGGTGGAGAAGAGGGGGAGGTGGAGAAGAGAGGGAAGAAGGGAGGGGGAGAGGGTGGTAGGGAGTAGAGGGGGAGGTGCGGTAGGGAAGAGAGGGAAGAAGGGAGGGGGTATGGAGTAGAGGGTAGAGGGCGGTAGGGAAGAAGGGAGGGGGTAGGGAGTAGAGGGTAGAGGGCGGTAGGGAAGAGAGGGAAAAAGGGAGGGAGTAGGGAGTAGAGGGCGATAGGGAAAGGAGGGTAGAGGGCGGTAGGGGTGAGAGGCTAGGGAAGAGAGGGTAGGGGGCGGTAGGGAAGAGAGGGTAGGGGGCGGTAGGGAAGAGAGGGTAGGGGGCGGTAGGGAAGAGAGGGTAGGGGGCGGTAGGGAAGAGAGGCTAGGGAAGAGAGGGTAGGGGGCGGTAGGGAAGAGAGGGTAGGGGGCGGTAGGGAAGAGAGGTTAGGGAAGAGAGGGTAGGGGGCGGTACGGAAGAGAGGTTAGGGAAGAGAGGGTAGGGGGCGGTACGGAAGAGAGGTTAGGGAAGAGAGGGTAGGGGGCGGTAGGGAAGAGAGGCTAGGGAAGAGAGGGTAGGGGGCGGTAGGGAAGAGAGGCTAGGGAAGAGAGGGTAGGGGGCGGTAGGGAAGAGAGGCTAGGGAAGAGAGGGTAGGGGGCGGTAGGGAAGAGAGGCTAGGGAAGAGAGAGTAGGGGGCGGTAGGGAAGAGAGGTTAGGGAAGAGAGGGTAGGGGGCGGTACGGAAGAGAGGGACAGGGAGATGGTGGTAAGGGAAGAAAGGGGGTGGAGAGGGAAGGGGGAGAGGGGGAGAAAGAGGGAGAGAGGGGGTGGAGAGGGAGGCAGAAGTAGCCTTCTGTGTTGTTTCCATCCACAGTTTTTATGCAGTATAACAAAAATCACGACAGCTGTGATGGAAAGAGGAAGTTTTGGTGCAATTTCATAAACGGTTAATTTGTTTGTTTGACATGGTGGAATCTTTTTGTGTCGGTAAAATGTATTATGCGAGAAATAGCAGTGGAAATGCCTTTAAGTGCAAATATTTATATCATAGCCATTATATCAAAGTCACATGACGAGGGCGGCAGGTAGCCTAGTGGTTAGAGCGTTGGACTAGTAATTGAAAGGTTGCAAGATCGAATCTCTGAACTGACAAGGTAAAAATCTGTCGTTTTGCCCCTGAACAAGGCAGTTTACCCACTGTTCCTAGGCCGTCTTTGTAAATAAGAATTTGTTCTTAACTGACTTGCCTGCTTAAATAAAGGTTTATTCGGCCACATATTTAAAAAAAAATGAGGATGAACTTGAAAGTGATGCTCCTTTCCAATAAATATTCTGATGATCAATGCTTGACTGCAATTTGACAAATACAAATTTTCTCGCTCTTTTCCATAATAATCTCATCATGTAGACTATTATTTACTTATTTTATATACCAGCGTGCACAGCGTGCAGTGCACGTGTCAACACCAGAGTAGGCATATTTGCTATTTAAAGCAAACAGTTTCTGTGACAAAAGTATTGGTAGAGTTAAAAATGCGATGGAAACACATTGACCTTTAGATTTTTATTTGGTACATGAAAACTGAAGCAAAAAAGTACATTTTGTGTGCACTGTGTCATCACGCACTGATTTTCATCTGCAACACGTTTGGTGGAAACACACCACTGGTGGGGAAATGTGCATATTTTCTTTGTGTATTTTTGAATATTTGCATGAAAATCTGTCGCCAATTAGATGGAAACCTAGCGAGTGATTAATTTCTCTCACGATCACAGATAATTAAAGCATAAGGGGTGGGACCATACACAACAACTCCCTCCTCTCCTCTTGCTTCAGGGAAAAGTCAATAGCTTTTTCTAATCTATTTATTTCTCCACCCGCATCCCAAATGGCACCCAGTCCCCTGGTAAAATGTAGTGCACTATAAACAGAATAGGGAGCCATTGTGTCCTTTTCTCTTTCCTTCCACACTCCCCCTTTCCTTCCACACTCCCCCTTTCCTCCCACACTCCCCCTTTCCTTCCACACTCCCCCTTTCCTTCCACACTCCCCCTTTCCTCCCACACTCCCCCTTTCCTTCCACACTCCCCCTTTCCTTCCACACTCCCCCTTTCCTTCCACACTCCCCCTTTCCTTCCACACTCCCCCTTTCCTTCCACACTCCCCCTTTCCTTCCACACTCCCCCTTTCCTTCCACACTCCCCCTTTCCTTCCACACTCCCCCTTTCCTTCCACACTGCCCCTTTCCTACCACACTCCCCCTTTCCTTCCACACTCCCCCTTTCCTTCCACACTCCCCCTTTCCTTCCACACTCCCCCTTTCCTTCCACACTCCCCCTTTCCTTCCACACTCCCCCTTTCCTTCCACGCTTCATTAATTATCAAGGCCTTGTCCATATATATTTGTATATACCTACCTAGCCTACTGCACTGCTCTATACACTGAGTGTACAAAACATTAAGAACACCTTCCTAATATTGAGTTGCTCTCAGAACAGTCTCAATTTGTCGGGGCATGGACACTACAAGGTGTCTAAAGCGTTCCACAGGGATGCTGACCCATGTTGACTCCAATACTTCCCACAGTTGTGTCAAGTTGGCTGGATGTCCTTTAGGTGGTGGACCATTCTTGATACACATGGGAAACTTCTGAGCGGGAAAAACCCCGCAGCGTTGCAGTTCTTGACACAAACCGGTGCGACTGGCACCTACTACCATACCCCGTTCAAAGGCACTTAAATCTTTTGTTTGGCCCGTTCACCCTCTGAATGGCACACATACACAGTCCATGCCTCAACTTGAAAATCCTTCTTTAACCCTGTCTCCTCCCCTTCATTTACACTGATTGAAGTGGATATAACAGGTGTAGTGGCTTCCTTTCCTCTTTACCATGGCCACTGCCCAAGCCTGAAGCGGGTTTGTTTCGTACGCATACAGTCCACACTCAAGGTTTCCAAACGGCCAAACATTCAATGACATCCAGGGATCCTGGTCGAACAATTTTTTAAATTCTTCTTATATATAACAAGGAAATTATTCTCCAATCAACTTAAAGCATAGATTACTTGATATGGAAAATACATAATATGACCTACCTGTCTGTCTGTCTGTCTGTCTGTCTGTCTGTCTGTCTGTCTGTCTGTCTGGTCAAAAAACTATACCGCTCCCGCGTCTAGCAAGGACTCCTCCCCCCGAAGGCCCAACTTCCTGCCTTTATACTAACACACTTACCACAGTACAATGAATGGGCAAGAGGAGGGGCCCAATTTTTTTTAACGAATTTTGAAGAATTGATGTGGTAATAAAAAAAGCACATAAAGGCTAATAATTCATAAAGGTCATGTTGACTGACTGATAGTACTGTTGTCACGCCCTGTTTTACCTGTCCTTGTCCTTGTGCTTGTCTCCACCCTCCTCCTCTCCCCCATTATCCCCTGGGTACTTATACCTGTGTTCTCTGTTTGTCTGTTGCCAGTTCGTCTTGTTTGTCAAGTCAATCAGCGGTTTGTCTCAGCTCCTGCTTTTCCCCAGTCTCTATTTTTCTCGCCCTCCTGGTTTTGACCATTGTCTGTCCTGTCTCTGAGCCCGCCTGCCTGACCACTCTGCCTGCCGTCCTGTACCTTTGCCCCACTACTCTGGATTATCGACCCCTACCTGCCTTGACCTGTCGTTTGCCTGCCCCTGTTGCTGTAATAAATATTGTTACTTCAACACAGTCTTTACCTGAGACCTGGTAACTGTATCTCATAGACAAACGTAGAAGATCTCCTGTGTTAACCGCAGACCTTATTTTCAGCGTTTATTCCAAAATCCGATTCATTCCCCATAAATGTATCCGATAGGGATGGCTGAACGAACCAGAGGTAACTAATTTCCAGGTTATAGGACTACAAAACTGGCGAGCTCTGTACCCAAAATAATACTTAAAACATGAAGTGGATAACAGAGAAGGTGTCTACCGTTTCACTTCTAGGACAAACCAGAGACTTCGATATGCACTTTTAGAAACTGTTATTTGTCCTGTAAGCATTATATAGCAACACAGGAATTTTGATAGTGCATGAATTGTTTTAGTGCACATGGCTGCTGGTCAAAAGGTTGTGTATTTGCAGACCACTGTGGACAAGAGTAGGGGAGGAAAGATCTCCTTTAGAGTAAAATCATTGCATTAATCTATCATCGTATTTGCAGATCTGAGAAAAAAAATCCTTAATAAACATTCCATGCAATTCTACATAATTTGACATGACTGGAGACCTTTATCCAGGAACGGACGGGCCATCTGGCATTTCGGGCAAACTATAATTATCTGGGTAATAATGGGGGACTTGAAGAAAACATGGTCCGGTGTGTTAGAAATGCCAGAAGTGATTTCTAGTTCAAGTCCGCCCTTGCCTTTATCTTTTTAATTCCACACAAATGACTGAAATTACATGCTGAGAATGGACAGAGAGATAGACCCGTGTGTTCATCATATCATATTTATCATATCTCCAAATCAGTGTCTTGTTTCCAACTAAACTGTCCCTGTTTGCAAATAATTACATATGAGAAATCATTATGAATCTTAGCTTGGCCTACTTTCCCACCCCAAACAGAGTAGGCCTACCAACGCAAAAAACATATGGTTTTCTTTTTCCTATTTCCTAAGCAAATAATAAAAAAGAAATGTTATATCCTCGGCTATAAAAGGTTCTAGCTCAGCCTCAATGTCAAAGAAAGAAAACAATTGTATCCCCGGGAGTCACGTCTTTCCTGGGTATTTTAAAGTTTGCTTCTTGCATAAAGCATCGCAGACCAAAAAAGTCCCCTAAAAGTCTAGGCTATGGAATTGTTTTAAGATACCATGGATCCTTTAGTTATGGAATTGTTAAGATACCATGGATCCTTTAGCTATGGAATTGTTTTAAGATACCAAGGATCCTTTAGCTATTTGATTTCTAGGCATAAAAAAATATCTAAACAATTATTTGATGAAATATTGAAATTGGACTAATTCACTACTTTAGCCCATAGAAACTAATTGAATAACACATTCATAAATGCCAAAACAGGCCGTCAACAAATAAATAATCAGGAATAAGGTTTTGAAATGTCTGTCCTTTATTCTAGAAGATAGATATAAGAAAGCTTGAGAAATATACACTCTAATGTACTTGTTCTCTTGCTCAGTTGTGCACCAGGGCCTCCCATTCCGCTTTCTATTCTGGTTAGAGCCAGTTTGCACTGTTCTGTGAAGGGAGTAGTACACAGCATTGTATGAGATCTTCAGTTTCTTGGCAATTTCTCGCATGGAATAGGCTTAATTTCTCAGAACAGGAATAGACCAACAAGTTTCAGAAGGTCTTTGTTTCTGGCCATTTTGAACCTGTAAACAAACCCACAAATGCTGATGCTCCATATACTCAACTAGTCTAAAGAAGTCCAGTTTTATTGCTTCTTTAATCAGAACTGTTTTCAGCTGTGCTAACATATTTGCAAAAGTGTTTTCTAATGATCAATTAGCCTTTTAAAATGATTAACTTGGATTAGCTAACACAACGTGCCATTGGAACACAGGAGTGATGGTTGCTGATAATGGGCGTCTATAAGCCTATGTAGATAATCCATAAAAAATGTGCCGTTTCCAACTACAATAGTTGTTAACAGCATTAACAATGTCTACACTGTATTTCTGATCAATTTGATGTTATTTTAATGGAAAAAAATGTGTTTTCCTTTCAAAAACAAGGACATTTCTAAGTGACTCCAAACTTTTGAGCGGTACTGTGTATAGAAATATCTATATAATTATTTGGACACATTTAACCCCTTCTTTTTGTTGGCACAAACTACTTCCATACTGCCATAAAATGTTTTAATCCGGTACTGATTACCTTCAAAATGGTGAACACCATTGTGTTCATGAGAGTCTCCCCTTTCCATAGTGGGGTCATAGTATTAGTTTGTAACCCACATTTTAGGAAGCTACAAACAGAAGTTGGCACCATTCCTACGGTGAAGCATGGTAGTGGCAGCATCATGCTGTGGGGATGTTTTTCAGCGGCAGGGACTGGGAGACTAATCAGGATCGAGGTAAAGATGAACGGAGCAAAGTACAGAGAGATCCTTGATGAAAACCTGTTCCAGAGTGCTCAAGACCTTAGACTGGGGCGAAGGTTTACCTTCCAACAGGACAACGACCCTAAGCACACAGCCAAGAATATGCAGGAGTGGCTTTGGGACAAGTCTCTGAATGTCCTTGAGTGGCCCAACCAGAGACCGGCTTTGAACCCGATCAAACATCTCTGGAGAGACCTGAAAATAGCTGTGCAGCAATGCTCCCCATCCAACCTGATAGAGCTTGAGAGGATCTGCAGAGAAGAATGGGAGAAACTCCACAAATACAGGTGTGCCAAGCATGTGCCGTCATATCCAAGAAGACTCATTGCTGTAATTGCTGCCAAAGGTGCTTCAAAAAAGTACTGAGTAGGGGGGGCTGAAAAGGGTCTGAAAACATAAATGTGATATTTCAGTTTTCTATTTTTAAACATTTTGAAAAAAATTCTATAACCTGTTGTTCCTTTGTCATTATGGTGTATTGTGTGCAGATTGATGAAGGAAAAAATGTAATCAATTTTGGAATAAGGCTCTAATGTAACAAAATGTGGAAAAAGTCAAGGGGTTTGAATACTTTCTGAAGGCAATGTATGTATATTTATGTAAATACGTACAGTTGAAGCCGGAAGTTTACATACACCTTAGCCAAATGCATTTAAACTCAGTTTTTCACAATTCCTAACATTTAATCCTAATAAATATTCCCTGTTTTAGGTCAGTTAGGAACACCAATTTATTTTAAGAATGTGAAATGTCAGAATAATAGTTGAGAGAATGATTTCTTTCAGCTTTTATTTCTTTCAGCACATTCCCAGTCAGTCAGAAGTTTACATACACTCAATTTTGTATTTTGTAGCATTGCCTTTAAATTTGTTAACTTGGGTCAAACGTTTCGGGTAGCCTTCCACAAGCTTCCCACAATAAGTTGGGTGAATTTTGGCCCATTTCTCCTGACAGAGCTGGTGTAACTGAGTTAGGTTTGCAGGCCTCCTTGCTCGCACACACTTTTCAGTTCTGCCCAGACATTTTCTATAGGATTTGAGTTCAGGTCTTTGTGATGGCCACTCCAATAACTTTACTTTGTTGTCCTTAAGCCATTTTGCCACAACTTTGGAAGTATGCTTGGGGTCATTGTCCATTTGGAAGACCCATTTGCGACCAAGATTTAACTTTCTGACTGATGTCTAGAGATGTTGCTTCAATACAGTGGCTTGCGAAAGTATTCACCCCCAATGGCATTTGTCCTATTTTGTTTGCCTTACAACCTGGGATTTAAATAGATTGTTGGGGGGTATGTATCATTTGATTTACACAACATGACTACCACTTTGAAGATGCAAAATTTGTTTTTGTTTGTGAAACAAAAATAAATAAGACAAGAAAACTGAACTTGAGCGTGCATAACTATTCTCCCCCCCAAAGTCAATACTTTGTAGAGCCACCTTTTGCAGCAATTACAGCTGCAAGTCTCTTGGGGTATGTCTCTATAAGCTTGGCACATCTAGCCACTGGGATTTTTGCCCATTCTTCAAGGCAAAACTGCTCCAGCTCCTTCAAGTTGGATGGGTTCCGCTGGTGTACTGCAATCTTTAAGTCATAATACAGATTCTCAATTGAATTGATGTCTAGGATTTGACTAGGCCATTCCAAGACATTTAAATGTTTCCCCTTAAACCACTCGAGCGTTGCTTTAGCAGTATGCTTAGGGTCATTGTCCTGCTGGAAGGTGAACCTCCGTCCCAGTCTCAAATCTCTGGAAGACTGAAACAGGTTTCTCTCAAGAATTTCCTTGTATTTAGCGGCATCCATCATTCCTTCAATTCTGACCAGTTTCCCAGTCCCTTTCGATGAAAAACATCCCCACAGCATAATGCTGCACCACCATGCTTCACATTGGGGATGGTGTTCTCGAGGTGATGGGAGGTGTTGGGTTTGCGCCAGACATTGCGTTTTCCTTGATGGCCAAAAAGCAACATTTTACTCTCATCTGACCAGAGTACTTTCTTCCATATGTTTAGGGAGTCTCCCACATGCCTTTTGGTGAACATTTTTGCTCATTTCTTTCTTTATGCAATGGTTTTTTTTCTGGCCACTCTTCCGTAAAGCCCAGCTCTGTGGAGTGTATGGCTTAAAATGGTCCTATGGACAGATACTCCAATCTCCACTGTGGAGCTACGCAGCTCCTTCAGGGTTATCATTGGTCTCTTTGTTGTCTCTCTGATTATTGCCCTTCTTGCCTGGTCCGTGAGTTTTGGTGGGAGGCCCTCTCTTGGCAGGTTTGTTGTGGTGCCAAATTCTTTACATTTTTTAATGAATGGATTTAATGGTGTTCCGTGGGATGTTCAAATTTTCGGATATTGTTTTATAACTCAACCCTGATCTGTACTTCTCCACAACTTTGGTCCCTGACCTGTTTGGAGAGCTCCTTGTTCTTCATGGTGCCGCTTGCTTGGTGGTGTTGCAGACTCTGGGGCCTTTCAGAACAGGTGTATACTGTATATACTGAGATCATTTGACACTTAAATTGCACAGAGGTGGACTTTATTTAACTAATTATGTGACTTCTGAAGGTAAATGGTTGCACCAGATCTTATTTAGGGGCTTAATAACAAAGGGAGTGAATACATATGCACGCACCACTTTTCAGTTGTTGTTTTTTCATTTCAATTCACCTATTTGGAATATTTTGTGTATGTCCATTACATGAAATCCAAATAAAAATCAATTTAAATTACAGGTTGTAATGCAACAAAATAGGAAAAACACCAATGGGGATGAACACTTTTGCAAGGCACTGTATATCCACATAATTTCCCTCCCTCATGATGCCATCTATTTAATGAAGTGCACCTGTCCCTCCTGCAGCAAAGCACCCCACAACATGATGCTGCCACTCCCGTGCTTCACGGTTGGGATGGTGTCTTCGGCTTGCAATCCTCCCCCTTTTTCCTCCAAACATAACGATGGTCATTATGGCCAAACAGTTCTATTTTTGTTTCATCAGACCAGAGGACATTTCTCCAAAAAGTCCAATCTTTGTCCCCATGTGCAGTTGCAAACCGTACTCTGGCTTTTTTTTGTGGTTTTGGAGCAGTGGCTTCTTCCTTGCTGAGTGGCCTTTCAGGTTATGTCGATATAGGACTCGTTTGACTGTGGATATAGATACTTTTGTACCCGTTTCCTCCAGCATCTTCACAAAGTCCTTTGCTGTTGCTCTGGGATTGATTTGCACCAAAGTACGTTCATCTCTAGGCGACAGAATGCGTCTCCTTCCTTAGCGGTATGACAGCGTGGTCCCATGGTGTTTATACATGGGTACTATTGTTTGTACAGATGAACATGGTACCTTCAGGCATTTGGAAATTGCTCCCAAGGATGAACCAGACTTGTGGAGGTCTACAATTTTTTTCTGTTGTCTTGGCTGATTTATTTTGATTTTCCCAAGATGTCAAGCAAAGAGGCACTGAGTTTGAAGTTAGGCCTTGAAATACATCCACAGGTCCACCTCCAATTGACTCAAATTATGTCAATTAGCTGTTTAAGGCACAGTCAACTTAGTATATGTAAACTTCTGACGTACTGGAATTGTGATACAGTGAATTATAAGTGAAATAATCTGTCTGTTTAAAAAATTACTTGTGTCATGCGCAAACTAGATGTCCTAACCGACTTTCTGTAACTATAGTTTCTTAAAACTTCTTAGGGCTGCTATCTTGTTAACGTGATCGATATGACAACAGCCAGTGAAAGTGCAGTGCGCCAAATTGAAAAACAACAGAAATCTCATAATTAAAATTCCTCAAGCATACAAGTATTCCACACCATTTTAAAGATACACTTCTTGTTAATCCCACCACAGTGATTTCAAAAAGGATTTACAGCGAAAGCACCACAAACGATTATGTTAGGTCACCACCAAATCACCGAAAAACACAGCAATTTTTCCAGCCAAAGACAGGAGTCACAAAAGCAGAAATAGAGTTAAAATTAATCACTAACCTTTGATGATCTTCATCAGATGACACTCATAGGACTTCATGTTACACAATACATATATGTTTTGTTCGAAAAGGTTCATATTTATATCCAAAAACCTCAGTTTACATTTGCGCTATGTTCAGAAATGCCTGCAGAATATCCGGAGAAATTGCAGAAAGCCACATCAAACAACAGAAATACTCATCATAAACTTTGATGAAAGATACATGTTTTACATAGAATTAAAGATAAACTTGTTCTTAATGCAACCGCTGTGTCAGATTTCAAAAAAGCTTTACGGCAAAAGCACAATGTTCAATATTTTGAGAACACCGTTCAGCCACAAAAGCAAGCCATACAGTTACCCGCTAAATTGTGGAGTCAACAAAAGTCATAAATAGCATTATAAATATTCACTTACCTTTGCTGATCTTTGTCGGAATGCACTCTCAGGACTCCCACTTCCACAAGAAATGTTTGTTTTGTTCAGTAATGTCCATCATTTATGTCCAAATAGCTACTTTGTTAGCGCGTTTGGTAAACAAATCCAAAGTCACGAAGGCCGTTCACTAAAATCAGACGAAATGTCAAAAAGTTCCGTAACAGTCAGTAGAAACATGTCAAACGATGTATTGAATCAATCTTTAGGACGTTTTTAACATAAATCCGCAATCATGTTCCAACCGGAGAATTCATTTGTCTTCAGAAATGCGATAGAACAGAACTCGCTCTCACATGAACACGCATGGTCAGCGCATGTTCAGGTCATGATAGACCTTACTCAATCCCCTCTCCTTCGTCCCCACTTCACAGTAGACGCATCAGACAAGGTTCTAAAGACTGTTGACATCTAGTGGAAGCCGTAGGAAGCTAACTGACCCATATCCCACTGGGTATTCGATAGGTGATGAGTTGAAAACCTACAAACCTCAGATTTCTCACTTCCTGGTTGGATTTTCTTCTCAGGTTTTTGCCTGCCATATGAGTTCTGTTATACTCACAAACATCATTCAAACAGTTTTAGAAACTTCAGAGTGTTTTCTATCCAATACTAATAATAATGTGCATATGTTAGCAACTGGGACTGAGGAGCAGGCAGTTTACTCTGGGCACCTCTTCATCCAAGCTACTCAATACTGCCCCTGTAGCCATAAGAAGTTTTAACAAGAAATTTGTGGAGTGGTTGAAAACGAGTTTCAATGACTCCAACCTAAATGTATGTAAACTTCCGACTTCAACTCTATGTATATGTGTATATATGTATGTATGCAGGTATGTATGTATGTGTGTATATATGTAAATATATACAGTATTAGTCAATTGTTTTGACACACCTTCTCATTTAATGTTTTTTCTTTATTTTACAATTTTCTACATTGTAGTATAATAGTGAAGATATCAAACTATGAAATAACACATATGGAATCATGTAGTAACCAAAAAAGGTTTAAACAAATCAAAATATATTTTATATTTGAGATTCTTCAAAGTAGCCACCCTTTCTTTGCCTTGATGACAGCTTTGTACACTCTCAACCAGTTGATGTGGTAGTCATCTGGAATGCATTTCCAACAGTGACTAAATAGGGAAAAGGGTTGCCATTTGTGACACAGTTGACAAACCTCCTGTGTCAGCCATGTGGCCTTCCACAACAATGAACTCGACAGAGCAGCAAGGATTTCTGCAGTGTTCATACCAATGATTGCACCTGAAGGATCTCCTATTCACAGAGCGTGTTTGTCCTTCAGAGGGCAATTATTCTGAATAATGTCTATTTTCTTTGAGAGGTTTTTATGCTGCATAGGCTGGCATATGTATGTCCATATGTATTTTTCATTTCTCTCTGAGTCGGCAGTGGAGGCCTATTGTATAGGTGACTTATTGTGCTTCCTAGATTGCTAATGACAGGCAGAGCATTAGCACTAAAGTGGAGAATCTAGTAAAGACATTACCGAAGGCCTGAAGGTTTTCTCCTTTTTAGAGTGTAACCTTCTAAAATAATAAAACCAGCCATTATAATACACACCTCAGTCAGTGCTGCTAGCGTTGTTCTCCGATGTTCTAGTGTCTACGTGTGTCTCTGTAAGGTTGAATGTGTTGAATATGCCCACATGAAAAAATGCTGTAGTATACTATGGTATATATACTGGTATTCACTGTCATGCTTTTTTTCAGAATTGACTGTAGTATTCAACGTATTGTTTTTGTGGACTGAAGTCTGCAAAAACACTCCAGTGAATACTGTAGTATGTACAGTTAACTGTAGTATAAATACTGTAGTACATATTTTTTTTTTTTTACAGTGCTTTCGGAAAGCATTCAGACCCCTTGATTTCTTACACATTTTGTTAGGTTACAGCCTTATGCTAAAATTGATTAAATTGTTTTTTTTCATCTCATCAATCTACACTCAATACCTCATAATGACAAAGCAAAAATAGGATTGTAGATATTTTTGCAAATGTATAAAAAATACACAACTGAAATATCACATTTACATAAGTATTCATACCCTTTACTCAGTACTTTGTTGAAGCACCTTTGGCAGCAATTAGCTTCGAGTCTTCTTGGGTATAATACTACAAGCTTGGCACATCTGTATTTGGGGAGTTTCTCCAATTCTTTTCTGCAGATCCTCTCAAACTCTGTCAGGTTGGATGGGGAGCGTCGGGGCACAGCTAATGTCAGGTCTTTCCAGAGATGTTTGATCGGGTTCAAGTCCGGGCTCTGGCTGGGCCACTCAAGGACATTCAATGACTTGTCCAAAAGCCACTCCTGCGTGTGCTCAGGTTCTTTGTTCTGTTGCAAGGTGAACGTTCAGATAACGTTGCGGATCATACTGTAAGTACTACACATACTACAGTGTGTAGTATAGTTCTCTACAGTATACTACAGTGTGGTGTATAGTACTCTAGAGGATACTACACTGTGTAGTGTAGTATTCTAGAGGAAACTACAGTTTACTTTAGAATTCTATAGTAAATACTGTATTATTCTATAGTAAACTGTTTTATTTTTTCATGTGGGTGTGCAGTCTATGATAAAAGGTGTTTGTGTTTCACGAATCTCTGTGTCATTGTTTTACCTAGCAGTGATTGGCCATGTGAAGTAATGAATGACCTTCAGTTGTAGGTGATTGAAACAATAGCCCCCCTATGTACTAGTTACCGTCAATCGTTATCTCACTCAGCCATGTGAAGTCAGCAATGCTGTCTATGTATGCCTCTGTCTCTTATTTGTATTAAGTGTTTACTGCTGTACATCCTTACACACACACACACACACACCCACCTTTTTCAGATCTTACATACTGGGCATACCTTCACACACACCTTTCAGTTTGTCAAAGGCTGAAGCCGTTCGACCAGTTCCTCTGCAAAAGTCAATCAAACTCATGTGTACTGAGCACAAAAACACACAAGGTACATACCTATCCACCGGGCAAAATGTCCTTACCTTGATCCCTGGTCGTTAGGTCTGCAGTGTGCCTTAGCCAACTTCCCTGAATGTTCATGTCACGCCATACACTATAATGTAATGTAAACACTGACACTATAGACAGAGGTGTTCACAAGGTTCATATTGGTCCTCTGGGCTCTGCGCTCTTAGCCTGGACCCAGATATTTCGGCCTGTTTACATACACAGACCCGGCTATAATTCATGCCATACAGTCAGGTATCAACAGAAACACTCACTTGATTAGGGTTTTCCAGAAATCCTGGATGGATTATTCCGTCTTTCCTGTTTATTCCGTCCTGATTCTGGGAGTCTTCCGACTAGGATTTCAGGAAAACTACGGTGGATTTCAGAGAAACTTAAATGGCAAGAATTTTGTATGAGTCATCACGTGGACAAGATTATTTAGAGTGAGTTAGATAACAATATATTATTTAGAGTGAGTTAGATAACAATATATTATTTAGAGTGAGTTAGATAACAATATATTATTTAGTGTGAGTTAGATAACAATATATTATTTAGAGAATGTGAGTTAGGTAACAATATATTATTTAGAGTGAGTTAGATAACAATATATTATTTAGAGTGAGTTAGATAACAATATATTATTTAGAGTGAGTTGGATAACAATATATTATTTAGAGCTTGTGAGTTAGGTAACAATATATTATTTAGAGTGAGTTGGATAACAATATATCATTTAGTGTGAGTTAGATAACAGTATATTATTTAGAGTGAGTTGGATAACAATATATTATTTAGAGCTTGTGAGTTAGGTAACAATATATTATTTAGAGTGAGTTAGATAACAATATATTATTTAGAGTGAGTTAGATAACAATATATTATTTAGAGTGAGTTGGATAACAATATATTATTTAGAGCTTGTGAGTTAGGTAACAATATATTATTTAGAGTTTGTGAGTTAGGTAAGAATATATTATTTAGAGCTTGTGAGTTAGGTAACAATATATTATTTAGAGTTAGTGAGTTAGATGACAATATATTATTTAGAGTTTGTGAGTTAGGTAACAATATATTATTTAGAGCTTGTGAGTTAGGTAAGAATATATTATTTAGAGCTTGTGAGTTAGGTAAGAATATATTATTTAGAGCCTGTGAGTTAGGTAAGAATATATTTAGAGCTTGTGAGTTAGGTAAGAATATATTATTTAGAGTTTGTGAGTTAGGTAAGAATATATTATTTAGAGCTTGTGAGTTAGGTAAGAATGTATTATTTAGAGCTTGTGAGTTAGGTAACAATATATTATTTAGAGTTAGTGAGTTAGATGACAATATATTATTTAGAGTTTGTGAGTTTGATAAGAATATATTATTTAGAGTTTGTGAGTTAGGTAAGAATATATTATTTAGAGCTTGTGAGTTAGGTAAGAATATATTATTTAGAGCTTGTGAGTTAGGTAACAATATATTATTTAGAGTTTGTGAGTTAGGTAAGAATATATTATTTAGAGCTTGTGAGTTTGATAAGAATATATTATTTAGAGTTTGTGAGTTAGGTAACAATATATTATTTAGAGCTTGTGAGTTAGGTAAGAATATATTATTTAGAGCTTGTGAGTTAGGCAACAATATATGATTTAGTGAGTTATTGAGTTAGGTAAGAATATATTATTCAGAGTTAGTGAGTTAGGTAACAATATATTATTTAGAGCTTGTGAGTTTGATAACAATATATTATTTAGAGGTTGTCAGTTAGATAACAATATATTATTTAGAGAGTTAGTGAATTAGATAAAAATATATTATTCAGGGAGTTAGTGAGTTAGATAACAATATATTATTTAGAGAGTGAAGTACATAACAATATATTATTTAGAGTTTGTGAGTTAGATAACAATATATTATTTAGAGAGTTAGTGGATTAGATAAAAATATATTATTCAGGGAGTTAGTGAGTTAGATAACAATACATTATTTAGAGTTAGTGAGTTAGATAACAATAAATTATTTAGAGTTAGTGAGTTTGGTAACAATATATGATTTAGTGAGTTATTGAGTTAAATAACAATATATTATTTAGAGAGTGAGTTAGATAATAATATATTATTTAGTGAATGAGTTAGATAACAATATATTATTTAGAGTTAGTGAGTTAGGTAACAATTTAGTATTTAGTGAGTTAGTGGGTTAGATAACTGTCACGCCCTGGCTTTAGTTATCTTTGTTTTCTTTATTATTTTAGTTAGGCCAGGGTGTGACATGGGGGATGTATGTGTTTTGTATTGTCTAGAGTTTTTTGTATGTTTATGGGGCAGTGTTTAGTCTAGGTGTATGTATGTCTATGGTTGCCTAGATTGTTTTTCAATTAGAGACAGCTGTCTATCGTTGTCTCTGATTGGGAGCCATATTTTGGCAGCCATAGTCATTAGGTAGTTTGTGGGTGATTGTCTATGTGTAGTGTTTAGTGTCAGCACTATTTGTTATATAGCTTCAAGAAATGCAAGAGAAAGGCCATAATGTATTATTCCAGCCCAGGTGCAAGTTAGATATTGGCCACTAGATGGCATCAGTATATGTGCAACGTGTTAGACTGATCCAACGACCCATTGCATTTCTGTTCAAAATATTGTATCAAGACTGCTTAAATGTGCCTAATTTGTCTATTAATATCTTTTCATGTTCAAAATTGTGAACTCTCCTCAAACAATAGCATGGTATTCTTTCACTGTAATAGCTACTGTAAATTGGACAGTGCTGTTAGATTAACAAGAATTTAAACTTTAAACCCAAATCAGATATGTCTATGTCCTGGGAAGTTTTCTTGTTACTTACAACCTCATGCTAATCGCAATAGCCTACATTAGCTAAACCGTCCCGTGGAAGGGACACTGATCCCTGCTTTTGATACCATCGATCACCACATTCTTTTGGAGAGATTGGAAACCCAAATTAGTATACACGGACAAGTTCTGGCCTGGTTTAGATTTTATCTGTCGGAAAGATATCAGTTTGTCTCTGTGGATGGTTTCTTCTCTGACAAATCAACTGTAAATTTCGGTGTTCCTCAAGGTTCCGTTTTAGGACCACTATTGTTTTCACTATATATTTTACCTCTTGGGGATGTTATTCGAAAACACAATGTTAACTTCACTGCTATGCGGATGACACACAGCTGTACATTTCAATGAAACATGGTGAAGCCCCAACTTTGCCCTCGCTAGAAGCCTGTGTTTCAGACATAAGGAAGTGGATGGCTGCAAATGTTCTACTTTTAAACTCGGACAACACAGCGATGCTTGTTCTAGGTCCCAAGAAACAAAGAAATCTTCTGTTGAATCTGACAATTAATCTTGATGGTTGTAAAGTCGTCTCAAATAAAACTGTGAAGGACTACGGCGTTACTCTGGACCCTGATCTCTCTTTTGACGAACATATCAAGACTGTTTCAAGGACTGCTTTTTTCCATCTACGTAACATTGAAAAAATCTGAAACTTTCTGTCCAAAAATGATGCAGAAAAATTAATCCATGCTTTTGTCACTTCTAGGATATTACAATGCTATTGCAATGCTCTACTTTACGGCTACCCGGAAAAAGCACTAAATAAACTTCAGTTAGTGCTAAATACGGCTGCTAGAATCTTGACTAAAACCAAAAAATGCGATCATATTACTCCAGTGCTGGCCTCTCTACACTGGCTTTCTGTTAAGGCAAGGGCTGATTTCAAGGTTTTACTGCTATCCTACAAAGCATTACATGGGCTTTTTCCTACCTATCTTTCCGATTTGGTCCTGCCGTACATACCTACACGTACGTTACGGTCACAAGACGCAGGCCTCCTAATTGTCCCTAGAATTTCTAAGCAAACGGCTGGAGGCAGGGCTTTCTCCTATAGAGCTCCATTTTTATGGAATGGTCTGCCTACCCATGTGAGAGACGCAGACTCGGTCTCAACCTTTAAGTCTTTATTGAAGACTCATCTCTTCAGTAGGTCCTATGATTGAGTATAGTCTGACCCAGGAGTGTGAAGGTGAACGGAAAGGCTCTGAAGCAACGAACCGTCCTTGCTGACTCTGCCTGGCCGGTTCCCCTCTCCACTGGGATTCTCTGCCTCTAACGCTATTACAGGGGCTGAGTCACTGGCTTACTGGTGCTCTTCCATGCCGTTCCTAGGAGGGGTACGTCACTTGAGTTGGTTGAGTCACTGACGTGATCTTCCTGTCTGGGTTGGCGCCCCCAACTTGGGTTGTGCCATGGCTGAGATCTTTGTGGGCTATACTCGGCCTTGTCCCAGGATGGTAAGTTGGTGGTTGAAGTTATCCCTCTAGTGTTGTGGGGGCTGTGATTTTGCAATGTGGGTGGGGTTATATCCTGCCAGTTTGGCCCTGTCCGGAGGTATCATCTGATGGGGCCACAGTGTCTCCCGACCCCTCCTGTCTCAGCCTCCAGTATTTATGCTGCAGTAGTTTTGGTGTCGGGGTGCTAGGGTCAGTCTTTTATATCTGGAGTATTTCTTCTGTCTTATCCGGTACCCTTTGTGAATTTAAGTATGCTCTCTCTAATGATCTCTCTCTTTCTCTCTTTCTTTCTCTCTCTCTCTCTCTCTCTCTTTCTTTCTTTCTTTCTTTCTTTCTTTCTTTCTTTCTTTCTTTCTTTCTTTCTTTCTTTCTTTCTTTCTTTCTCTCAGAGGACCTGAGCCCTAGGACCATGCCTCAGGACTACCTGGCCTGATGAGTCCTTGCTGTCCCCAATCCACCTGACTGTGCTGCTGCTACAGTTTCAACTGTTCTGCCTGCGGCTATGGAACCCTGACCTGTTCACCGGACGTGCTACCTGTCCCAGACCTGCTGTTTTCAACTCTCTAGAGACAGCAGGAGCAGGAGATACTCTGAATGATTGGCTATGAAAGCCAACTGACATTTACTCCTGAGGTGCTGACCTGTTGCACCCTCTACAACCACTGTTATTATCATTATTTGACCCTGCTGGTCATCTATGAACATTTGAACATCTTGGCCATGTTCTGTTATAATATCCACCCGGCACGGCCAGAAGAGGACTGACCACCTGTCACGGTTGTGTGTAGAGACTGACCAAGGCGCAGCGTGCTCTGAGTTCCACATCTTTATTTATGTGAAACTTACAAAAAAACAAAAGGAATCAAACAACGAACAGTAACATAAGAGGTGCTACATGCACTAACTCAAAACAAGATCCCACAAAACACAGTGGGGGAATGGCTGCCTAAATATGATCCCCAATCAGAGACAACGATAAACAGCTGCCTCTGATTGGGAACCATACCAGGCCAACATAGAAACATAACACCTAGATAGGAACACCCCCCCCCCCCCCCCCCCCCCCCTGGTCACACCCCGACCTAACCAAAATAGAGAATAAAAAGGCTCTCTATTTTCAGGGCGGGACACCACTCCTCATTGCCTGGTTCCTCTCTAGGTTTCTTCCTAGGTTCTGGCCTTTCCAGGGAGTTTTTCCTAGCCACCGTGCTTCTACACCTGCATTGCTTGCTGTTTGGGGTTTTAAGCTGAGTTTCTGTACGGCACTTTGAGATATCAGCTGATGTAAGAAAGGCTTTATAAATAAATTTGATTTGATTTGATTTGATCCCGGAGAAGGTAATTTACAGCTGAGCAGACATGCAAAGCAAATACCATGAATGCAAATCGCCATGAATGCCATCTCCATGAATGCCATCTCCATGAATGTCATCTCCTTGAATGTCAGGAAAAATGTATTTAGTGAGTTAGTTATAACAAACAGTCAGAGACGTGTTAGAGTCAGAGAAGATAGATACATACACAGAGATCTGGGACCAGGCTATATCGTCAAGGGAATGTTGGTGAAGTTGGCCATAATAACAAAGAGTGTATTCAGGAAGCCTGTTAAAAGGTAACGTCCTAGAACACAAGAAACCCTGTTATAGTTGTTCTCTAACTTAGACTTACTTACATAATTGTTTTCGTTGGTGAATCATACACAGTTCAGAAAGTGGCATTGACATAGGATGTACACTAAATGGCACCCTACTCCCTATTTAGTGCACTACTTTTGACCAGAGCCCTATAGGTCCTGGTCAAAAGTAGTGCGCTATGTAGGGGAAGAGGGTGCCATTTGGAACATACACATCATCTTGTGGGTTACAACGGAGTCAGTAGAGAGGTAAACGGATTATGGGTTTAGCCCCAAACAATACCAAGGGCAGATTTTCAATCAACAAGATAAAAGTAGTACCTTCGAATTGAGTTGGCAGTTGGAAAACAAAGCCCAACTCATAAATCAGAAATAATTTGACCGTGAAATGATAATTTTAGGATACGAAGATGAAAAATAGATTTCCACATATCAGTTTTTTGTAATCGTACTTCACGATTTACTAGAATATTATCCATAAAAACCACCGTAGTAAATATTACAGTAATGTCCACAAAAACACTACGGTCCTCAAAAACACAACACTTTTTAAACTTGAGTAAATACCACAGTATTTCATTTGCATATACTCTATATCGCAATTTGTGCCACCCTTAAGTGAGAAATCTACATGCCAAGTAGACAATGTAATGTGTTCCGTTATAGAAAAGAGCAGACGCACTGAGGTAACTGGTCCTAGTTACAGGTCATGGAAAATGTACTCTTTATGTATTCATCCACTTTCCTGAAGGAGAAAACCTACACTTCTGTGTTAAAGATTTTTTTTAAACACTATAGCAAATACTACAATCTGCAAAAACACTTCAGTAAATACTACTGTATGTAGTACAGTCCGCAAAAATACTACTTTAATTACTATTGTACATACTAAAGTTTTATTTTACTTCAGTATTTATACTATAGTTAACTGTAAATACTTGCAGACTTTTAAATACTACAGTAAAGTCCGCAAAAACACTACAGCAAATATTACAGTATTTATACCATACTACACTATAGTATTTTTTTTCACATGGGCACAAGCACACACACGCACGCACATAGACACACACATACATACACACAAAGTGTAGTTCTGGCACTGTCAGACACCTCAAACCAGAAGTCATATCAGACACACACCCTGTCTCCAGCGGATGGAGAATAAAATGAGAAACATCAATGGAATACCAGCCATAACAGAGCAGAGCAGGTGGATCTAACAGCGTGCCCTGAAGCGGACTCTTGTGTGTGTTTTAATGTGTATATGCGTGTGTGTGTGTGCATATCTACATACACTACATGACCAAAAGTATGTGGACAACTGCTTGTCAAACATCTCATTCCAAAGTCATGGGTATTAATATGGAGTTGGTCCACCCTTTGTTGCTATAACAGCCTCCACTCTTCTGGGAAGGCTTTCCACTAGATGTGGGAACATTGCTGCGGGATCTTGCTTCCATTCAGCCACACGAGCATTAGTGAGGTCAGGCACTAATGTTGGGCGATTAGGCGTGGCTTGCAGTCTGCGTTCCAATTCATCCCAAAGGTGTTTGATGGGGTTTAGGTCAGGGGTCTTTGCAGGCCAGTCAAGTTCTTCCACACCGACCTCGACAAACCATTCCAGTATGGACCTTGTTTTGTGCACGGGGGCATTGTCATGCTGAAACAGGAAAGGGCCTTCCCTAAACAGTTGCCACAAAGTTGGAAGAACAGAATCATCTAGAAGTGCATTGTATACTGTAGCGTTAAAATGTATCTTTAATGGAACTAAGGGGCCTAGCCCAAACCATGAAAAACAGCCCCAAACCATTCTTCCTCCTCCACCAAACTTTACAGTTGGCACTATGCATTGGGGCAGGTAGCATTCTCCTGGAATCTGACAAACCCAGAATAGTCAGACGGATTGCCAGATTCATCACTCCAGAGAAAACGTTTCCACTTCTCCAGAGTCCAATGCCGGCAAGCTTTACAGCACTCCATCCGACGCTTGGCATTGCGTTATGGTGATCTTAGGCTTGTGTGCAGCTGCTCGGCCATGGAAACCCATTTCATGAACCTCCCGACCAAACAGTTCTTGTGCTGATGTTGCTTCCAGAGACAGTTTGGAACTCGGTAGTGAGTGTTGCAGTCGAGGACAGACCATTTTTACGCACTACGCGCTTCAGCATTCAGCGGTTTCGTTGTGTGAGTGTGTGTGTGTGTGTGTGTGTGTGTGTGTGTGTGTGTGTGTGTGTGTGTGTGTGTGTGTGTGTGTGTGCGTGTGTGTGTGTGTGTGTGTGTGTGTGTGTGTGTACATTCGTCACTGTTGCTTGCTCAATCATTGGCGGTTATTGAATGCAGAGGAAGATAAACACGTATGTAAATTCTTGGTTGATTTACAGGATGTGTCTGTCACTCTGCCAAGAGGAGTCAGTCGTGCGTGTTAAGACGAGCTGATCAGGGCACAAGAATTTTGGTTTTGGCATGACTGAAGAGAAGACATATTGCACAGTCTCTCAGGCCTCTCGAGGACTTGTATTTCTGTCAGATTACACCATCTTTGATTTATATAGTTATTTTACATAATTGAAGCCTTGAATATGGAGAACACGAAACTACATAAAAATGGTTTCAAATAATTTGACAAATATAGTATTGTGTGTCGTGCTGTACAGTCACAGATATTAACCTGTTTGATGAGAACAGGTAAACCTCTGGTCTCAACCTCCAACCACCCAGATTTCTCTGGTTTGAAGAGAGAACAGGTAAACCTCTGGTCTCAGCCTCCAACCTCACAGATTTCTCTGGTTTGAACAGAGAACAAGTAAACCTCTGGTCTCAGCCTCCAACCTCACAGATTTCTCTGGTTTGAAGAGAGAACAGGTAAACCTCTGGTCTCAGCCTCCAACCTCACAGATTTCTCTGGTTTGAAGAGAGAACAGGTAAACCTCTGGTCTCAGCCTCCAACCTCACAGATTTCTCTGGTTTGAAGAGAGAACAGGTAAACCTCTGGTCTCAGCCTCCAATCACCCAGACAGAGAAAGACAGAGGAAAAGAATCATGGTCAAGTCTGAACTCTTTTGTCACACGGCAATTCCCCTATTCACTCCTTCTTTTATCAGAGAAGAGATTAAGTTGTCAGTGCGTGGGTCTTGCAGCCTACCGGTCTTTAGAGAGGAGGATGGCAGAGAGACTGATCTCTCCAGCACTAATAGTTGGGGCTTACCACAGGGATTCAAGAACAGAGGGAGAGGAGAGGAGAGGAGAGGGAGAAGAGTTGAGAGGGAGAAGAGAGGAGGGAGAGAGGGAGAGGAGAGAGAGAAGAGAGGAAGGAGAAAGGAGGGAGGAGGGCGAGAGGGAGAGGGAGAAGATAAGAGGGAGAAGAGAGGAGAGAGGGAGGGAGAAGATAGGAAGGAGAGAGGCAGAGGGAGAACAGAGGAGGGTGAGAGGGAGAACAGAGGAGGGTGAACGCTGGGTGGATTTAGGATCACTTTACCTGGATTTGGCAGTGTGGCGCTGTTGGATTAGAACCGCAGGCCTCGTAGCACACTAATCTGCAGATGGCAAATACGGACACGCACACGTACAGACATGTGCACGCACATAGACACATGCATGTGCATACACACACACACCTCAACACCACCTCACTCCTAAAACATGAACACTGTCCCTTACAAACCTTCATATTTCTGCTGTCGTGGAGGCCACATTCAGACACATCCTTGACAGCAGAAACGTTCCCGTACATTGGGGCTCTTTCTGGATCCTTTTAGAAGTCTGTCCCTGGTCTGATACCGCTGTGTAAGGTCATTCATCCAGAACTTCTGGAACCACAAACCAACCAAACAAGAGGAGAAATACAGGTTGTTTTTGGCAGGGAAACCATCACTACAGTACCCAGTACCATCCTCATCTGCCCCCCCCCCCCCCCCCCATACCTGATGGCTTCTCCCCATGTTTAAATTGGTAATTATTTTGTGGGGTTTAATGCCTTTATTCAGCCTGTCAGTGTGGAGTCAGGAGAGAGGGATTAGGCAGGCGGCCCCGGCCCCAGGGGGACCAGACACTGGCAGGCCTTACAGCCAGGACCGCTCATTTTTACCCGGGCAGAGGAGGAGGACAGCTCCTCTTTGATCCGACGGGGGGGCGGTGGGGACTTCGCAGGCCAGAGGGGTAGAGGCACGAGGTGACAGCTGCACTTTCTTTAGCCTCACAATTTGAATTTGAATTCTATCTTAGGATGCAGCGTGGCGCGGACTTGGCAGGGCAGTGGGGTAATCTGCTCGGCAAGAAAACGGAGAAAGCTTTCAGGGATTTCTTTTTTTTTTCTTCCTGTGTGCCCTCGCAGAGATTGGAGTAATTAAAGTGAGATGGAATGCATTAAAAACTCACTTGTACCGAGGCTGTTGCCCGCCCATGCCAAAATGTGAATGGGGCTGGGGCAGGGCTGTCCCTTAGACTGTAATCCCTCACACTACATGTGCCCTGTGACTTTGATGATCTGCAGAGACCAGAAAGCAGGAAAATGGGCACTGCAGAGGAAGCTACAGTAGCTCGAACTCCATAATCTCACACCTCAGAGCCTCTTGGAGAGCAGAGATAATATCATTTTAAAAAATGTTGATTATATTCAGCACTGGCCAGATGACGTGGTGTTGGGCAGTTCACTCTCCCAGTGTCTCCCAGTATCTCCCAGTATCTCCCAGTATCTCCCAGTACGTGCCACAGATCAAGCTTTTTTATCATATACAAATTATTGTATAATTTATGTGTAATAATTTTTTAAGCAAACCTGGTAATTGACCTACAGTACTTCCTCTAGGATACACATAACAATGTTGTTTTTCTTTGAGGGGTACACTAACTGACCTTTGGGTGTGTTTGCTTTATATTGGGAATCTTTTCTCTGTGCTCTTTTGCGTAGTAGGTGGACAGTATAATTGCAGTGGAAGATAACCCATCTACATCCCATGGTCTTCTCTATGGCTGGGGGACATGAACCTGAGGAGCTTTTAAAGGTGCACGTCTAAGACCTGGGGCATTAGGACCTGAAAGATAATTGGTGCCTTCTTACATTTCTGAAGAATGTGGACGGAGACAAAAGAACGAGGCTACACAACTATCACCCTAATCTCCCCTGGCTTTATAGGTGATCCCCAAACCCTTCACACTGAAGGGAGAGAGAGAGAAACAGTGAGAAATACAAATAGACAGACACAGACAGACAGACAGACAGACAGACAGACAGACAGACAGACAGACAGACAGACAGACAGACAGAGATGACATGGTCACAGTCAGTCAGACAGACACACAGTCAGACAGAAAGTCAGTTAGTCAGACAGTCAGACAGTCAGTTAGTCAGACAGTCAGACAGTCAGACAGTCAGATAGTCAGACAGAAAGACAGACAGTCAGGTAGAGATGACATGGTCAGGTGTACCTGATTCCCTGCTATATACATGTCTGCCATCTTCAGGCTCTAGCAGAGCAGGCACACACAGACACACCCGGAGAAGAAGGCAGAACCCAAACGATTCTGTTTTTTGTTGGTTTATTTGCGTTGTTTGTAACTTTTTTAAATGTATTTTTTACATATTTTGTGCATAATGTTGCAGCTACCGTCTATTATGACCGAAAATAACTTCTAGACATCAGAACAGCGATTACTCACCACGGACTGGCAGAATTATTTTTTCCCTTTAACGAGTCTGACGAGGCCGACGCCGGCCCAGGTCTCCGTGATTTGCCTGAAGAGGAGGCAGAGAAAAAGGGGCAGGAGGGCGGGCTGCCTTCTGAGAATTCATAGGTGATCGAATAAACCCCACTTCCTTCCATTCTGCTAGCAAACGTGCAATCTTTGGACAATAAAATAGATGACCTACGCGGAAGATTAAACTACCAACGAGACATTCAAAACTGTAATATGTTATGCTTCATGGAGTCGCTGAACGACCACACTATCAACACACAGCTGGCTGTTTGTACGCTGTATCGGCTGGTAAGACAAGGGGCGGCAGACTATGTATTTTTTGTAAATAACAGCTGGTGCACGATATCTAAGGAAGTCTCGAACTATTGCTCGCCTGAGTTAGCATATCTCATGATAGGCTGTAGTCCACACTATCTACCTAGAGAGTTTTCAGCTCTCCCTCGCCCTCCATTTGGAAAATCTGACCACAATTCTATCCTCCTGAATCCTGCTTACAAGCAAAGATTAAAGCAGGAAGCACCAGTGACTACATCAATAAAAAAGCAGATGAAGCAGATGCTAAGCTACAGGACTGTTTTGCTAGCACAGACTGGAATAAGTTCCGGGATTCCTTCGATGGAATTGAGGAGTACACCACATCAGTCATTGGCTTCATCAATAAGTGAATCGATGTCGTCCCCACAGTGACAGGACATACATATCACAACATGAAGCCGTTGATCACAGTCAACATCCACACTGAGCTAAAGGCTAGAGCTGACACTTTCAAGGAGCGGGACTTTAAACCTGGAAGCTTATAAGAAATCCTGCTATGCCCTCAGACGAACCATCAAACAGGTAAAGCATCAATACAGGACAAAGATGGAATCGTACTACACCAGCTCTGACGCTATGTGATCACGCTCTCCGTATCCGATGTGAGTAAGACCTAAACAGTCAACATTCACAAGGCCGCAGAGCCAGACAGAATACCAGGACGTGGACTGCACGCGCTGACCAACTGACATTTTCAACCTCTCCCTGTCTGAGTCTGTAATACTGACATGTTTTAAGCAGACCACCATAGTGCCTGTGCCCAAGAACACTAAGGTAACCTGCCTAGATGACCTCCGGCCCATAGCACTCACGTCTGTAGCCATGAAGTGCTTTGAAAGGCTGGTCATGGCTAACATCAACCCCATTATCCCAGAAACCCTAGACCCACTCCAATTTGCATACCGCCCCAACAGATCCAGAGATGATGCAATCTCTATTGCACTCCACACTGCCCTTTCACACTTGGACAAAAGGAACACCTATGTGAGAATGCTATTAATCGACTACTGCTCAGTGTTCAACACCATAGTGCCCTCAAAGCTCATCAATAAGCTAAGGACCCTGGGACTAAGCACCTCCCTCTGCAACTGGATCCTGGACTTCCTGACTTCCTGACGGGCCGCCCCCAGGTGGTAAGGGTATGTAACAACACATCCTCCACGCTGATCCTCAACCCCAGAGCCCCTCAGGGGTGCGTGCTCAGTCCCCTCCTGTACTCCCTGTTCACTCATGACTGCACGGCCAGGCACGACTCCAACACCATTATTACATTTGCCGATGACACAACAGTGGTAGGCCCGAACAACGACGAGACAGCCTATAGAGAGGAGGTCAGAGACCTGGCCGTGTGATGCCAGGACAACATCTTCTCCCTCAACGTGATCAGGACAAAGGAGATGATTGTGGACTACAGGAAAAAGGAGGACTGAGCATGCCCCCATTCTCATCGATGGGGCTGCAGAGGAGCAGGTTGAGAGCTTCAAGTTTCTTGGTGTCCACATCACCAACTAACTGACATTGTTCATGCGCACCAGACAGTCGTGAAGAGGGCATGACAAAACCTATTCCCCCTCAGGAGACTGAAAAGATTTGACATGGGTCCTCAGATCCTCAAAAAGTTCTACAGCTGCACCATCGAGAGCATCCGACGGGATGCATCACTGCCTGGTACGGCAACTGCTCTTCCTCCAACCGCAAGGCACTCCGGCCGAATGGCGCAGGTGTACTGGGTCCAAGCTTCCTGCCATCCAGGACCTCTATACTAGGCGGTGTCAGAGGAAAGCCCAAAAATTGTCAAAGACTCCAGCCACCCCAGTCATAGACTGATCTTTCCGCTACCGCACAGCAAGTGGTACGGGAGCTTCAAGTTTAGGTCCAAGAGGCTTCTAAACAGCTTCTACCCCCAAGCCATATGACTCCTGAACACCTAAACAAATGGCTACCCAGTCTATTTGCATTGCCCCCCCCTCCCCCCTTTTACACTGCTGCTACTCTCTGTTGTTGTCATCTATGCATAGTCACTTTAATAACTCCACCTACATGTACATATTACCGCAACTAACGGGTGCCCCCGCACATTGACTCTGTACCGGTACCCTCTCGCTATTGTTATTTTACTGCTGCTCTTTAATTACTTGTTACTTTTATTTCTTATTCTTATCTGTATTTTTTAAAACTGCATTGTTGGTTTTTGGGCTCGTAAGTAAGCATATCACTGTAAGGTCTACACCTGTTGTATTTGGCACATGTGACTAATAGCATTTTATAAAATGTCATTTTATTATCCTTCAGGTCCTATTGGAGACACTATAACCAAACACCACTTTTCCCTGGATGTCACGTTGACACGAAGGTTTGGGAGACAGGCGCCGTGTAAAGGCACGGGGACGAAGACCAAACAAACACGTAACAAAACGTAGGGTAGAAACTCAAAACAAAAGAGTGAGGAGTACCTCGAATAAATAACACACAAGCACAATGATTATCACACGGGACGAGACCCGTAATCATCTGCGCGATCCACAATGGTACGAAAGCTAAAACACAGAGCGCATGCACTCACACGCACCAACGTAATTTGGAACAATAATCGACAGCCCAATGGAAACCAAAGGGCACACTTATACAGGTACTAATCCGTGGGAATAGGGGACAGGTGTGCGTAATGAAAGTTCCAGAGGGGTCCATGACACTGGAGGCCAGGGTTAATGTGTTGCCATTCAAAACAACGTTGACTTTGTCACTTTTTCCATTACCAAAATGAAGATAACACACCATAAGTATAATCACGCCAATGAAAGAAAGTATACCAGGCGGTGTGAGGGTTTATTGGGTAAACCAGGAGCTGTTCTCTCTGTTGATTTAAGCCCCATAAATAATGCTATGATAGCTTATTTACCATACATTTTGATTAGTTAACATATTTTTAGAATGATGTTTGAAAATCGTTTGGTATAAATGTAACCCCTCGGATCAGAAATATGATCTAAATGTCAATTACTTGAGTGTATGTCTGTATCCCCAAACTGCACAATTCCCTATGTGGTGCACTACTTTTAACCAGAGCTCTATGCTCTTAGAAAAAAGGGTTCCAAAAGTGTTCTTCGGCTGTCTCCATAGGAGAACCCTTTTGGGTTCCATGTAGAACCCTCTGTGAAATGTTTTTTTTTACATGGAACACAAAGGGTTCTACCTGGAACCAAAAGGTTCTACCTGAAACAAAAAAGAGTTCTACCTGGAACCAAAAGATTTCTAACTGGAACCATAAAGGATTCTTCAAAGGGTGCTCCTATGGGGACAGCCGAAGAACCCTTTTGGGTTTTAGACAGCACCTTTGTTTTCTAAGAGTGTATATGGACCCTGGTCAAATGTAGTGCGCTACATAGGTAAAAGGGAGCCATTTGGGACACAGCCTATATTTCCATTAGATGTGTGAAGACCTCCAAGGTCTGGCTTAGAAGGCACTTTAATAGATACCTGTCAAACATAATTAACTATGTTTTTCCTATCATGTGCTTTCTTTCCCATTGCCTCCAGCCAAAGGCTCCTCTGTGTGTGTGTGCGTGTGTGTGTGTGTGTGTGTATCCGTTCATGCCGTGTGTGTGTGTGTGTGTGTGTGTGTGTGTGTGTGTGTGTGTGTGTGTGTGTGTGTGTGTGTGTTTGTGTGTGTGTGTGTGTGTGTGTGTGTGTGTGTGTTGTGTGCGTGGGTTCGCGTGTGTGTGTCAGTCTCAGTGCGTTTTGCCACCCAGCAAACGGAGACAGTGTTAATTGCAGCGCGACAACCACAAGAAAAGACCAGAATCCCCATGAAGACCAAGGCAAGCTGGTAGGCGTCCCAGGCACTGTGGAAAGCTAGCCATCCCATAATTACAGGTAAAATATCTTCAGCATGGATCTCTGCTTGGCTGCGATAGGTTTATACAACGACAATCATACAAATATGCAGGCATTTATAACTACCTAGCAATATCACACTTTGTCCCGACAGGAGAGGTGCCGAGAAACATGAGAACTGTGAAACACATGGATTGTAGTCAGCATTAAGGAGGAGAAACACATGGACAGTAGTCAGCATTAAGGAGGAGAAACACATGGACTGTAGTCAGCATTAAGGAAGAGAAACACATGGACTGTAGTCAGCATTAAGGAGGAGAAATATATGGACTGTAGTCAGCATTAAGGAGGAGAAACACATGGACAGTAGTCAGCATTAAGGAAGAGAAACGCATGGACTGTAGTCAGCATTAAGGAGGAGAAACACATGGACAGTAGTCAGCATTAAGGAAGAGAAACGCATGGACTGTAGTCAGCATTAAGGAGGAGAAACACATGGACAGTAGTCAGCATTAAGGAAGAGAAACGCATGGACTGTAGTCAGCATTAAGGAGGAGAAACACATGGACAGTAGTCAGCATTAAGGAAGAGAAACGCATGGACTGTAGTCAGCATTAAGGAGGAGAAACACATGGACTGTAGTCAGCATTAAGGAGGAGAAACACATGGACTGTAGTCAGCATTAAGGAGGAGAAATATATGGGCAGTAGTCAGCATTAAGGAGGAGAAACACATGGACAGTAGTCAGCATTAAGGAGGAGAAACACATGGACTGTAGTCAGCATTAAGGAGGAGAAATATATGGACTGTAGTCAGCATTAAGGAGGAGAAACACATGGACAGTAGTCAGCATTAAGGAAGAGAAACGCATGGACTGTAGTCAGCATTAAGGAGGAGAAACACATGGATTGTAGTCAGCATTAAGGAGGAGAAACACATGGACAGTAGTCAGCATTAAGGAGGAGAAACACATGGACTGTAGTCAGCATTAAGGGGGAGAAACACATGGACAGTAGTCAGCATTAAGGAGGAGAAACACATGGACTGTAGTCAGCATTAAGGAGGAGAAACACATGGACATCAGTCAGCATTAAGGAGGAGAAACACATGGACTGTAGTCAGCATTAAGGGGGAGAAACACATGGACAGTAGTCAGTGTTGAGGAGAAACACATGGACAGTAGTCAGTGTTGAGGAGAAACACATGGACAGTAGTCAGCATTAAGGAGGAGAAACACATGGACTGTAGTCAGCATTAAGGAAGAGAATCTTTTGTTTAACATTGGAACGCTTTGAGGACATGAAAGGGACATTGGAAAGACCTTCAATTAAAAGGTCTCAATCAAGCTTATACAGCTTATACAGTTATACAGCTATACTGTAGTCAGGAGTCTTTGTGGGAAGTTTCAAGGATTATTGTTTCAAATTAAGGACCTAGACACACATCGCATTCATTATTCTCTAACATGACTCATTGGTTTCTCTATTCAGTCTCAGAGGAGTCTGACTAGGAGTGCTGTTCTGGGATCAGTTTTCTTTTGTTGATCACAATGGATAAGATAACATGGGGGAAGGGGGGTTGATTACATGGGGGGGCCTGATCCTGGATCAGCATTCCTACTAAGAGATGCTTTTTGAATACCGTCCCAGATGCTTTTTGTCGTTTAGATTTCTCTTCTTGTTCCCTGACTGGGCCAATGTTCCGTGTTCTCTTCTTGTTCCCTGACTGGGCCAATGTTCCGTGTTCTCTTCTTGTTCCCTGACTGGGCCAATGTTCCGTGTTCTATTCTTGTTCCCTGACTGGGCCAATGTTCCGTGTTCTATTCTTGTTCCCTGACTTGGCCAATGTTCCCAGTTCTCTTCTTGTTCCCTGACTGTGCCAATGTTCCGTGTTCTCTTCTTGTTCCCTGACTGGGCCAATGTTCCGTGTTCTCTTCTTGTTCCCTGACTTGGCCAATGTTCCGTGTTCTCTTCTTGTTCCCTGACTGGGCCAATGTTCCGTGTTCTCTTCTTGTTCCCTGACTGGGCCAATGTTCCGTGTTCTCTTCTTGTTCCCTGACTGGGCCAATGTTCTGTGTTCTCTTCTTGTTCCCTGACTGGGCCAATGTTCCGTGTTCTCTTCTTGTTCCCTGACTTGGCCAATGTTCCATGTTCTCTTCTTGTTCCCTGACTGGGCCAATGTTCCGTGTTCTCTTCTTGTTCCCTGACTGGGCCAATGTTCCGTGTTCTCTTCTTGACCAGGTGTCACGCGGGACTAGGCGGGTGAGGAAGGAATCAGGAGCAGAGAGTTCCACAGGGGAAAAAGGTGCACTTTAATACGGCACACAAAAACCCACAAGCCCAAACACAGGGCGCGGTTAAATCAATTGGACCACCCAAAACACAGGGTGCCAGGTCCAGAACATAAACACCTCTACCTTAACAACACACGTAACACAAAACAATCCCGCACAAAACAAGGACGGGGACACATACTATAAATAAGGACGCTCATCAAGCACATACAACAGGACACAGGTGAAACTAATAAGACACAACCAACAGACAACGAAAAAGGGATCGGTGGCGGCTAGTAGGCCGGTGACGACGACCGCCGAGCACCGCCCGAACAGGCAGGGGAGCCAACTTCGGCAGAAGTCGTGACACCAGGGCCCAAAAAGCTAGAGTGCACTATGTTGGGACACAACCTGGACTCAGGGATTGACGTAAAATAGTAAATGTAAATCTGTCTCCCCCCATTTAGTATAATATGTTACGAATTCCAACTCGTGTGATACCTTATGAATTTCAATTCATACAATACGTTACGAATTTGCAACACATATGATTTATTACAAATTCCACATTGTTGTGACCAACCTTAGCTAGGTGGCTATGTGGGTAACATTAGCTAGGCTATGGGTTAGGGTAAGGGGCTTAAGGTTAGGTGTTAAGGTTAGGGTTAAGTGTTAAGTGTTAAGGTTAGGAGTTAGGTTAATGGGTTAAGGTTATGGTTGTGGTTAGGGGAAGGGTTAGCTTAAAGGGTTAAGGTTAGGTTTAGGGGAAGGGTTAGCTTAAAGGGTTAAGGTTAAGGTAAGGGGAAGGGTTAGCTTAAAGGGTTAAGGTTAAGGTTAGGGGAAGGGTTAGCTTAAAGGGTTTTAAGGTTAAGGTTAGGGGAAGGGTTAGCTTTAAGGGTTTTAAGGTTAAGGTAAGGGAAGGGTTAGCTTAAAGGGTTAAGTAACTTTCTGATGTCTGTAACCATACCAAACGTAACATATTTTACTAATTTGAGTGTCACATACGTGTGTTTAATATGTTACGTCTTTGAGGCCAGACTGTGGGAATAGGGTGCAGTTTGGAATGCAGAAACATTTGACAGAGACGTGTTCTTTTTCACTTTCTTTGTCTGATGTTCTCAGAGAGTTGTGTCATAATAGTTTCCGAACGTTAGATAACTGTAGGTTATGCATTGTGACACATAGATTTAGCCAGCTTTCAATAGAGGAGACACTCAAAGCCAATGACAAAGTGAGAGTGAGTTAGCCTGGTCCCAGGTCTGTTTGTGCTCTCTTGTCAATCCCGTAGGTGGTGTTAAGACAGCACAAACAGGTCTGGGACCAGGCTAGGAAGAGCTAGGTCCTGAGGGACACTACTGAATAGTTACTCAGTACAGTGTCATGTAATTTCGAGGAAGTAGGCTTGTCGTTTAAAAAAAATATAAACTTTTTTAATGGTATTCAATGGGCAAAGAACTTAGTGCGTAATAAAAGACTCCTGGCAGATATAAATTCATCCATAAACACAAATACAACTTCATAAATACCTTTAACGGGTGAGTTTTCACGAATTTGATGATATCATTTTCAAGCGCATTCAAAAGATTAGGGGGCAGGACCATGAAGTATGACGTAGGACAATGTCACTTGCACATTGCATTAACATGTACAAGTGATGCATATAGAGTTCGGCTTTAAAGGGGAATGGATCCACTTTAGGATGTACATCTGGCGTTCTAAATCACAGTGTTTCCATCCCCCTTTAAGGGACTCCTTTATCATTTACTTAATGTTGTTTTAAAACCTGCAATGCAGTTAATTAAAATCAGACTTCATCTCATATCGTTTTTCAAGCACCTCATTGGTATTCAGCATTAGAGCGTAAATCACAAGCATTTAGTTAGGAAGCAGATCGGCCTCCATTCCAGACCTTGTATAAATCTCACTTCTGTGAGTACTTTGCCAGAGCTCTACGTATGTTTCCTGTCTTGTTTACGAGTGTGTAAAGGCTGCACCTCGATGACACACCGCACCTCCAGGGTCCATTGAAAAATAAATACATTTCACAATCTAATTTTCGATAAAATATGTTCAGTTACCACTTAGTAGGAGCAGGGATTTTCTCTCTCTCTCTCTCTCTCTCTCTCTCTCTCTGACTGTCAAGACAATTGGCTCCTAAAGTGGTAATTCAGGGATTCAGGGCCCAAGCGGAGGGCAGTGTTTATCAGGGTATTGACTTTCTGACGGGGTTGTCGGGCGGGCAGCTGGACAGGCCACTCGGGGGGGGGGGGGGGGGGCTGGCTGGATCGATAAGAGGAGGGACTGAACGGACGCTGTTGGCCTGCTGGCGATCGCCTGGCACCATCACCATCACTTTAGTCAGAGTTACTTAGGGCTGATAAACGGCTCTCTATCCACCGGATGTGTACCAAACTCACTAAAAGTGGCAGTGGCAGTCTCTTGAAAAAGCCAAACCTTGACCCGGAAAATATAAAAAAATATCAGCTTATATCGAATCTTCCATTCCTCTCAATTTTTTTTGAAAAAGCTGTTGCACAGCAACTCACTGCCTTCCTGAAGACAAACAATGTATACGAAATGCTTCAGTCTGGTTTTAGACCCCATCATAGCACCGAGACTGCACTTGTGAAGGTGGTAAATGACCTTTTAACCACCTAACTGAGGAACTCAATTTAACCTTGCGCAATACCCTAGATGCAGTTGCACCCCTAAAAACGAAAAACATTTGTCATAAGAAACTAGCTCCCTGGTATACAGAAAATACCCGAGCTCTGAAGCAAGCTTCCAGAAAATTGGAACGGAAATGGCGCCACACCAAACTGGAAGTCTTCCGATTAGCTTGGAAAGACTGTACCGTGCAGTATCGAAGAGCCCGCACTGCTGCTCGATTATCCTACTTTTCCAACTTAATTGAGGAAAATAAGAACAATCCAAAATTTATTTTTGATACTGTTGCAAAGCTAACTAAAAAGCAGCATTCCCCAAGAGAGGATGGCTTTCACTTCAGCAGTAATAAATTCATGAACTTCTTTGAGGAAAAGATCATGATCATTAGAAAGCAAATTACGGACTCCTCTTTAAATCTGCGTATTCCTCCAGGGCTTAGCTGTCCTGGATCTGCACAGCTCTGCCAGGGCCTGGGATCGGGAGAGACACTTAAGTGTTTTAGTACTATATCTCTTGACACGATGATGAAAATAATCATGGCCTCTAAACCTTCAAGCTGCATACTGGATCCTATTCCAACTAAACTACTGAAAGAGCTGCTTCCTGTGCTCGGCCCTCCTATGTTGAACATCCACCGGATGTGTATGCTCTCTATCCACCGGATGTGTATGCTCTCTATCCACCGGATGTGTATGCTCTCTATCCACCGGATGTGTATGCTCTCTATCCACCGGATGTGTATGCTCTCTATCCACCGGATGTGTATGCTCTCTATCCACCGGATGTGTATGCTCTCTATCCACCGGATGTGTATGCTCTCTATCCACCGGATGTGTATGCTCTCTATCCACCGGATGTGTATGCTCTCTATCCACCGGATGTGTATGCTCTCTATCCACCGGATGTGTATGCTCTCTATCCACCGGATGTGTATGCTCTCTATCCACCGGATGTGTACCAAACTCACTAAAAGTGGCAGTAATAGAGCCTCTCTTGAAAAAGCCAAACCTTGACCCGGAAAATATAAAACACTATCGGCCTATATCGAATCTTCCATTCCTCTCTAAAATGTTAGAAAAAGCTGTTGCGCAGCAACTCACTGCCTTTCTGAAGACAAACAATGTATACGAAATGCTTCAGTCTGGTTTTAGACCCCATCATAGCACTGAGACTGCACTTGTGAAGGTGGTAAATAACCTTTTAATGGCGTCAGACCGAGGCTCTGCATCTGTCCTCGTGCTACTAGACCTTAGTGCTGCCTTTGACACCATCGATCACCACATTCTTTTGGAGAGACTGGAAACCCAAATTGGTCTACATGGACAAGTTCTGGCCTGGTTTAGATCTTATCTGTCGGAAAGATATCAGTTTGTCTCTGTGAATGGTTTGTCCTCTGACAAATCAACTGTACATTTCGGTGTTCCTCAAGGTTCCGTTTTAGGACCACTATTGTTTTCACTATATATTTTACCTCTTGGGGATGTTATTCGAAAACATAATGTTAACTTTCACTGCTATGCGGATGACACACAGCTGTACATTTCAATGAAACATGGTGAAGCCCCAAAATTGCCCTCGCTGGAAGCCTGTGTTTCAAACATAAGGAAGTGGATGGCTGAAAACTTTCTACTTTTAAACTCGGACAAAACAGAGATGCTTGTTCTAGGTCCCAAGAAACAAAGAGATCTTCTGTTAAATCTGACAATTAATCTTGGTGGTTGTAAAGTCGTCTCAAATAAAACTGTGAAGGACCTCGGCGTTTCTCTTGACCCTGATCTCTCTTTTGACGAACATATCAAGACTGTTTCAAGGACAGCTTTTTTCCATCTACGTAACATTGCAAAAATCAGAAATTTTCTGTCCAAAAATGATGCAGAAAAATTAATCCATGCATTTGTTACTTCTAGGTTAGACTACTGCAATGCTCTACTTTCCGGCTACCCGGATAAAGCACTAAATAAACTTCAGTTAGTGCTAAATACGGCTGCTAGAATCCTGACTAGAACCAAGAAATTGATTCATATTACTCCAGTGCTAGCTTCCCTACACTGGCTTCTTGTTAAGGCAAGGGCTGATTTCAAGGTTTTACTGTTAACCTATAAAGCGTTACATGGGCTTGCTCCTACCTATCTTTCCGAGTTGGTCCTGCCGTACATACCTACACGTACGCTACGGTCACAAGACGCAAGCCTCCTAATTGTCCCTAGAATTTCTAAGCGAACAGCTGGAGGCAGGCCTTTCTCCTATAGAGCTCCATTTTTATGGAACGGTCTGCCTACCCATGTGCGAGACGTAGACTCGGTCTCAACCTTTAAGTCTTTACTGAAGACTTATCTCTTCAGTAGGTCCTATGATTTGAGTGTAGTCTGGCCCAGGAGTGTGAAGGTGAACCGAAAGGCTCTGGAAGGCTCTGAATCTTGGCTCTCTCTAATTCTCTCCTTCTCTCTTTCTTTCTCTCTCTCGGAGGACCTGAGCCCTAGGACCATACGTCAGGACTACCGGGCATGATGACTCCTTGCTGTCCCCAGTCCGCCTGGCCTTGCTGCTATTCCAGTTTCAACTGTTCTGCCTGCGGTTATGGAACCCCTACCTGTCCCAGACCTGCTGTTTTCAACTCTTAATGATCGGCTATGAAAAGCCAACTGACATTTATTCCTGATTATTATTTGACCATGCTTGTCACTTATGAACATTTTGAACATCTTGGCCATGTTCTGTTATAATCTCCACCCGGCACAGCCAGAAGAGGACTGGCCACCCCTCATAGCCTGGTTCCTCTCTAGGTTTCTTCCTAGGTTTTGGCCTTTCTAGGGAGTTTTTCCTAGCCACTGTGCTTCTACACCTGCATTGGTTGCTGTTTGGGGTTTTAGGCTGGGTTTCTGTACAGCACTTCGAGATATTAGCTGATGTACGAAGGGCTATATAAAATAAACTTGATTTGATTTGATTTGATAAATGCTGTGCTGAGTGGAATAGGAGAGGAGAGATGGAGAAGAGGGTAGGAGAGAAGGGGAAGGAGAAGAGGAGGAGGAGAGAAGAGAGGAGAGGAATAGACTGCACTGAGAGTAGAAAAAGAGAAGGGGGAGAGGAACCTCACAGAGTACAGAGCACAAAGCACAAAGCACAGAGCACAGAACACAGAGAACAGAACACAGAGTACAGAACGCAGAGCACAGAACACAGAGCACAGAACACCGAGTACAGAGCACAGAGCACAGAACACAGAGTACAGAGCACAGAGCACAGAACACAGAGCACAAAGCACAGAGCACAGAACACAGAGCACAGAACACAGAGTACAGAACACAGAGTACAGAGCACAGAGCACAGAGCACAGAACACAGAGCACAGAACACAGAGTACAGAACGCAGAGCACAGAACACAGAGCACAGAACACAGAGTACAGACCACAGAGCACAGAACACAGAGTACAGAGCACAGAGCACAGAACACAGAGCACAGAACACAGAGCACAGAACACAGAGTACAGAACGCAGAGCACAGAACACAGAGCACAGAACACAGAGCACAGAACACAGAACACAGAGCACAGAACACAGAGTACAGAACACAGAGCACAGAACACAGAGTACAGAGTACAGAGCACAGAGCACACAACACAGAGCACAGAACACAGAGTACAAAGCACAGAGCACAGAACACAGAGCACAGAACACAGAACACAGAGCACAAAGCACAGAGCACAGAACACAGAGCACAGAACACAGAGCACAGAACACAGAACACAGAGCACAAAGCACAGAGCACAGAACACAGAGCACAGAACACAGAACACAGAACACAGAACACAGAACACAGAACACAGAACACTTAACACAGAGCACAGAGCACAGAGCACAGAACACAGAACACTGAACACTGAACACTGAACACTGAACACAGAGCACAGAACACAGAACACAGTACAGAGAGCAGAGGTTGGTTGTACTGTGGTTCTGTTGTACTGTACTAAGGGAATGAGGCGGGGGAGGGGGGATTTCTCCAGAAGGGTCATGAACAACATGGACTATAGTGAATTGTACTGATGTAGCCCAAACAAACACAGAAATGTAGTCCAAACATGTAACCAACCAAGACATACTCTTTCCTACGTCCCACAACATTCACGGAAATATTTTCCTTCTATAGTTTCCTGGGTAAAACAGCAGATCTTCCCCTCTATTCTCTCTCTCTCTCTCTCTGGTGACTCCAGATTTACATCTCTCTTTCTAGAAAGAATTTCCTGGTAAGTAGAGCAGCCGTTGGATCTCAGAAGAGACACCGATAGAAACTGCGGGGGGGGGGGGGGGGGGGGGGGGGGGGGGGGGTCTGAAAGAAGGACCCAGTGCTGCAGCACACACAGTAACGATCTACTGATCTAAATGTTCACAAGGAACGGATTCACAACCAGGCAGCGATTAGCAACGGAGACAAAAGTGCTGATTTGAATTGTTCTCAATTACTCCTCACAAGCAGATGTTTATTATTTATTTATAGACGGTTTTCTTTCCATGTCAAGTTTTTTTCAGTACACAATATTATTAAACCCATTTTAATTAATTTTCAGCAAATATTATTCTCAAACATTACATGTTTTCAGCCGACAGTACCCCCCCCCCCCCCCACCAACACACACACACACACACACACACACACACACACACACACACACACACACACACACACACACACACACACACACACACACACACACACACACACACACACACACACACACACATTTTCTTTACTTTCAGACAATCTCCACAGTATTCTCTCTTTTTCATTACTCAGTTTCCCACCCATTCCACCTACTTTCTTCCTGTAGACTGTATTCCCTATTTGTTTTCCAGGTCATATTTCCTCTCATTCAGTGCACAGCTGATTAACTAATAAGCTGTGAATGACCTTTAGAACACACTACACAGGGGTCAAGGGTCACATTCCTTTGAAGTGTTGAATGATGAGCATGTGGGCGGGACTTGTTGTTTATCTCTGTGATTGACAGATCTGATGAGCAACCGAATGAGAATCTGACAGTCTTCCCAGGTCCATACTTCACAGGGTTAGAGGTCAGAGGGCAGGGGAGTCTGAAGAAGGTCAGTCTCATCCCCCAGAGAGCCTTGACCCTGAGGGCACTACTACCATTTACATAACCTTTGACCCCTGCTACAGGGGAATATCCCTCTCTTCATCCCTCTTTTTCTGTGTGTGTTTGTTTGAGAATTATCGTGTCTGTGTGCAAGACATCATAGAAGGTAAAGGGCCCAGTCCAGTGTTGTGTCTGGTACAGGGTCCAGTATTGTGTCTGGTACAGGGTCCAGTCCAGTATTGTGTCTGGTACAGGGTCCAGTCCAGTGTTGTGTCTGGTACAGGGTCCAGTCCAGTATTGTGTCTGGTACAGGGTCCAGTCCAGTGTTGTGTCTGGTACAGAGTCCAGTGTTGTGTCTGGTACAGGGTTCAGTCCAGTATTGTGTCTGGTACAGGGTCCAGTATTGTGTCTGGTACAGGGTCCAGTATTGTGTCTGGTACAGGGTCCAGTATTGTGTCTGGTACAGGGTCCAGTATTGTGTCTGGTACAGGGTCCAGTCCAGTATTGTGTCTGGTACAGAGTCCAGTGTTGTGTCTGGTACAGGGTCCAGTCCAGTATTGTGTCTGGTACAGGGCCCAGTCCAGTATTGTGTCTGGTACAGGGCCCAGTCCAGTATTGTGTCTGGTACAGGGCCCAGTCCAGTGTTGTGTCTGGTACAGGGCCCAGTCCAGTATTGTGTCTGGTACAGGGCCCAGTCCAGTGTTGTGTCTGGTACAGGGCCCAGTCCAGTATTGTGTCTGGTACAGGGTCCAGTATTGTGTCTGGTACAGGGCCCAGTCCAGTATTGTGTCTGGTACAGGGCCCAGTCCAGTGTTGTGTCTGGTACAGGGCCCAGTCCAGTATTGTGTCTGGTACAGGGCCCAGTCCAGTGTTGTGTCTGGTACAGGGCCCAGTCCAGTATTGTGTCTGGTACAGGGCCCAGTCCAGTATTGTGTCTGGTACAGGGTCCAGTCCAGTATTGTGTCTGGTACAGGGTCCAGTCCAGTGTTGTGTCTGGTACAGGGTCCAGTCCAGTATTGTGTCTGGTACAGGGTCCAGTCCAGTATTGTGTCTGGTACAGGGTCCAGTCCAGTATTGTGTCTGGTACAGGGTCCAGTCCAGTGTTGTGTCTGGTACAGGGTCCAGTATTGTGTCTGGTACAGGGTCCAGTCCAGTATTGTGTCTGGTACAGGGTCCAGTCCAGTATTGTGTCTGGTACAGGGTCCAGTCCAGTGTTGTGTCTGGTACAGGGTCCAGTCCAGTATTGTGTCTGGTACAGGGCCCAGTCCAGTATTGTGTCTGGTACAGGGTCCAGTCCAGTGTTGTGTCTGGTACAGGGTCCAGTCCAGTATTGTGTCTGGTACAGGGTCCAGTCCAGTATTGTGTCTGGTACAGGGTCCAGTCCAGTATTGTGTCTGGTACAGGGTCCAGTCCAGTGTTGTGTCTGGTACAGGGTCCAGTCTAGTATTGTGTCTGGTACAGGGTCCAGTCCAGTATTGTGTCTGGTACAGGGTCCAGTCCAGTATTGTGTCTGGTACAGGGTCCAGTATTGTGTCTGGTACAGGGTCCAGTCCAGTATTGTGTCTGGTACAGGGTCCAGTCCAGTGGTGTGTCTGGTACAGGGTCCAGTATTGTGTCTGGTACAGGGTCCAGTATTGTGTCTGGTACAGGGTCCAGTCCAGTGTTGTGTCTGGTACAGGGTCCAGTCCAGTATTGTGTCTGGTACAGGGTCCAGTCCAGTATTGTGTCTGGTACAGGGTCCAGTCCAGTATTGTGTCTGGTACAGGGTCCAGTCCAGTGTTGTGTCTGGTACAGGGTCCAGTCCAGTATTGTGTCTGGTACAGGGCCAGTTGTCTGGTACAGGGTCCAGTCCAGTATTGTGTCTGGTACAGGGTCCAGTCCAGTATTGTGTCTGGTACAGGGTCCAGTCTATTCCTCTACAGTACCTCTTCTCCTCTTGTCTATTTTTAGAACAGTCACATAACAATGGTGCAGTAAAACTTTAAGCTGGCAAACTAGCTACCGTAATGGCTATTCAAACTAGCTACCGTAATGGCCATTCAATCTAGCTACCGTAATGGCCATGCAAACTAGCTACCGTAATGGCCATTCAAACTAGCTACCGTAATGGCCATTCAAACTAGCTACCGTAATGGCCATTCAAGCTAGCTACCGTAATGGCCATTCAAACTAGCTACCGTAATGGCCATTCAAACTAGCTACCGTAAAGGCCATTCAAACTAGCTACCGTAATGGCCATGCAAACTAGCTACCGTAATGGCCATTCAAACTAGCTACCGTAATGGCCATTCAAACTAGCTACCGTAATGGCCATTCAAGCTAGCTACCGTAATGGCCATTCAAACTAGCTACCGTAATGGCCATTCAAACTAGCTACCGTAAAGGCCATTCAAACTAGCTACCGTAATGGCCATTCAAACTTGCTACCGTAATGGCCATTCAAACTAGCTACCGTAATGGCCATTCAAACTAGCTACCGTAAAGGCCATGCAAACTAGCTACCGTAATGGCCATTCAAACTAGCTACCGTAATGGCCATTCAAACTAGCTACCGTAATGGCCATTCAAACTAGCTACCGTAATGGCCATTCAAACTAGCTACCGTAATGGCCATTCAAACTAGCTACCGTAATGGCCATTCAAACTAGCTACCGTAATGGCCATTCAAACTAGCTACCGTAATGGCCATTCAAACTAGCTACCGTAATGGCCATTCAAACTAGCTAGTAGTAAGCTGCTATCTGATCAGGCATGGTTTGCCTTGTTGTAGCCAGTGAGCCAGCCGGCGTTCCGTAGCTGCAGTAGTCATGGGACAAGTGTTAGGCGGATGAGCAAAATCTAGATTTATTTTTATGAGTTCCACAATTTGCCAGACAGATGGCTCCTGGTAACAGCATGTCTCTTTAGAATGACGCGTTATGACAGAAGACATTAAAACTTCATGTGGATTTAACAAACACATTCCTGATAGGGAAGTGAAACTTGTTGTGACCTTTAACGCCTTGTGTGCCTGCCTGAAGTTTATGAGGTGGTGACAAGTCACCAATAACCACTCTTGCCCCCTTATGATCCCTAGCTCAGTTAGCCCTGGTCCACTTTGACCCCCCATATTGGCTACCAGTGTTCTTCAGTCATAAAGTCCTTGAGAATGGTAGTGTACAAAAACCTGAATGTAATGCAGTCCTCCAGGACCAGCAATGAAGAATTTACATACATGACAGGATAGATTTTGTCACCATAGTGACACATCTTGCTAAAACTCCAGATCACACACCTTCTCTTCATCAGAAGATGAATGAAAGTGCCCCGACCACAGAAACAGCGCTGTCATATATTCCATCCTTCCTGGGTCTCCTCTGTCAGTGATCAAGCCTGTTTAAAAGTCATCCGATCCTATCTAATACTGTCACTGTGTCACCTCCCTCAGCTCAGACCAGCCCACACTGGGCCTGTAATGGACGTTTTAGGAGATAAGCACGTGATTATTGGTGGGCTACAATGTGTCAGCCAGCCTATACAGTCGAATGCAGCTCATTCTATAGAATGGTATGACATGGTAACATTCTGTGTAAGATGATACAGGTGATCTCTGTTTTGAGAATGTGGATATGTTCATTACTGAGACTCTATGTGACCAGTGTAAAATGGCTAGCTAGTTAGCAGTGCGCGCTAGTAGCATTTCAATCGGTGACGTCACTCACTCTTAGACCTGTGAGCTAGTTGTTTACCTTGCTCTGCAAGGACTGCGGCTTTTGTGGAGCGACAGGTAACGATTTTTTCGAGGGTGACTGTTGTCGATGTGTTCAGAGGGTCTCTGGTTCTTGTCCAGGTTGGAGCGAGGAGAGGGACAGAAGCAAGACTGTCAAGCTTACTTTGTCTGTCTTTAGGAATCACTGCTTGTTGCTGTTCACTCTCGTTTGAGGACGTAATTAAAGGAAGGGATGGTAGAGCACATTGATCTATGTCTGATTGGGGAAGTCACACTTTTAGAAAGGGAAATGGGGATATCTAGTCAGAGACAATGCAGGTCAACTTTACCTGTTGTAAATGTAATGTTTGTTTTTCCCTTTTGAATTAAATGTTGTCTTTCTAATAAAGCCAGA